>NW_006793488.1:1745320-1762172 GCF_000442215.2 Lipotes vexillifer | reverse complement strand
GCTTTCCCTCAGGAAGAAATAAAGTCATATCTAGTGCTTGGGTGTCATTCCACAGTGACTAGGGTGTGGGGATGATTCTACCCACTGCCTCTAACTCCTACAAGGCAATGGACTTAGCAATTTCAGGCACTTTTCCATCTGCTCACCTCAGCTAAGTAATGGAGTCCATGCTCAAAAAATAAGATATTTCAGAGTGTGTGGGCTGTGACTACGTTATTCTTCATATGTTACTAAAGAAACCTGACACGCATTTACTCACTCATTCAACCAGCGATTGGTTGCACTGATGATGTTCCAGGCTCTGAGGACAATAAAGCACACAAGTTCCCTGCCCCAGTGGGTCTTACAGGCTCAAGGGTTGTTATGTTTTAATGTCCCTATCTTTAACGTCTCTATCAGAGTCAAGGATCTGAAGCAACCATCTACAGAATGTGACAGACAATGTAGGTAATTCAGATTTTAAAATGTGAGCTCTCTCCGCATCGGATCCGCTCCTCTGCCCCACGATTTATCTTTACTGTAGTTGTATGAGTTCTTCATGCTTCCTGTGCCTTACAGCCATTCCATTGTGTATCAGATCGTGTTTTATTCCTAAACTGAAACCGAAGTTTCAGGCTTCAACTACTTTCTTTTTTCTCCAATTTCTCAGAAATTGGACTTTACAAAGCAAAACAAGGACTGCAAATATACTTGGAAGTGGCCCATTACAGTGTAAGGAGCATGGACTGGGCTGTGAGACAGCCCTGGGTACCATCCCGGCACCGTCACTTACCAGCTGTCACTAGTACAGGTGTCTAACTCTGGAGAACTTCAGTTCCTTCAACCATAAAATGGATGTAATAATGAGGATCAAAAGAGATGATATGCATGAAGCATTCAAAAAGGCATCTGGCCTGGCTTCCCTGGTGGCGCAGTGGTTGAGAGTCCGCCTGCCGATGCAGGGGACACGGGTTCATGCCCCGGTCTGGGAAGCTTTCCCTCAGGAAGAAATAAAGTCATATCTAGTGCTTGGGTGTCATTCCACAGTGACTAGGGTGTGGGGATGATTCTACCCACTGCCTCTAACTCCTACAAGGCAATGGACTTAGCAATTTCAGGCACTTTTCCATCTGCTCACCTCAGCTAAGTAATGGAGTCCATGCTCAAAAAATAAGATATTTCAGAGTGTGTGGGCTGTGACTACGTTATTCTTCATATGTTACTAAAGAAACCTGACACGCATTTACTCACTCATTCAACCAGCGATTGGTTGCACTGATGATGTTCCAGGCTCTGAGGACAATAAAGCACACAAGTTCCCTGCCCCAGTGGGTCTTACAGGCTCAAGGGTTGTTATGTTTTAATGTCCCTATCTTTAACGTCTCTATCAGAGTCAAGGATCTGAAGCAACCATCTACAGAATGTGACAGACAATGTAGGTAATTCAGATTTTAAAATGTGAGCTCTCTCCGCATCGGATCCGCTCCTCTGCCCCACGATTTATCTTTACTGTAGTTGTATGAGTTCTTCATGCTTCCTGTGCCTTACAGCCATTCCATTGTGTATCAGATCGTGTTTTATTCCTAAACTGAAACCGAAGTTTCAGGCTTCAACTACTTTCTTTTTTCTCCAATTTCTCAGAAATTGGACTTTACAAAGCAAAACAAGGACTGCAAATATACTTGGAAGTGGCCCATTACAGTGTAAGGAGCATGGACTGGGCTGTGAGACAGCCCTGGGTACCATCCCGGCACCGTCACTTACCAGCTGTCACTAGTACAGGTGTCTAACTCTGGAGAACTTCAGTTCCTTCAACCATAAAATGGATGTAATAATGAGGATCAAAAGAGATGATATGCATGAAGCATTCAAAAAGGCATCTGGCCTGGCTTCCCTGGTGGCGCAGTGGTTGAGAGTCCGCCTGCCGATGCAGGGGACACGGGTTCATGCCCCGGTCTGGGAAGATCCCACATGCCGCGGAGTGGCTGGGCCCGTGAGCCATGGCCGCTGAGCCTGCGCGTCCAGAGCCTGTGCTCTGCAATGGGAGAAGCCACAGCAGTGAGAGGCCCGCGTACAGCAAAAAACAAACAAACAAACAAAAAAAACAAAAAGGCATCTGGCCCATGTTATGTATGCAGTAAACTGTGGCTCTTATTGTATATTTTAAAATTTGATGCTTAATATTTACATGCTGCAGCAAACACGTACATCTTAATCCAATAAAACTGTTAAGGTTACATCAAGTTCCCTATGTAATCTTTTATTAAAAAAAAACAGAATAGTCCACATCAAGTTCACTATTTCTTGACTGCTACATGATAATCATCCATTTATCAATATGAGTGTGTTTATATAGCTGGATTTACATATGTGAGCATGTATATACATAAAAGTACTTATAAAGCTGTTTAATGTTACTGAAATTATATTATGATGACAACAGATAAGACAAAATTGTTATAACCGAAATACTGAGTTAGAAACTTTCTGCAGTCATTAAAACAATGGCTTATTTTATAGAAATAGATAGACCTGAGTGATGTGACTCTCTGATTGGTCAAGTTGGTCCTATTATTTCAGATGAATTTGGGATAAGAGCTGATTTTCCCATGATTCCTTCAGTAGAGAACCCAAGGCACACAGAGAGTACATAATATGCCCGACTTAAACAGCTAGTGAGTGGAGCAAGGTTTGGAATCCAAGTCCTCTGAGTCTATAGCCCAAGTTCTTTCTATTGCACTCTATAGGATGACAGGAAAATTTATGTCCTGATCGGTCCGTTAGTCTAGAGTTGCACAGAGAAACAAACTTTCAGTTTTGGGGAAAAAAAAAAATAGGAGGGAGATGAGATAAGTACATGTAGATATTAAGCATGCAATACAGCTAGAATATACATAATGTACATATGTTCCATCCTATGCCATAGTGCCAGTGCAATGCTAGACTGGTCAATGGAATCAAACAGGAAACCCAGAAGTATTTGCTATATGATAAAGGTGGCACTTCACATCAGCAAGGGGAAAAGGATAGATGAGTCAACAGAACTGGAACAACTGGAAGGGAAAAAAATTCACACCAAATACCAACTTCACACTAACTTTACACCAAAGGCTAAAACCTATTCCAAATAGATGAAAGAATTGAATGTAAAATGTAAAAGGATAGAAGAATCAGAAGAAAAATATGTAAATATTTACCTGGTCTCTGGCCGGGTCGGGGGAGGGGTGGGGGCAGTTTTGAAGGGTTTTTAGGGCAAAGGAAGAAACCATAAAGGAAAAGATGCACATTTCCATTTGTGTAACAATTTTAGATTTAAATACATTTAAAAAAAATCTACAGGCTAAATTGAAAGGGAAATGACAAACTAGGAAAAAAGCATATTTACAGGCAGAGTTGGTAAGGAGCCTCAGTATAACAGTATAACAAAAGCTACACTTTAGTAGGTGTATAAGATGTGTTAGCTTTGCACACAATATCTCATAATCCTATAAGGGAGATACAGTTAGTTCCACTTTTAAAATAGAGAAGTGGAGACAGTGAGTGGCTAAGAAGTAACACAGCCCCGGTCTCAGAGCTAATAAGCATCAAAACAGAGACATGAATGTAGACCTCTTTCTGAGTTTCATGCTTTTCCTCTTAATTTTTATGCTCTACCGACTCTTACAAGTCAATACAAAAAGAGCACCTCAACTGCAAAATGGACAAAGGATATGAAAAAGCAATTCACAAAAGCAAACATATAAATACTTAATAAACACATTTTAATGTCCAGCATCTGTAGTAATGAAAGAAATGCAAATCAAAGCTTGCAGTTAAGATTTTCTTCCCCTATCATATTGGCAAAAAATATTTCAAAATTTCAACATCTAATTTGGGCAAAGCTGAGGAAAACAGATATACACTGTTGTGGCAATGATAGTGTTTCAATTATCTTCAACAGAAATTTGAAAATTTACATCCTTGAAAATGTGTACTTCTTTCAGCCAGCCACTCCACTTCCAATAAAAAAAAAAAAAAAGAATTCTAGAAGCTTTTCTAAAGAGATATATACAAAGATATTTGTATAAAGATGGTTGTTATTAGATCACTTGCCATCATGAAAAACTGGAAACAAGCTAAATGTCTACTAATAGGGCTTTAGTACATAAATGGTGAAAGATTCATACGATAGAATAACAGGCTACCATTAGCAATCATGAAATGTAAGTTTACTTAAGGTTGGAAAATGTTCAAAATACAGTAAGTGAAAAAATTATAAAGCGGTATGTGTTATTTTTAAGTTTTGTTTTTGTGGTTGTCCACATTTTTCAAATTTTCCAGAATGAATATATATTACTTTTACATCAGGAAAACAATTATTATTGAAACACCAATAAACCTGAACCAGAAGAATACCTAGTTTAAGATTACAAAGTTTAAATATGATTTCTACTTAAAACTTGTTATGTTCCAAGTTTTGGTATACATGGGAATTCAAAGTAGGAATCAAAGATTAAAAGGTTCCTGTGGAACCCCAACCAGATATAAAAGCAAGGTACAGATTTCTATATATGAAGAAACTGGTGGTTAGGCCACTAAAGGGTAGATGCCCTCCCCAACCCCACCCCATCCCCAAGAAAGTTAACTGCTCTTCAGTATTCAAATCCATAAGAGGACTCATAAATACCTCATACAGAGACAGGTATTTTTACAGGAAATAATAACCTGTATGTGCAAGACCCTTAATTTCTATCTTTCCTCTTAGGTAATATTAATATTGTAATTTGTAAATAAAGTTGTTCAAATTGTATGAATCTTCCAAGATAACCAGTATATATATATATTTTTAAAATGTTTTCTTGGCTGCGCCATGCAACATGTGGGATCTTAGTTCCCCGACCAGGGACCGAACCTGTGCCCCTTGCATTGGAAGCATGGAGGCTTAACCACTGGACACCATGGTGGTCCCCAAGATAACTGATTTTTAACTTAAAAACACTTAAACAGTAAGAACTGAAATATACTTCTCCAACATATAAAGAGTATCCATTTCAAACCACAGCCAACTAATATATTTCACAGGGAAATTATACTTCATAATGAGAAGCTAGAGGAACTTCTTTAAAAATAAGAACAAAAATCTCCAGGACAGAAAAAAATTATTTAGAATTGTTTAGCAAGTTTTTCTGGCCAATGCAATAAGACATGAAACAGATTAAGAGATTTAAATACTGGAAAGAAAAAGTTCACATCATTGTTAATTGTAGATATCATTGTGTAAATAGAAAACCCAAAGAAATAAATGGAAAACTATATTCAAGAGAAATCGAATCCAAGTAGCTATCATTACTGAAATCCTATATGATCAACACTGCAGTGCTATATTCAAGAGTCAGGCATCTAGTAAGTAGTAGAGCTGGGATTCAAACCAAGTCTGATCCATTCCAAACACTACAACGACTGTGTTCTCTTCAATATGTTATTGCTTTGCTCTGTAAGTGAACAGCTATAACATATGCAAGTACACACACACACACACACACACACACACACACACACACACTTCCTATGTGAAAGCAATAACCATCAAACAGTACAATTAAAAGTACAATTAAAAAAACCCCATTCACAAATCAAAAAATTCAACAAAGTTTGTGTGTAATCAATAAAAGCAAAAAAAACCCAAAAAACAAAAAAAACCAAACAAACCCACCTAGACATAGATATAACAAAAAGTAGAGATGAAGCAAGATTTAGATAGGAAGGCTAAAATTTTATTTTTAAAATGTATATTCTAAATTAATTTATATGTTAACTGCAATTCTGATCAAAACCCCAACTGGATAAAACATTTTATACAAAGAAACATAACAAAACAGTTCCCATGTGAGCCTAAAAGAAACAAACAGATGAGAATAGTAAAGAAAATTTTGCTACACAACTACAGGAAGAAGGCGTATTAGATATTTAAACAATTATCAGTCTATAATTAAAGCATGGGGACTGTGCAAGAAAAAACTAATTAACAGAACAGCGTAGATAAACTAGGAATAGATCTGTCTGATACACTTATTAAAAGTCAGTTTATGATACAGGAAGCACCAGTAATCATCAGAGAAGGACAGAATTATTCAGAGTAATTCAGTAGCAATTGTTGGAATACTTGGTTAGCAATATGGGGAAGATATCAAGGTAAATTCTTACCTCAAATCACACACCCAGATAAATTCCTTGTGGGTTAACTAGTTAAACAGGGATGTAGTTTTAAAACCTAAAAATAAAATAAAAACAAAATCGGTCATATACTCCCAGAGAGAAAAAAATGTATTAAACCACTGGAGGGGAAAGAAGTTTTAAAACTCGAATGCAAACAAGGAATACAGACAAATATAAAATTAGAAATAAAAGGGACACTAATATATTTCACAGGGAAATTATACTTCATAATGAGAAGCTAGAGGAACTTCTTTAAAAATAAGAACAAAAATCTCCAGGACAGAAAAAAATTATTTAGAATTGTTTAGCAAGTTTTTCTGGCCAATGCAATAAGACATGAAACAGATTAAGAGATTTAAATACTGGAAAGAAAAAGTTCACATCATTGTTAATTGTAGATATCATTGTGTAAATAGAAAACCCAAAGAAATAAATGGAAAACTATATTCAAGAGAAATCGAATCCAAGTAGCTATCATTACTGAAATCCTATATGATCAACACTGCAGTGCTATATTCAAGAGTCAGGCATCTAGTAAGTAGTAGAGCTGGGATTCAAACCAAGTCTGATCCATTCCAAACACTACAACGACTGTGTTCTCTTCAATATGTTATTGCTTTGCTCTGTAAGTGAACAGCTATAACATATGCAAGTACACACACACACACACACACACACACACACACACACACACTTCCTATGTGAAAGCAATAACCATCAAACAGTACAATTAAAAGTACAATTAAAAAAACCCCATTCACAAATCAAAAAATTCAACAAAGTTTGTGTGTAATCAATAAAAGCAAAAAAAACCCAAAAAACAAAAAAAACCAAACAAACCCACCTAGACATAGATATAACAAAAAGTAGAGATGAAGCAAGATTTAGATAGGAAGGCTAAAATTTTATTTTTAAAATGTATATTCTAAATTAATTTATATGTTAACTGCAATTCTGATCAAAACCCCAACTGGATAAAACATTTTATACAAAGAAACATAACAAAACAGTTCCCATGTGAGCCTAAAAGAAACAAACAGATGAGAATAGTAAAGAAAATTTTGCTACACAACTACAGGAAGAAGGCGTATTAGATATTTAAACAATTATCAGTCTATAATTAAAGCATGGGGACTGTGCAAGAAAAAACTAATTAACAGAACAGCGTAGATAAACTAGGAATAGATCTGTCTGATACACTTATTAAAAGTCAGTTTATGATACAGGAAGCACCAGTAATCATCAGAGAAGGACAGAATTATTCAGAGTAATTCAGTAGCAATTGTTGGAATACTTGGTTAGCAATATGGGGAAGATATCAAGGTAAATTCTTACCTCAAATCACACACCCAGATAAATTCCTTGTGGGTTAACTAGTTAAACAGGGATGTAGTTTTAAAACCTAAAAATAAAATAAAAACAAAATCGGTCATATACTCCCAGAGAGAAAAAAATGTATTAAACCACTGGAGGGGAAAGAAGTTTTAAAACTCGAATGCAAACAAGGAATACAGACAAATATAAAATTAGAAATAAAAGGGACATAAGGGCTTCCCTGGTGGCGCAGTGGTTGGGAGTCCGCCTGCCGATGCAGGGGACGCGGGTTCGCGCCCTGGTCCGGGAAGATCCCACATGCCGCGGAGCGGCTGGGCCCGTGAGCCATGGCCGCTGAGCCTGTGCGTCCGGAGCCTGTGCTCCGCAACGGGAGAGGCCACAACAGTGAGAGGCCTGCGTACCGCAAAAAAAAAAAAAGAAAAAAGGGACATTAAAAAAAAAAATACCATAGATCACTTGACCACATAGAAATATGAACCTTCTCTATGTCAAATTAAAAAAGCAAAATACAAACCAGGAAAAACATCATTTGCTTTTTACAAAAGAAATATAAATTAAGGTAAGTAGTGAAACATTTTTTTTCTTTCTATTAAATTCGGGGGGAAAATGCCCAAAGTCCACCAGGATATAACGAAATGAGTAGATGTTTCACATGCTAAATTGCTAATGGCATCAGCAAACTGGGCAAAACCTTTTGGAAAGCTTTACTTACACACTTTATGTACATATTATTACAATCATGTTTTTTCTTTAAGTAAGTAAAAAAGAGTGGAAAGAAATGTACCAAAATGATAAAGAAATAACGTTAGAGTGATGGGAATGGGTTATATTTTTTCTATTTCCCAAATTTTATGTAATTGCCTTACTTTATTATTGTACTAATTTAATTAGACTCATTCTTACCCATATGAACTTTATGTGTTATCTCCTCATATTACAGAATCTCAAAGCATTTTATAAAACCAGAAATCTGGGATCGGAGCCACAATTTTCAAAATCATCTGAAAAGAAATCATTCCACTGGAAACATAAACCTGCAATAAACAGGTCTTGTATTTTTTCCATTTACCCTGGAAAACTAATGCTTTTGTGGTAGGTGAGCGTCTTTTTCAAAAGCTGTGGGAGGCGCAGGATATCTCTGTAAAACTAAAAAATGTGTCAGTGGTGAGTTTGCCTTCCAGTGAAAGCACACCCCCCAGCAAACTGATCAAAGTAAGTGCCTCTGCTCCTGCCCATGTGCTTGGAAGAAAGATCTTCAAGGAATCCCAACCCACCCCAAGCTGCTACAACCTCCTTCCACCAGGATGGAGCTAAGAGCGGCCCAGATCACATGTCTCTTATCTGCAGTTGCCCAAAGAGCCGCAGGGCTTAGCTAGAGCAGACCAGAGGAAGGGCTCAGATCTAGACCCCAGGCAACGGGGAAGGGTAAGGGGCCTTCTCCTAGAGTCTGTTCTATCGCACAGAAACACAGCAGGGGGGTTCAGCTCTGCACGCCACCAAACACCAATACTAAAACCACCACTGTCCCAAACCACCATGGGACACCACCCCACACCCATTAGGAGGCCAGAAAACAACAACAGTCAGCAAGGGTGTGGAGAAAATGGAACCCTTGTGCACTGCTGGTGAGAATGCAAAACAGAAGAGCCTCTATGGAAAAACAGTATGGCAGTTCCTCAAAAAATTAAAAATAGAATTACCCCTATGATCCAGCAATTCCACTTCTGCATCTATACCCTAAAGAATTGAAAGCAGAATCTCAAACATATTTGGACGTCCATTATTCACAATAGCCAACAAGTGGAAGCAACCCAAGTGTTCACAGATGAAGAATGGATAAACAAAATGTGGTCTACATGTACAATGTCATTCAGTCTTAAAAAGGAATGAAGAACTGACACAGGCTACAGCATAGGTGAACCTTGAAAACATTATGCTGAGTGAAATAAGCCAGTCACAAAAGGACAAATACTGGATGACTCTACTTACATGATGTCCCTACAGTGACAAATCCATAGAGGCAGAAAGTAGAACAGGGGTTACCAGGGAGGGGGATGGGGAGTGAGTGTTTAATGGGGACAGAGTTTCTGTTTGGGAAGATGAAAAAGTTCTGGAGAGGATGGAGGTGATAGTTGCACAACAGTGTGAATGTACTTAATGCCACTGAACTGTACACTTAAAAACAGCTAAAATGGGGCTTCCCTGGTGGCACAGCGGTTGAGAGTCCGCCTGCCGATGCAGGGGACGTGGGTTCGTGCCCCGGTCCAGGAGGATCCCACATGCCGCTGAGCGGCTGGGCCTGTGAGCCGTGGCCGCTGAGCCTGCGCGTCCGGAGCCTGTGCTCCGCAACGGGAGAGGCCTCAACAGTGGGAGGCCCGCGTACCGCAAAAAAAAAAAAAAACAGCTAAAATAGTAAGTTACACGTAACGTCTGTTTTACCACTATATCTATAAAGATGATCGCCACACAAATGCTAAAGGCACCAGTCACTTTCAGTGAATCTTTTATTCGAAGATGCAGATTGCTCCTGAGAACATCCCCCGGGACACAGCACTCACCTGTGGCTGGGGAAACGGGACGTACCCAGGACAGGTGACAGAGGGTGGGGTCACACTCGCTTCTCAGGCCTTACAGTACTCGAATCAAAGCGGCACATGGGAAACCACAGGAAACCGAGTGCTGGCACCATAAAACTGCAGAGCAATTTCCTTATCGCCATCTCCGCAACTCAGAATTTTTTACAAAAGGCGTTTACAAAGGGCAAAGTTCTCAACCCATGGGACTCCCGGGGTTGGGCTCCCTGGGTGCTGGCAGAGTCCGTCCATGTCCTGCAGAGCAAGCCTTCCGGAGGGGGTCCCGGTGGGGCTGCAGGGGATGCCACCACATCATAAATTAGAGGCTGAAACAAGGCTGGCCGAGAGCTCTGGTCTGAGGACTTGCTTCAGCCCTCCAAGTGCCAGGTTTGGGGATTATTTTGAGAACTTCATTTAGCCATAGTCAGACATGTCAATTTGTAACTTGCCTAATTTAAGTCACCTGTCCCCAAGCCGCGGTCCCATTCAGCTCCCCCTGCATTGTTCTCTGGACAAAGCTCCAAGCACACTTTTCTTTTTAAAACTTGGTCCAATGGCTCTGTCTTCAGTCTTCTAAAGACTCTTTGGCCACCTACTGGATTTTTTCAGCGTGAGGGCTGGGCAGAAAAAGAGCAACTCACTGCCCTTGTTCAAAGGAAAGCGAGAAGAGTCGCAGACTAGAAGCTAGTCAGACTTTACCGTTAAGTACCCAGGGGGATTTGCAAGAGAATAGCTCAGACACAGCCCGTACTGCCCTCCTTTCAAGGAGAAAGCCAATTATTCCTCTTACCTAAAGAGTTGAGCAGGAGTGTGGTACCTAAAAGCTCCTATGACATCGTTATCCTGGGCACAAGGAGGGAAAAATCAAAAGAGACAAAAATTCAAGTCGATTTTGTTCTAAGTTACCAGGAGGAAAAAGGCTTAAATGGCTTGTCAGTTTTTTCACACATAAAAAAAGGATTATCAGCTACTTTCACTTTCTCACAAACAGCATCTTGTCTTCTAAATGAGTCCTGTGTAATGCATTTAGGGTAAAGCAGAGTCGTTTGATTAACAGAGAAAGATGTTGAAAAAAGCCCACACCCCTCCTTTTTTTAAACACAAGCATTCTGTCAGATGTGGCCCTTGAGATCAGAGAGCAAAGTTAGAAAAAAAAACCCAAGTGACGACTCACTCAGGAAGAGCACACTGAAAATGAAAGATTCATTGATGAGTTTCTAGCTCTCAGACAGTGCTGCAGAAGAGAAGCAGGTTCAAGGTGGAGGCTGAGAAAGGCTGGGCTACGCGGGAAGCAGTGGGGTCACTGGGCTGTGCTGGGAACTGCTGAGTTGTTCCAGCAAACTTGGTCACGGGTATGTAGAACACGGTCCCCAAATGACAATTTCTCAAAGCTGCATGGGGGCTGGCGAGGTGCTGGTAGTTAGGGACCGCTCCCCAGGTGCTAATCCTGGCAGGTGGTACTACCACCAAGAAGGAGGCCTGGAGAGCTCGTTTCAAATGCATTCAGTCCCCGTGGGGAGGATCTCAGGGCCTGGAGGGTCTGGTCTATGCATGTGCACACATAACTCACAATCCGCATGCATGTGAGGAGACTGGGGTCAGACAGTGAGTGGCTGAAGGTCCAAAGCTACATAAAACCGGGACTGGCATTCAGGCCCCATCCCCCCACCGGCTCCCAGAGCTGCGTATTCTCACTTCTTGAAATCTGAAAGCCCTCCCGGGTGCTCACAGCAGCCAGAAGGCACTTGACACGTGGCCCGTGCAGGCACCACCAGCAGCTGCTGCACCATCCGGAGGTAGGGCCCGGATGCAGATTGCCCAGCGGCCTGAGGGCAGCCTGTCCAGGGGTAGAAGACATCGGGGAAAGAGGAGAAAGCACCTCAGCCGTCACAGGTGGCCGTGCAAACACATGCAGGTGCCCCCCAGCCTCCCCCTGCTTCCTCTCTGGCTCCAGCCCCTCAAAGTTCTCCTCGTGACTCAAGTTGCTGGAAGCATGGCTTGTCCTTGCCTCTTTTCTCTTCCCTTCCATTTCCCCAGCAGCTGAGGATACCCACCCCCACCACCCCAGACAGGCTCTCCTTAGCTTTACTGCTTTAATGCTGGTTGTAGTAGTGAGCTCCAGAGCTCCAAAGGCTTGCACTGGAAACAGGTCTGGATCATGAAGCTGGAAACAAACCACAGTTAACGTGTCCCGAGAGCCTTGACTACACCTTGAGCCACGGAGTTTGCCTACAGGATCTCATCTAACGTTTGCCACCACCCGGGAGGCAGACACCTGTCCCCATTTTGCTGAAGGGAGGGTTAGCAGGGCTTGAATCTCTCAAGGTCTCAGTGAGCCTGTCTCACCCCGCAAGGTCCCCGCTTTATCACTGCTGGTCCCGAAATCACACCGGTGGGGTCCCTCTGACTGGCTTGGCTCTACTTGAAATAAGGATTCGGACTCTCTTTAAAGGGGCTGAAGTTAAAACAGACCAACATATCAAAGTCGCTGTGTTCAGACCACTCTGAACTGCCCCCACTCGCCCTGTGTGCGTGCCTTGCCTTAAGGATGGGAAGTAACAGGACTATGAAATACCAGGTGTTGCCAGGGAGAAGCTGGCAAACCATCTTCCGAGATGCCAGCTGAAAACACCCTCAGCTGTAAAGACCCAGCTGGAATGGCTCTTCCTTCTTTCCCCAAAGGCAAACTAGGACATCGAGAAAGCTAGGGAAGGGCCTGATTTCTTTCTCTTTCCTTCCTTCCTTCCTTCCTTTCTTTCTTCCTTCCTTTTTGTTTCTTTAGATTTTTTATTTTTTGGCCACACTGTGCAGCATGTGGGATCTTAGCTCCCTGATCAGGGATCGAACCCGCACCCCCTGAGCTGGAAGCACGGAGTGTTTAACCACTGGACCTCCAGGGAAGTCCTATGGGCCCTGATTTAAACCACGGTGGAAAGAGTTACCAGTGGGTTGGAGGACCACTGTTCTGAGCGCAGAGGTACTGTTTTCCTGCTGCACCACGAGTGCACCACAGCCCCACCAAGATAACAGGACAAAGGTTAAGGACGGCTGATAAGCTGGGCAAGAGGTGGGGGCTGAGACGTTTGAGGCTTGGCAGCGCTGGGAGGAGCAGCCCCGGGAAAGAGAGGAATGAATGTGAGAAGCCCTCATGCAGCGAGAGGGCTTTGCCAGCCAGCTAGCTAGAGCAAGTCGTTTTTCAAGAGAAGAAACCACCCAGAGGAAACTGGTCAAAATGCATGTTTTGAATTCAGACAGATGATCAACGCTGTTTCCCACGCACAGCCTGCCGCGACCCGCTACCTCTGCAGGCTTCGTCGGCTGCATGGACAATGGATGTTTCAAATTATACAGTGACATGAGCAGAGTTAAAATGCAACTCAAAAATCTGGCCAGCAGAGGCCCTGATTCCATCCTGAAATGAAGACTATTTGCGGGTATGTATGCAAGTGTGCTCTCCGTTTAGAAGAGACTTATTTCCAGTCCCTGAGGCATCTGAAAGATTCCAGAATCGTGCACAGGTTTTTAGACTGCTTTTCGGAGAGGCTGACACACCAGGCAGTCACTATGCTGGGCTCTGACCACAGGTCACAGGCCTTTCTGGCAGTTGATGGAGAAGGTTCTCTGGGAGGGTAGAAGGGGGAGGGGGGTGGTACATCACATAGCTCAGAGGAAGCTCCTCTGGGACCAGAAATACCTACCATGGCGGCTGCCACGAAAACCCAAGTGGCTGAAACTGGCTTTGAATCCAAAGGTGCCCCCTAGATTCGGCCCAGCACATCTACCAGGGTCCAAATTAAAGCATTTACAGGCCCAGAAAGGTCACCTCTAGGAGACACTTAAGCAATAATCTGTCCTGGCAAAGAAAGAAGTGATTTGAAATCTTTTTTTTTTTTTTTGCGGTACGCGGGCCTCTCACTGTTGTGGCCTCTCCCGTTGCAGAGCACAGGCTCCGGACACGCAGGCTCAGCGGCCATGGCTCACGGGCCCAGCCGCTCCGCGGCATGTGGGATCTTCCCGGACCGGGGCACGAACCTGTGTCCCCTGCATCGGCAGGCAGACTCTCAACCACTGCGCCACCAGGGAAGCCCTGAAATCTTAATTGGCTGTGCAGAAAGAGGGTACAAGGAAACGGGCCTTGCCGTGGTTACTGTATTGGTGTCTAAGTACCCTCTGGGTGGGCTCGGCCGGTCAAACAGGTTCCACACTGTCTGAAACTCCTTCGTAGAGCCCGATGCACCTGGATGCTACCACAGTGGAAGATTCCCAACCTGGATGTGAAGGTTTCCTCACCACTACTCTCCGCATCTGTGCGAGAACGTGGTACACAAGACGCGCTTGCAAGAGTGTATGGCAAGGCCAGGCCCTTCCTCCAACATGGATGTGCGGAGACAGAAAGGGCAAATCTACTGTTTCCTTAAAAGAGAAAGACTACCTAAAGCAAAGGTGCTACAAAAATGCACAAACCCTGGTTCTATCTGTTATCAACTGACAATGTAGACAAATGATCTAACCTCTCTGAGTTTCAGTGTCTGCACTCATAAAGACATATGATGATATGTATCACCCAAGACTGCGATGAAGTTAAGTAACACACAAGCGCTCAGCACAGGGCCTTGCCCACAGCGAAGAGTGATATTCATTCCCTCAGAGGTTCACCTTCTACCAATGCCAGAGTTGCAGTATACACTGACCTCTGGTATGCTGCAAATCCTTAACGATTCTGATTTCTCGACACACTTTTATTAAAAATCAGTTCCACGAGGGTAGAGACCTTGTTTATTAATTGCCATAATCCCAGTGCTAACTAAATCTCTGTGGTAGGAACACGCTGATCAAGCGGAGATGCCAACACTGTTTGGAACAATTCTGTGTATTTACTTGCAGGTTTGTGTCCAGGCAGTGAGGTATACACCTCTTTGTGTACCATTATTAGTGCCTGGTATCAAAAGTCTATGGCAGGGACTTCCCTGGCCGTCCAGTGGTTAAGACTCTGCGCTCCCAATGCAGGAGGCACGGGTTTGATCCCTGGTTGGGAAACTAAGATCCCGCATGCTGCACGGCACGGTAAAAAAAAAAAAAGTCTATGGTAAGAATACTCCTAATACAGGGGTTCTCAAACTTTTTGGTCTTAAAATTATTGATGATCCCAAAGAGCTTTTGTTTGCATAGGTTTACAGCTGTCAGTATTTTCCATATTAGAAATTAAAACCGAGGATAAAGTAAATTTATTATCTAAAATAATGATAAACCCATCACATCAGTATAAATACCATATTTTTATGAAAAATAACTGTGTTCCAAAAAAAATTTAATGAGAAGAATACATAGCTTTACATTTTTGCAAATCTCTTTTAATGCCTGGATTTAGAAGGTGCTGGGGTTCTCTGCAGTCTTTTTTTTGGGGGGGGGGTTAAAATATTTATTTATTTATTTATTTGGTTGCACTGGGTCTTAGTCGTGGCAGGCGGGCTCCTTAGTTGCAGCATGCGAACTCTTAGTTGCGGCATGCGTGTGGGATCTAGTTCCTTGACTGGGGATCGAACCCAGGCCCCCTACACTGGGAGTGTGGAGTCTTAACCACTGCGCCACCAGGGAAGTCCCTCTGCGGTCTGTTATGATATCACACATCACGTATCCTCTAAGTCCAGAGAGAAGAAGAGTGAAAAAAGTCAACCTTATTATTGTTATAAAAATAGTTTTGACCTCATGGACCCATGGAGAGGACATCAGGGATTCCTAAGGTTCCAAACTTGACTTTGAGACCCACTGTTTTACCAGTGACGGCAAGAAAACACCCTATTTGTTGCTACTGTTAAGGGTGGTTTTATTTGACAAATATCTGAATTTCAAATTTCAAAACTAAACCCAATTTTTCATTATTTGCCTCTGTGTATATGCCCTCATTCAACTGGAATCTGCCAGATATTCTACTTAACATAATGACAAGGATACATATTTGAGTGTGTGTGTGTGTCTGTGTGTGTAAAATATAACTTCCCAGGTAGGGGTGCTGCAAACCCGACCTCTCCCAAACTGACCTCATTATCCTTCCCCCAAACCTGCTCCTCAGTGGTGAGGAACTACAATTTTTTCAATGAAGCATATTTTTCCTCTCCCCAAAGTCAAGTCCTGTGGGCCCAGGCCTGTACTGGCTCTCAGATCGCAGCTCACACCGAGAAAGCCCCCTTCCCTTCAGTTTCTCCTAGTCCCTTTTTCCCAGGCACATCCTAAAAATCATGCTTCCCCCTCAGAGTTTTCTTTAGAAAAATAGTTGAAAATTCTTCTTGTCCCATCCAGCTTAAACCACACTGCAGCTTGGTAGGCTTAGAAACTTCACAAGTGGATTTCTCCGTTACATGGAACCAGCCTGTGTTAATTTTCATTGTATCATTGAAATAAATTGGAGAATAGAATTTCATCAGTTTATGGTCATTTATAAAACTGTTTCTATTAAATTAGGTGTTGGCTTTGTGCCACCTGTATACAGAGAGGCAGAGGCTAAGACACAGCATTACAAAGCAGATGATTTGATCAATTACAGGGCATCTCACCACTTTGCATCAAATTCTCTTTGTGGGGCTTCCCTGGTGGCACAGTGGTTGAGAGTTCGCCTGCCAATGCAGGGGACACGGGTTCGTGCCCCGGTCTGAGAAGATCACACATGCCACGGAGTGGCTGGGCCCGTGAGCCACGGCCGCTGAGGCTGCGTGTCCGGAGCCTGTGCTCCACAACGGGAGAGGCCACAACAGTGAGAGGCCCGCGTACCGCAA
>NW_006793488.1:1726551-1745295 GCF_000442215.2 Lipotes vexillifer | reverse complement strand
GCACAGGAACGAAAACCCAACACAGAAAAAATAAATTAATAAGTTAATAAACTCCTACCCCCAAAAAAAAAAAAAAAAAAAAAAAAAAAAAATTCTCTTTGTGAAGACCCACAGAAGGAAGGTCTTGGTGCCAAGGAAAAAATCGTGTTTCTCCTGCACAACTGGTTTGTTGTCATATCACAAGGGCCCTATGAGTCTTATTATTAATCACTTCCCCTATTTGCTTTGTGCTAAGCTGACCAAAGCCAGCTCTGAGGCCCACATCTAGCAAATGATCTGGATTTCGTGACATTATTTTGTGTATCAACCTCACCCCAGGCTTTAGCTTACATTTCTACTTTAGCCTTGATTCATTTCCTTGTTTATTCACTCATTCATTCATTCATTCATTTATATTTTCTTTTTTTTAATTATTTTTCTCCTAAGTTTTCCCTCATTTATTTTAAATACTGTTGTACTACGCATATTTCTATGATCCCTTTTTGGAATGAAGCAGGGTATATATGAATAAGTAAACTGGGTAAAACTTTAACCTACTCCAAACCAAGCTTCTCCAGTGAGCCCTCGAAGAGATTGGGCCAAAATCAGTCGCAGGCATTTGTTTTCTATGATCCATATTGTCAACTACATTTCTGGATACCTGTGAGTGGTTACTTAACATTACACACGTCCAACTACCACATACGTAACCCACTTTGAGGCTCTTAGTTTGCAGAGGCTCTCCTCAGATTAGAGGGAAGGAAGAACAACCCTGGGTAAGTTACATATATTATCTTTACTCTCCACAAATACCTATGAAAAGCAACTGCCAGGTGAGAAAACTAAGATGCACAAAGGTCCCATAATTTGCCCAAGGTGACACAGATGGTAAATGGTGACACCAGATTATGAAACCAGGCCTGTGGTACTCAAAAGCTCTTGGGGGTGGGTTCATCCGGTGAAAATTCAGGGAGCTGTCCCTTTATACTACGTGTACTTTTCTGGGAGCACATTACACTTCAACAAAATGTTAAAAAGAAAAGAAAAAGGCCATGGGCTCTTCTGTATCTCAGTGTGAAGTCTGACAATGTGACAAAATTCGTATGGAGTAGAGAAGACAAGGCAAGGGGTCACGGCATGGGCCCTCACGTTACTGCCTTAACTGGTCCACACTCGTGGGATTATTTTTAATGAATGAAACAGTAAACTTAATGAACAGATTCTTTCTCAGGCCTCCTCCACTCACATGCCCATTCTCCAAGGACACTGGGTCAGAGGGTACAACCCACATCTGTGTGTCTGAGGCCTCGATAATAAGGTCGGGGGCCTAGAAGATTAAAAAGTGATAAAGACGTTCACAACGATATGTACCTCTTCCTTTTATTACCTTTTTGTTAGGTTTTCTCCCTCTCCATTGAAAACCTGTATAAGCAAATGGAACATCCCTAAGGAGATTTGCCACTTTGCTGGATGTGAAGCTCTCCAGCAGGCCTGGTAATAGTTCAGAAGAGTCTCTCTCATCATCCGCCATGGTACATTTTAGAAACATAATAATTTTATCACTAGCCTAACTAACATATAATAAGGAAGGTAAATCTGCCTTTAAAAAGGAAGCCCTGTTGGGACTTCCCTGGTGGCGCAGGGGTTAAGAATCCACCTGCCAACGTGGGTTCGACCCCTGGTCCGGGAAGATCCCACATGCTGCAGAGCAACTAAGCCCGCAAGCTACAACTACTGAGCCCGCGCACCACAACTACTGAAGCCTGCACGCTCTAGGGCCCACATGCTGCAACTACTGTGGCCACATGCTCAAATACTGAGCCCGCGTGCCACAAATACTGAGCCCGTGTGCTCAGAAAGCCCTACCACATGAAACATTTTGAAGTTGAAATTCTGAAATTCTTATGGCTTATTCATGACATGATTCAGCTTGATGAGGGTGGTGCCGCCATAAAATCAGATCAAAGAGGTGGAAGGAAGGTACTGTGCTGGGTGCCGGTAACTGCCTTCTAGACTTGCCACTAACCAGTTACCTGGAACAAGTCTCCTTTTTTTTGTTTTTTTTGTTTTTTTTGTTTTGTTTTTGCATTATGCAGACCTCTCACCTTTGTGGCCTCTCCCGTTGCGGAGCACAGGCTCTGCACATCAGGCTCAGAGGCCATGGCTCACGGGCCCAGCCACCCCGCGGCATGTGGGATCTTCCCAGACCAGGGCACGAACCCGTGTCCCCTGCATCGGCAGGCGAACTCTCAACCACTGCGCCACCAGGGAAGCCCCTGGAACAAGTCTCTTAATGTGCAGGTTTTTCCTTCCCTTTTCAGTAAGATGGAGAAATTGAGCTGGATGATTTCTAAGGTTTCTTCATGACCAAACACTACAATTCTGAAGTGGCTCAAAAATAATCATATTGAATTCCCTCTCTCTCTCTCTCTTTTTTTTTTAATTGGATAAAATTGCTTTACAATGTGGTGTTAGTTTCTTCTGTACAATGAAGTGAATCAGCTCTATGTATACCCTCTTGGACCTCCCTCACACCTCCCCCATTCCACCCATCTAGGTCGTTACAGAGCACCGAGCTGAGCTCCCTGTGCTATACAGCAGGTTCCCACTAGCTATCTACTTTACACATGGTAGTGTATTTATGTCAAACCTAATCCCAACTTGTCCCACCCTCCCTTTCCCCCTGTGTCCACGTGTCCATTCTCTACGACTACATCTCTATTCCTGCCCTACAAATAGATTCACCTGCATATGGCACAATACCAGACACTAAACATCTTCTCATGAAAATTAAGGAGCCTGCTGAGAGCATAGAAGGCCAACCTGACTCTGCACAGTGGTAAGCAAATGGTGTACTTATGGGCAAAGCCAGGATGTTCCTTCAAAAACCAGTTCTGGGGGACTTCCCTCGTGGCACAGTGGTTAAAAATCTGCTTGCCAATGCAGGGGACATGGGTTTGATCCCTGGTCCGGGAAGATCCCACATGCCACAGAGGAACTAAGGCCATGTGCCACAGCTACTGAGCCCACGCGCCTAGGGCCCATGCTCGGCAACAAGAGAAGCCACCACAATGAGAAGCCCACGCACCACAACAAAGAGTAGCCCCCGCTCACCTCAACTAGAGAAAGCCCACGTGCAGCAACGAAGACTCAACTCAGCCATAAATTAATTAATTAATTTAAAAAACCAACCAAACAAAAAAAACAGTTCTGGGCCTCCTCCAGTCCCTAGACATCCGTTAATCTTGTTATTGGCCATGAACCTGGCCATCATCATATTAGCTCTGAAGGATTCTTACCTGGCAGGCCAGGCAGGGGCAACAGAACCAGGGGGCAAAGTGGGGAGGCCAAGTAAACAATGAATGACATCATAAGCCACTGAGAAGATCTCTTTAAACCTCAGAGTGATCTTAGTGACTGGACTGTCTGGGTCACTATCAGATGGAGAGTAATTCTCCTCTAGAAAACAGAAAATCCTATTTGATTGCATAGTCAAAAGCAGAACATAGAGTCACTCAAAGCCGGGTTCTGGAGAGAGGCAGCCATTGTCTTCCTATCACAACCTGGACGCTGTACGACCACGGGCGAGCTTCTTTGTGTCTCTAAGTGTGTTCAGTCAATGATCAACAGAAGCCAATGAACAGGGTTCTTCTGAGGCATAAATGAAAAGTTACCTGTAAACGCTTAGCACAGAGCCTGGCACAGGTTAACAATGGACAGAAGCCCCTCTATTCCACCGCACCATCCTCTCATTTATCCTCGGGCACCTGCTAAGAAGTTACGAGTTTGTCTGATACACTCTCATTTCCTGTATGAGCCCTCCTTTTGAGGAATCCCTACCTAAGCCACAGGGATTCTAAATGCTCCTAAGGCCTTGCTAAAGGAATGAATAATTTATAAGGCACAGGACACGATACCAAGGCACAATTCGGATCCAAATAGACCCTTTAGATCCATTTCTGCTAGTGCCCAGCTTATTTTGTAATTAACAAAGGGCAGGATTTTGCTTTGAGGATCCACAAAGAAAATGAGAGTTCCGCATCAGATGTTCGACTCTGGGCAAGTTATTTAACCTCTCTGTGCCTCTGTTTCCTCTTCTGTAAAATGGGGCTAATAATAGTGGTCTACTCATAGGTTTAAACATAAAGGGCCTGACGCATGGCACCTAAGAGGTGTCAGCGATACTATATTAAACCTCTCTGAAATTGTCCATTAAATGGTGGGTGATCGATGAAAATCTGAGCCTACCACACCATCAGCATTGTCACTAGGTCCCTGCCTGTCAGTACCACCAGGGAATCGTTTAAAATATGCAAATCCCTGCCTCCTCTTTTCCCCGGCTTGTCTCCTTTCCTTGGTCTAGATCAGGTCCAGAAACCTGCATTTTCAATGAACCCCCTGAGTCCCAGCAGATAATCACTGAAGCGACAGACACTGCCTGGAACACGCTAGAGAAACTGGATGAGACGTTGGGTGATTCCCCTCTCCCTCCAAGAAACGGATTTATGGTTTGGGTAAAAACCATTAAGAACACATTGGTTTTCTCGTTGGTTTCACTTTGAGTTTCTGCCTTCTGCGACACAAAATGAAATCATACAGAACTTGGGGCTTCACCTCCCACATGGGGCAGAACTGCCATGTGACCAGAGGGGTGAGAACTGAAACCAGAGGCAGACAAGTTGAGGGGAACCTATACAGAGAGAGAGATACATATACATATGTATATTCCTTTCCCTTTCCTTTCTTCTTTAAAAAATGATAACTCCTTGGAGACGTGTGTGACACGTGTGACAAACGAAGGGCAAAGGAACAATGTGAGTTTTCACCCAGAGGATTTGTCACTTGTAGTGGATGCGAGTCGAGGTGTGAAGCTGTGACTCCAATCTCAAAGGGTGTGGCATCTTCAGGACAGAATTTCGGGGAAAGGAAGAGCATTGGAAATAAAATGCGCAATCTCGAGTGCGTGATCAAGTACGGAACTAGAATGAGTTCATAACTTGAAAAGAAATAACGAACTGAAAGCAGCCTGATATGCAAGATAAAATGAACCAGGCTGCCAAAACTCTCGTATGGGTTTCCACAACAGATGTCAATAGGATACAACCGTTTAAAATTACGCAAAATGGGAAAATGTTCAATCCCATGAAACCAAGTATGATGGGCAATCACCCAGATGGAAGTGTCCACATTTCTTGTCTGCTCCAAGAAGTATCTTATGCAACACGAGCACTTAATAATTCTTCATCAAAGATAACCATAATCAGCTCACAAAACATACCAAAGAAAAACACAATAATACTGTACACCCCCCAAAAAACTTTTAAAGTACCGTTTACAATAGCATCAAAATGGTTAAGCTTCCCAGGAATATTATTACACATATTTCTGCATGTTATATATATATGTAGCAATGTATTTTTTATATATTATATATGGTTTTATACAGAACATTATAAAACTTTCTTGGGACAGTGAAAATGATATAAATAAGCATGAAGAAATCAGTGTTCATGTATAATACTTATATAACATGTACTGACTCTGTGCCAGACAGTATTTTAAGCACCCTCCACATATTATATGCAACACATTTAGTCCTTTAATCCTCTCAATTAGCCTGTAAGGTAGGTACTATTACGATCCCTATTTTACAAATAAGGAAACTGAGGCTCACAGAGCTTCTGCAGGGCCACGTGGCCAGTGAAGAGTGGGGTCGGAATCTGAACACAGGAAGGTGGGCGCCATTTTTTTTTTATGGTTTGTTATTTGGGGCACCATTCTTTAAAGACTACACCTCACCTTTCGATGTGGTGAACTTGCTGTTGTAAACATGTCAGGCCTACAAATTCAGTGCAGTCCTAATAATAACTCCAACAGGTTCTGTTAGGGAATTTGTTCTGTTTCTAAAATTTATATAGAAGGGCAAAAAGCCAAGAACACCAAGACATGCTTAATGGAAGCACATGCCCTCCCAGGCATCAGGACTCACTGTGGAGCTGTGATAATTAAGGGATCGACAAAGAGACCAGTGGAATTGAGTAGAGAGCACGGAAACAGACATAGCACAAATGGCCACGTGGTTGATGACACAGGTGGTAAGTATTCCAGGTTATGTGGATACATAAATAGATAGACAAATGGTGCCTAAATAGACAAAAAATGAAAATAGTCTCCTACCTTAGAACATTCACAAAAATCAGTTTCAGGTAAATAAAATACAATAAAATCACATGTGAAAGGCACAACTCTAAAGAATACAGGAGAATAGCTTCATGAACCTGGGAGAGGGAAGAATTTCTTAAACAAGATAGAAGGGACTTCCCTGGTGGCACAGTGGTCAGGAGTCTGCCTGCCAATGCAGGGGACACGGGTTTGAGCCCTGGTCCGGAAGGATCCCACATGCCGTGGAGCAACTAAACCCGTGAGCCACAACTACTGAGCCTGCGCTCTAGAGCCCGTGAGCCACAACTACTGAGCCTGCGCTCTAGAGCCCGTGAGCCACAACTACTGAGCCCGTGTGCCACAACTAGGAAGCCCACGTGCCTAGAGCCCATGCTCCGCAACAAGAGAAGCCACTGCAATGAGAAGCCCATGCACCGCAACGAAGAGTAGCCCTCGCTCGCCGCAACTAGAGAAAACCCACGTGCAGCAATGAAGACCCAATGCAGCCAAAAAGAAAGAGAGAAAGGCAGGAAGGAAGGAAGGACGAAGGAAAGAAAGAAAAATATTGACCATAAAGGAAAAAACTGATAAATCTAATAATATTAAAATTAAGAGTTTGTGAGCATGCAAAGGCATCGTAAATGGAATAATAAGACAAGTCAAGGTGGAAGGCATTATTTGCAACACGTATAATCAACTAGAGACTCATTCCAAAATATATAAAGGAAGCCTACAAATTGTAAGAAAAAGACAATCCATAGAAAAATGGGAAAGCACTTAAGAAAAAGGAGTATCAAAACGGCCAATAAGCCTTATTATTAATCGGGGAAAAGCAAATTAAAACCACAATACGACACCATTTCATATTCATCAGACCGGCAGAAATGACACAGTCTAACGATACCATCTAACGATACCAAGTTCTGGTGAAGATGCGGAGCAGTAAGAACTCCCAATCGTTGTCAGAAGGAGCACAGACTGAACCAAGCACTTCGGAAAACAGGCTGGAGTTACAGTAAAGTTAAAAATACAAATACCCTGCGACCCAACAATCCACCGCCCACGCCACACCACGTGCACCCTAGAAAAACTTCTGCACAACTGTACTAGAAGCCATATATATATATAAATGTTCTTGACAGCCTTTGTCGTAGGACCCAAAAGCTGGAAACAGTTCAAATGGCCATCAACAGGACAGGAACCCCAAACAATGACAACGACTGAACCACAGGTCCAGGCATCAGCGTGGCTAAGTCTTGTGATTATATCGTTGATGAAAACAAACAAGTAAAATGTAATATACACCAAGCACTTGCAAAACTAAATGATGTCATTTAAGGGTGCCTACGCAGCTGTAAACTTCCTATGGACAGAAGAGGGAGGTGGTTTTAAAGCAGAGAACATTCTAAGGCCATGTTCTATTGCTGAATCTGGATGGGGGTTACATGCATGTCCACTTGCTAATTAAAACATATATATATATATTTTTTTTAATACTCTTCTGCATATATGCTATATATCAAAATTTCTGATTATCCTCTTACGAAGGTGCAATACCGCCTATGTCCTGATTAGGAAAGAGGCCTGCTTTAAAAAGAAAAGCACGGGCTTCCCTGGTGGCGCAGTGGTTGAGAGTCCGCCTGCCGATGCAGGGGACACGGGTTCGTGCCCCGGCCCAGGAAGATCCCACATGCCACGGAGCGGCTGCGCCCGTGAGCCACGGCCGCTGGGCCTGCGCGTCCGGAGCCTGTGCTCCGCAACGGGAGAGGCCACAGCAGTGAGAGGCCCACGTACCACAAAACAAACAAACAAACAAATAAAAAGAAAAGCACATCACAAGCAAACTTTCAAATGTAAAAAATTGTAAGACGTATTCCAAAAGATAGTCCATCAAAGACAGAATGAATGTTCAATTACGAGGAACCCTAAGTAAGAGTAATAACAGCTCACCAAAGTCTGATTGTACCACAATTTTTATAAAAGTCAAAAGATGAAGGCTGATAATTAACGTGGATGTTGGATTCTATGACACATTGGAGGAATTACCATCAAAATAATTAGAAAAGAGGTAACAAATGCAGAGCAAATACCTGATGATGGTTTAGTCACATTTCAAAGGCAAGCTATAAAATTTAAATATGCAAAATGAATACTTTTAATGATTCTTTTATATTTCTTCATCTTTTGCCTTAAAAAAAAAATTCAGAGCCTTTACCCAGAACTAAGACTTTCCACTCTGACTGAAACTAAGTACAGAACTCTATAGAAAGTACTAATTATTTCCCTTAATGTCTAAACTCACACTCTAACAGCAAATAGATTTCTGCTCAGCTGAAGTTTTCTGAAAATGGTCTGCATTTGTTTTCACCAGGAGGCCACTTAAATCTTACCCACTTGTTTAGCTGCAAGGATTGAAACAAAATGTTTGCTTGCAAAACAAACACTGGTTTTAAAATTCTCCACTTGGGCTGCTGGGTAAAACACTTGTTTACTGAAACAAATGTTTTATTTGGAAAACGCCTGCCAGTGTGGACATTTTCCAAGAAATACACACCAGGATGTACTAGGATGGTGATGTCACGCCCTTGATAGAAGTTGGCATTTTAGGGTAACTGCACAAAGTTTACTTTCAGAGAACAGAACAACAATGGGAAAACCAATCTGTTTTTTTAAAAAATCCAAGGCCTAAAATGCTTTTACTGGGTCATTACATAGGCCAGTTCAATCCCCCCAAAGCTAATCTCTTTATACAATCAAATTAGTTTTATAAATGACATAATAAGTATTATCATCATCATCATCATCATTATTATTTTAGAGCTAAGCCTCTTCCTTTAGATTCATTCTATGCCTTCTGGCTCCCCTATGTGACATGGCATGAAAAACCATTTCCATCTCTTAATAAGATACACTAGAACCCTGAAATGCCATTATTAACCACAAAATAGGATTGAGCACAGCCAAGTCTAACTTGAAAACCAGCCACGGAGATTTACTTTCTTAAGTACGGAAAGAAAACATCCCAAAAGATATTCTTGGGACCCTGTGGTTAGTTTCATATGGAGGCTCCAGTAAACACATTACATTTGACCAAATAAGATTCCGCTCCTAACCCCCCACCCCAGAAAGCTTAGGAATTTTCATCAGTATTTTCCTGCTAAGGTTAGGCACTAAGAAATAAAATAGATCATTTTTATAGTCCATAATAATGGACTTTAAAAAAGTATATCCCAGGGCTTCCCTGGTGGCGCAGTGGTTGAGAGTCCACCTGCCGATGCAGGGGACACGGGTTCATGCCCCGGTCCGGGAAGATCCCACATGCCGCGGAGCAGCTGGGCCCGTGAGCCATGGCCGCTGAGCCTGCGCGTCTGGATCCTGTGCTCCGAAACGGGAGAGGCCACAACAGTGAGAGGCCCGCGTACCACAAAAAAAAAAAAAAAAAAAAAAAAAGTACAACCCAAACTTTCAAAAAGTACATCCCCCATCTTTAAAAAACACTTTGCATATATCCTAGCATATGTATATTTTAATTTATAAACTGTATATACTACTCTTAGGCATTATGAAACATACAAGAATGCACAATGCAAAGGACTTAATAGACAGTTCTCTAAAGAAAACATACTACTGACCAATAAGCACATGAAAAGATGCTCAGTATCATTAGTCATCAGGGAAATGGAAATCAAAGCCACAAGATACCACTTCAGATCCATTGGGGTGGCTATAATAAACAAATGGAAAATAACAAGGGCTGGGAAAGATGTGGAGAAATTGGAACCCTCGTGTATTGCTACTGGGAATATAAATTGGTGCAGCCACTGGGGAGAACAGTTTGGCAGTTCTTCAAAATGTTAAACATGGAGCTACCACATGACACAGCAATTCCAGTGTTAGGTAAATATTCAACATATACCCAAAAGAACTGAACACAGGGATTTCCACTGACACTTTTATACCCATGTTCACAGCAGCATTATTCAAAATAGCCAGTGTGGAAACAACCCAAATGTCCATCAACTGATGAACAGATAAACAAAATGTACTATATACAGACAATGTAATAGGATATTATTCAGCCATAAAAAGAACGGAAGTACTAACACATGACATAGCATAGATGAGCTCGGAAAATATTATGCAAAAAAATAAGCTGGACCCCAAAGGACATACACTGTATGATTCCACTCATAAGAAATAACTAGGACAGGCATACGAGACAAAGTAGATTAGAGAGTCAAGATGGACGTGGGGAGTTATTGCTTAATGGGTGCAGGTTTCTGTTTGGGATGATGACAAATTTTGGAAATAGACAGTGGTGATGGTTGCACAACATTGTGAATGTAATTAATGCCACTGAATTGTACACTTAAAAATGATCATGATAGCAAATCTTATATCTTTTTTACCACAATTTTAACAAACTGAAAAAAAAAAAAAAGGACAAGCTAAAAATACAATTGAGGTTCTAATATTTTCTTCTTAAATTCCAGTGGGTGACCTGGCATGCTCCAGGGCTGGGTACGGGCAGAGCTTCCAAAGCCAAAGCAAGAATTAGTGAATTGAACGTGGGATAGAGGGAATATTGGGGAGAGAATATACGAGAAAGCCTACAGCTCAAAAGAATTGTATTTTTAATTCCAAAGGAAAGAGGACCTCATTCTGTAGCCTTTGCACAGAACTAAATGCAAAGCACCTGTGAGTTCTCGCCATCCCCCACTCCACACACTTGCATGTCTGAGTCACTGCAGAAACACCAGGAAAACCCTCTTCACTTCTGCAAAGCATCCAATCGAATCTAGCTCACTCGGTGTGAGGGCTGAGGTTCTGCCTTACAAAGCAGACTGTGCTTTTTCCATTGTTTTACCGTCTCAGGTAAGATCCAAGTCCAACATAAAATACTCCTTTTTAAAGCTGTTTTCAAAGTCATTTTCATCCCCCCCCCCCCCCCCTTGGGCTCAAGAGGATCAATTATGTGGAAAAGTGACAGGAAACAATAAAAAGATTCACAGCTCAACACCAAGAAGCAACTCTACTGCCTATGCTAGATGTGTCAAATACGAGGCTGGCCCAGAATCAAGGTAATCAAAAGGAAAACACACACAAGTTCGAGGCCTCGGCTGACATTTCAGGAGGCTGAAGGCCCTGTTCAACACAGAAATGACAAAGCGAAGGGCACGGTGATGGAGCAAGAAGGTTCTGTACTAACACACAGCACAGAAATGTCCTACATTCAGCATCACAGGGTTTCACCATAAGATAGGCACCTGTCGATTGCTGCATTGTTTACTTTAAAAGCTGGACTGTTTTTCTAGTAAAATGTAAGAACTCAGCTTTAAAAGAAAACTCACAATTGAGATATGTTAGACCCCCAGGACCATCTGAACTTTCATTTTCTGTAGATTAATGACGGAGCAGCATGAATTAACTGCTGCTTTCCTTTGGCAAATCAGCTGAAGCTCGTGGCTTCAAGGACAAACATGTTCTAAAACTGCAATACAAAACCGTTGATTCATATCCTTCAAATCTCTCGAGTGACTGTACCTTATAAAAAATAACTCCGTGACTCTCAAAGTCATCCTTTAGAAAGAGCTCTCGTCTGAAATCTGTATTTCAATACCATCAGAGTGCAAAGTATTCAAAAATCTACATAAAGACTGCTTCTAGGACCTCCCTGGTGGCACAAAGAATCCGCCTGCGTTGGCAGGGGACACAGGTTCGACCTCTGGTGCGGGAAGATCCCACATGCCGCGGAGCAACTCTGCCCGTGAGCCACAACTACCGAGCCTGCGCTGTAGAGCCTGCGAGCCACAACTACTAAAGCCCACGCGCCTGGAGCCCATGCTCCGCAACAAGAAAAGCCACCGCAGTGAGAAGCCCGCGCACCGCAACGAAGAGTAGCCCCCGCTCACCGCAGCTAGAGAAAAGCCTGCGCGCAGCAACGAAAACCCAATGCAGCCAAAAATAAATATATTTTTTAAAAAGACTGCTTCTAAACAGAATTCAGTAAATTATATTGGTGTCATGTGTAGGTGCAGGATTGTGAATATGTAGGTATCCATACAAAAGAAACCATCTTCCAAGTTCTTCGTGAAATTCTAATTGCCTTTGCCTGTTATTGCTACCGTAGGAAAACCTTCCACTGGTAATTCAGTCCTACAATGAAATTTTGGCTTGTAAAAGATGAGTCCTCCAAACGCAGAAAAACATGAGGATTCTTGTTTAAAAGCGTTCCGGGGCTTCCCTGGTGGCGCAGTGGTTGAGCGTCCACCAGCCGATGCAGGGTACATGGGTTCGTGCCCCGGTCTGGGAAGATCCCACATGCCGCGGAGCGGCTGGGCCCGTGAGCCACGGCCGCTGAGCCTGTGTGTCCGGAGCCTGTACTCTGCAACGGGAGAGGCCACAGCAGTGAGAGGCCCGCGTACCGCTTTAGTCCCAATGCTGATATTGTTTCAAAACTCTTTTCCCAAGGCCCTCTAGCATATGCTATATGAAAAAAAAGTTGCCAAGCTGGTTTTTAACACATCTTCACAGGACTGATAAGCAAAAGTTTACTAAAGCAGTTTGGAATAAGATAAACTCAGAGCCATTCTGTAAGTTTTCTCAAATTCAGCAGCACTTTTTAAATGCAGGGTTGTTAAACAAGCCATAAATTCCCAAAGCTGTGAGAGAGAAACGAAGCATCTCTCCTTTGGTAAAACACGAACCTACAGCTTCTTTGGAACTGCAGCTGACATCCTGTTGGACTGAGCAGCTTGAAACCTGTTTTGTGGGTATTATGAATCAGTGCAAACAGTAAAGGGTTGTGAAAATAAATTTTCTAATGGGGGAAAAAAGTGAACAGCAATAATGTCTCCAATCTTTCTTGTGAATCTTACCTATTTAACCTTAAAAATCGTTCTATTTACCATGTGATCATTGACATGCTCATAAATTTAGAGGTTCTTGCTCATTTAGAAGTTTTTTGGCTGTTAATACCCATATTTTCATAAATAATAATGATACATGTCACTAGGAGAACTAGGACAACAGCAGTAAATACTACCTAGCCCTCAGTGTGCATCAAGAGAATGCAAAACGTGTACAAAACTCTATACACGCCACAGAATACACAAGACAAACTCTGGAGACGCTAGAAAATTGTGTAAATTAGATCCTGTAAATTCTCATTTGAGCTCTTTCATTTTACACTCAGAGCTTCAAGAAGACTTTAAAATCTGTGTATCAAGATGCTAGCCATAATGGAAAAGAATATGAAAAAAATATATACATATATGTATAACTGAGTCACTTTGCTATACAGAAGAAATTAATACATTGTACATCAACTATATTTCGATAAAATTTTTAAAAATTAAAAAAAAATGATGCTAGCCCAATTTGTGGCTTCTTAAAGAAATCTCAAGCACAAAATTGCCCTTTTCCCCCGGAACTCTAACTTCACAAATAGCTGCTGAAAAGGATGTTCTCGGGCAAGCCCATCCCGCAGACGGGCCATCCATCTACCTGCCATCTCTCACCTCTCACATGAGTGCTCTAAGGGTCTGCATTTTATACCATCCTCTCTCAGTCAGAGTTTCTTGAGTACCTTGGGTTTCATTTTCTGATATTTTTAGAATACTCCCTTATATTCTAAATGAACTTCAAGGCCTAGATTCCATTGCATAACAACGTGAATGTACTTAACAGTACTGAACTGCACACTTAAAATTGTTGAAGATGGTCCATTTTATGTTATATGTACTTTACCACAATTAAAAAAAAAAACAAAACCCTGATTCCATCATTTTCTACTGTTGTTTGGTAGGGGTAAAGTAAAAGTTCAGTGAGAAAAAACCCCCACCATTGGCTTCTGCAGGGACAGGACGCTGCCCCTCCAACCTCCACCATCAATTTTAATCATTAGTGTCTGCCTGCTAGTGCACCAGACATGTAATAATACGGACGTGAGAATTTGTCTCTTTATAGCTTATAAACAGGAAAGGAAAAAAAAGAGCAAATGACAACTTGCAGCCGGATAATCAGCATCTGGTTAACTGAAAGTGACAAAATGTTTGCTGCTGCTGAAAAGGACAGACATTTGTTTTTTGTGACAATAAAGCAATGAGATACACAGATAGACAAGTATTCCTTGAAAAAGGTGTGAACGGTCATCATCCTTCAGAAATCCAACCCTGAATTTCTGACTATCCATTCTCTCTAAACTGGACTGGTTCTCTCTAAACTCTAGACTGCTGTTTAGAGCTTACAGCTTGCCCTGCCTTACCTCGGACTACTCAGCTCCCTTGAAGAGGATAAGCCAAATAGTCAGTCTCCTCCCGAGAATATTGCCAAATACCATGCCCGGGGTCTGTGAATCCAAAGGTACAGGAAGCAGTCTGCCCAGGGCCCGGTTTATTGCATCATCTCGACATACTTCGATGGACAGAGTGTGAGTCAGCCCCGAACACGGCGCTTCAACCCCAAACCTCCTTGCTACCTAGCAGGGCAGAGTTCTTCTGACACATCCATCCAGGCTTGCAAACCCGTGCTAATTTTGTAAAGCAGCAGGTCCTCTGGATATAAATACAACTTCCAGCATTGCCTATCAATGGCTGTCCATCAGATACAAAAGCACAAGAACAGGTTGAAACCAACACGTGAAAAGGAAGAACTCTTGCTCTCCTGGGGAGAGACGGGAGGCTCCCGGGAGGTCTCAGGTTGTAGAACAAACTGACGGAGGCACTGGTTCCCCAAGAGGAATCTGTATCAGAGTGGCCTGTAACGCTTATATAACACACAGCCTGCCAGCCCAGGAGATTCTGATTCAGTGCCTATGGGGTGGGACCCCTTAATCTGCTGAGCCGGGTTTGGGAGCTACTGGGTAAAGTACTTGGGTTACCACAATGCTGATTCAGTGGACTGGCTCTAACTAAAGCCTCAGGAATGACTACCTTCTTGTGCTTTACAAGGAAGGAGGAGAATCTTTTTTTTTTTTTGCTGCACGGGTTTGAGGGATCTTAGTTCCCCCACCAGGGATCGAACTTGTACCCCCTGTAGTGGAAGCACAGAGTCCTGACCACTGGACCACCAGGGAATTCCCAGGAGAATTTTGGAATGTATACATATGTATACAGATATATATATAAATTCTAATCATGAATGTACCCTAAAATTCGTCCTTTGCCACCAAGTTCAAATTTAGGACCAATAATCGCTTACTTCTATGTAGATGACTCACATCTCGACTTTCAGCCAAGACCCATCCATCTTCCCTAAATCACCTAAACCCAGCTGCCAATCATGGCTTCCAATTCCACTTCTGAAATCAACCCTTCAATTTACCTTAAACACTGCCTCCCTGTTCCAATTTCTGTTGATAGTATCACCTGCCAAGGCATCTAGATTTAAATCCTCAGTCATCTTGGATGCTTCAGGTCCACATCCAAACACCATAAAGTACTGTCAATTTTCCATTTATAACAACTCACGGGACTTCCCTGGTGGCGCAGTGGTTAAGAATCCGCCTGCCAATGCAGGGTACACGGGTTCGAGCCCTGGTCCGGGAAGATCCCACATGCCTCAGAGCAACTAAGCCCGGGCACCACAACTACTGAGCCTGTGCTCTAGAGCCCGTGAGCCACAATTACTGAGCCCGCGTGTCACAACTACTGAAGCCCACGCGCCTAGAGCCCGTGCTCCGCAACAAGAGAAGCCACTGCAATGGGAAGCCCAGGCACCGCAATGAAGAATATACCCCGCTCACCGCAACTAGAGAAAGCCCGCGCACAGCAATGAAGACCCCATGCAGCCAAAAATAAATAAATAAGATAAATAAATGTTTAAAAGAAAATAAATAACTCTCCAAGGATCGCCTTCCAACCAAGTCCCACTGATACAACCCTTGTCCAGGCCCTTGGGTCCCAGTGGCAATAGCCACTCATGGTCCCTGACCTCCCACTCCCAACCGAACCCACAAGATTAACCTTCCCCCAATCCAACAGTGCCCATGTATTTTCCTTGCTCAAAATCCTGTCACAATTCCCCATTACCTGCAGATGAAGTCCTAACACCAAAAGTGGCCCAGGCATTCAAGGTTCCTAATTGGTCTATCCCTAAACCTATCATTCAAATGACAAATTTCATACTTGATCCATCTCCAGTAGCAAAGCTGATCCATTCAAATTCCCCAAATGTTCCCTGCAACTTCCTGCCTCGTGGCTTATCTTCCTTCTACCACTAGGAATGTCTTTCTTTCTCTAGCTATTAAAATCATGTACACCCTGTACGGCCTAAGTTCAAGTTCTACCAACTCCCTCGGGAGCACTTCCTGATGGCTGCCACCTCACAGCTACCCAGGACACGCCCAGCACTGCCACATCTGAGCCTTTGCTAAGTAAGGGTTTGCCCTCTCCCTTTTACCTTCCCTTTCACCCTCTGTCCCTCCCTGGAAGTTCCTGAGCACTTAGCGACTGACTTTTCATTGATAGTCAATTGTACACTAGCTGTCTGGCAACATCTCTCTAAAAAAGAGCAAACCCTCATTCTTACACAGAAACAATACAGGTTCACTGCTACTATTTTAGAGAATAAATAGAAGGAAAAGAATGTTTTTAATCTCTCATTCTACTTCTCAACTCATTTTAACTTTCATCTATAAATCCATCATCTCTTCTTATGCATATAGGCACATATTTTTTTCCTGGTGTTTTAACTCCTAAACTGTAAAACTTCTTATATTTATCATCTAGCTGTAACCACCCCAACTAAAACATATTAGACTTCAGTCTTTTTAGGAACATGAACATGCCTCTCTCCACTGTGTCATCTCCACAGTGCTTAAATTAACACAGTGCTAGACAAAATAGGTGGCTAAAATGTTTAAAGCACATGTTCACTGAAAAAAATATTTTGGGGGTAGCAGTGAGTAAACAGTTACAAATGCATTGTCCAAAATAATCTATGTGAAAACCTGCTACACATAGGTGATTTCTTGAAAAGTGCCCCCCAAATTATGTAACACGTGTTTTAAATATACAAGAACACAATATTAAGGACTCTTTTGTTAATCCTTTCTTAACAGATATTTATTCCTTAATTTAACTTGCTTTATAGATCTGATTTATAACTAAAATGTAGATCACCCTATATAGAAATGTTTCATGAATGCAGAAGAAATTGAGGCATGGGGAGAAGGGATGGGAGGAAAAAGGAAGTCTGCCACTTCATTTTCTACTTAAATTTTCAATTCATTTCTATAGCAACAATGCTGGTTTGAACCAAGATTTGACAGTCTCATTATCTCACACAGAAGGAAATCATGCTCCCTAACAGGGTGACCAAATCTAAGATCATGAACGTCTTCATTTTTTTTCAAGTTTCCAGAAAAGTTCTGCATAACTGCCATTTTCATTCAAATGCAGGACTATCCAGCGTATGGAATTGGTCCGTTTCCAGCTTCAGCTGTTGTACAGTTCAGGAAAACACCATAAGCGAAAATAAAGACTTTTGCCAGTTGAACTGAAGATCTCTGCAGCCCTAGCCTGCACTCCTCTGTAACTGAGGTCTCCTGGACCAAACCAGCAGAAGGAAAAATGCGACAACTCTCTGCAGCCCTAGCCTGCACTCTGTAACTGAGGTCTCCTGGACCAAACCAGCAGAAGGAAAAATGCGACAACCCTCTGGAAAGGTGCTCAAGAAGGGTTTGGGCTGCAATGCTTCACAAGCTCATTGTTTACTGTTATTTCTTCCTTGACTCTGCTTGTGTCACCAGCATCCAAACCCAAAGCCCATCACTTTAAAAGCTGGACCCTCCCTCTCCTAATCACATGCTTGGGGTGTGAGGTGCCACTGGGCTCCGGAGGGAACTAACTGGACTGCTCTCATTTCTCTCATTTCTCTTGAGGAGGGTTGAGGGGGGGGGGGGGGGGGGGGGGTTGCTGATTTTTTTCTTCTCCTTTTAATAAAGGCCTTTCCATGTCTGTTTCTCAAGCCTTCCTCAAATACAAAACTGTCACTGTCCCTGTCCCCTGCTTCTTCCGACTCGAAGATACCAACTTCAAAGGGAGCATTTGCTAAGAACGTTGGTAAACTTATGGCAGCCCGGGCCTGCATTTGGGAGACTCAAACTCTAACGCAAAGATGTTGAATTTATGTTCTCTGAGACGGCAGAAAAACAAACAAACAAACAAACACGAAGCAGGGCAAAAACCCACCTCCTCTCCAGCTTTCCTTTCACGTCTTGGTTCAGTAACAAGAAAAGTTAATCCGCTCCCTAGTGCAACTGCCGCCTCTTCACCCTCAGGCTCACCTAGAACATTCACTGCATCCTCGCATCCAAGCCAAGCTCGGTTACTGAGGCAACTAAGTTTTTCTTCCCAAAGGGTCACAGGGAAACACATCCCTTGGGATCCCCTGGTAACCGTCCACCGATAATGCTGGGGAACCACAACGGCAAAAGACTCGCTTTCCAAGGTTGCGCGGGCCGCCGCTGCCGGTATGGGGGCGGGGGAGGAGGTGCGTGCGGGTGCGCAGCGTCCAGTTACATTCCTGACCCACTTTCGCATCCCTTCCCTCCCCCTCCTCTTCCTCCTCCTCCCGGGCAGGCCGCGAGGGCACCAGCGC
>NW_006793488.1:1724945-1726541 GCF_000442215.2 Lipotes vexillifer | reverse complement strand
CCCGCAAGCTCTCCCTAGGCCGCCGTGGGCGGGGTGCGCGCGGCGTCGGGCTCCGCGGGGGACCGGGAGGGACGGGGAGAAGGGAGGGAGCCCGCCGCCACCCCCACCCCCCCCCCACCCCGGCTTCCCCTGCGCGGCCCCTCCCCCGTCACATGGGCTCGCGAGCACCTGTTGGCGACCTCAGCCCCTTAGCGGAGCCCCTCCCGCCTGCCTGGCGAAAACCCCCGCGGGAGGCGATGGGAACACTGCCCGGTTCTCGCTCTGCAAACCCCGCTTCGCCCGGGGAGGGCGCGGGGGTCGGGGGTCGACCCCTACCCAGCTGCTCAGCTTTACAAAGTGCGAAAGCGCCCTGGTCGCGCGGCGATCCGCCCGCCGCCGCTTCCCCCTCCCTCGGACGGAGCGGGGAGGTGGGGTGCGCCCGCCCCCAACCCGACTCCGCTGGAAACCTGGGTTCCTGGCGGGCGCCGGGCGGGGATGCTGCCGAGTCCGGGCCGGGGCGGCGGGGGCGAGGGCAGGCAGCGGGTGGCGACGGGTGGGGTGTGTGTTTCGAGTCGCCGAGTCCAGGAAGGGGGCGGGAAGCTGCCGTCTCAGCTGCAACTTCTGAGCGTGCAAAGCAACTCAGCAACTTTGCCTGCGCCGCGCCCCTCCCCCGCGCCGCCGGCCGGGCCGGGGGCTGCGCTGTGCCTGGGGCCCCGGAGACAGGCCCGGCGGGGAGCAGATCGGGGTGCAGGCGAGCGGGCCGGGGGTCGGGCCCGGGCTGCAGAAGTCTTACCCCGGGGGTAAGACTGGGGAGCGCCGCCCGGTCCCAGCCCCGCGCACGCCCCCCGCCGCCCCCACCGGGCCCGTCGCGCCCGCCGCCGGACTGTGCGCCGGGAAGGGGGCGGAGGATGGCTGCGGAGCCATGGAAACTGCCGGGTGGATAAATAAGGAGAGGGCAGCGCGGGGCCGTCCCGAGCTGCCAGCATCTCGGCGGCGGATGCGGCGCCCCGGGAAGCGCGGCCGAGCTCGCACAAGTGTCCTCCCGCCCGGAGGGAGGCCAGCGGTGGAGACCGGCCCCCGGAGGGGAGAGGGCTGCGAGGTGGAGGGCAAGGCGAGGGTGAAGGTGACCTGGGCCTCCCGGGGTCAGCGGCTGTTTGTTCCGGTCCCGAAGGACTGCGCGAGGCCCCTGCCGGTCCTGCCAGCCCGGAGGCCTGGGGAAAGCCCCAACTTCGCGTCCAGAAAGATGGGCTCGCCCGGTTCAGGCATTCGGAAGGGCTGAACTTGGGCATCAGGGGAAGATGGAAAGCCTGAGCCAGCCTGGGGTGGGACACCCCGGCCCCGAAGCCCTGCCCGCACCCCCTCCGGAGGCGGATTGGCAAGATGGGGAAGGATGGAAACGGGCTGACTTGTGTCGGGCCCTTGCACTCCTGTACGGGGAGCCTGCACAGCCCGGCCCGGCGCCGCCCCCTTTCTCTGGAAGCCGATTTACGAATCCTCCAACCTCCCCCCAACACTCACAAACTTCATCTGACTCACTGTGGAATTACTGATGCTTTACGCCCAAGCATATTGCTTGGGAAGTGCTAGGGATTTTTTTTTTTTTTTTTTTTTTTTTTT
>NW_006793488.1:1684575-1724616 GCF_000442215.2 Lipotes vexillifer | reverse complement strand
TTTTTTTGCGGTACACGGGCCTCTCCCGTTGCGGAGCACAGGCTCCGGACGCGCAGGCTCAGCGGCCATGGCTCACGGGCCCAGCCGCCCCGCGGCATGTGGGATCTTCCCGGACCGGGGCACGAACCCGTGTCCCCTGCATCGGCAGGCGGACTCTCAACCACTGCACCACCAGGGAAGCCCAGTGCTAGGGATTTTAATCGTGGGTTAGGAAATTGAGTCACTTCAGGGTGTGGGGCTCTTTTTTAAAAAATTTATTTATTTGGCTGTGCCGGGTCTTAGTTGCAGCATGTGGGATTTGTTCCCTGACCAAGGATGCAACCCGGGTCCCCTGCATTGGGAGCACGGAGTCTTAGCCACTGGACCGCCGGGGAAGCCCCAGGGTGTGGGGCTCTTGAGAGGCAAAGGGGTGGCTTCGGGTGAAAGTCAGCTACCTGTCACCCCGCGGGATGATTTAATTACATGACTTCTTAATTTAAAGAACTTTACAAGCTCATTGAGGACAGCTGGACAGTTAGATTCTGATGTGAACCTGGAAGTTACTTTTTAACTGAACAAGGTCTATTTTGCACCAAAGACGAGTGAGCAGTACACTGGTCCCTTGGTATCAGGGGTATTGGCTCCAGGAACCCCCGCCAATACCAAAATCCAGGGGTCCTCAAGACTCATGTAAAATGGTGTGATATTTGCATATGACGGATGTACGTCCTCCTCTGTACTTCAGATCACCTCTGGATTACTTATAATACCTAATGTAATATAATTATAAATAAAACAAATGTTCTGTAGATAGTTGTTGGCCTTCAGCAAATTCAAATTTTGCTTTTTGGAACTTTCTGGAGTTTTCTTTTTCAAGCATTTTCTATTCAAGGTTGGTTGACTCCAAAGGTTACAGGGAGGGCCAATTATCTTTTTTTTTAACTTCAAAATCTTTAGTTCTTTTACTTCTTAATGGGAAAAAAATAACCTTTTACTGTCTTCCTCTGGAATAATTGTAAAAGCTCTAGGCTAAAGCATAGCTTCCAGAGTGTTACAGAGAACACTAGATCCTCAGTATGTCCATAGGTGATGTTTGAAAAAAGATTCACATTTCATCTATTCCAAGATACGCATATTTTCAAATTTTGACATCTCTAATGTCCTATTTGGTAGCATCACTGAGTCCTAGTTAACTGGAACTGTTTTTTTAGTGGGACATGAAATTAGGAAGTTTGAGAAGTGCTGAGTTAAACAACTATATTTGTTATACAACCAAGAAATGCAACAAATAGCTTTATAGCAAGGCCTTTCAGAGTCTTCTGTGTGCTAAGGTGTTTGTGAATCACCAAGAAGAGGTTATGCAGACTTTCCTAAATGTATCTGTCCAGTCACTGGTTTTGTGAGCATCATTGCTGAGGGCTCATTTTCCTTTCAGGAAATGCTGCTCTAGGGGTTGTCCCAGATTGGAACACAGTGAAGGGAAATGTTCACATTTCAAAACTGTGCCTGCAGATAATCTGGAATCTTTAAATGATAAACTGAACTTAGTGACATAACAAAAAAGAAAGAGCCCATTTAAGGAAATCATAGGCAGAACTGTTCCCATTCAGCTGTAGTAGAAACTGAATCAGGAGCATCTTTTCATCTAATTCAGGAGACATTTAGTTCATCAGAAAATTCATGTAGCTGATACATACAGTTGCTGTTACACTACCTCCTGCAATATTTTGATTTGTGGAAGTTAATAAAGATGCCTTATTTAAATTAGACTGGCACTAAGCTACTAACCAATTACTCCAAAAAATTCCCCTAAAATATCACTACTGAAAAAATAAAAAATGGTGATGGGTACCTAGAAGTGTAATTTTAATTTAAAAAAAAAAAAGAAGAGGGAAAGAAAGGCGTATAAAAATTTCCAAAGAGAGGAAATTTAACATAGGAAAGAAAAAAAATGCCTATCGTTCATCCCTTAACAAAGGTTAGAGGCAAGGTTGGACTTCCATCAGTGAATAAAATATTCTACTTGGAATGTTTCAAATACAAATAATAACACTGAATATTTTTCAGTATGTAATATAAAAGGAACATTTTCATATACCAACGCATTCGCCATACAATAATCCTACAAGGTAGATGGAGCAGTCACTTACCCTCAGATTGCAAACCCAAACATTCATTTATGTAACAAGTGTCTATCAAGTTCCTACCGGGTTCTAGACACTAGGCTTTGATTATAGTAAGATGAATATGAGAAATTCCCACTCTGTGGAAGTTTACGTCTGGTAGAAGAGATGAATAAGTAAAATAAATAATTGTAATACAGTATAGCATTGAGGCTTAGAAACTAGGTTAATGACTTACCCAAGGAAACTAAGGTCAGGATTTGAGTGGTTTTATGATTTCATGCTCTCTCCTGTAATAGACATGCTCTCATCCTTGCAAACAACATCATGAAGTTAGAGTATTTGAAGTGAATTAAACATCAAATCAAATATGTTCAAGCTTAAAAGCCAGAAAGAAATGTAGGGATTATGTAGGCTAACCCACTCATTCCACAGACTTAGAAACTGAGACAGAGAAGAAAATGGATTTGCTCAAGGTTGTATAGTTATGTAATGACCGAATTAAGACTACAGTCAAGGTTTTCTGACTCCCAGGTCTTTGCACTATAAGGTGCTGCTCTCCAGTAAGAGGTGGCAAGACAAGTCTTAGTAGAGCCTGTCTACGCTGTTGAACAGTGTGTGGGCCCATCTCAATAAAGGCCCAGCGTGACTGATTGTTGAATCTGTGATAAAATACTCCGTGGCTAAGCACTTATTTAAAGAAATATTTCTCGGAGAAACTGCAAGGGGATTTCAGCTATGTGAGTTCCTTAAACAGCCATGACCCTTAAAAGTTGAAGATGTATTTGATAAAAAGTAAATATGGGACATTTGGGGAAATTTGAACACTGGCTAACTACATATTAGAGAATCTCAGGGGATTATTGTCACTGGTTTAACCATGAGTGGATTTGTGATTGTGCCATTTCAAAAAAGGAGTTCTCTTGTCTGAGGTGTATATTGTGAAATATTTGCACTGAAATTATATGATGTCTGGGATTAAAATAATCCAATTTTGGGGGGGTAGGGGCAGAGAGTAAATGAAAACTCTAAATCCATATGCTGAAACTAGGAAGTATATATGTGAGAGTTTATATTACTATTATCTCCACTTTTGTGTATCTTCAAAATTTTCCAAAATAAAAAGATTTTTTGGTCTCTACAAAAGAAAAATTTGTTAGTGTCCTCCTCCCCCAACCTCCACCCCCAAGAAAAAAATCTCCTAATGTTGAAATACCTTCTGGTTGTAAGTTTCACAGTTATTTTTCCTAACAATTGAGTCAAGGTTAGGGAGAAACACGATCAGTAATTTTAATTGCTGACATTTGCATAGGCTAGCACCTTATAGTTTACAAATGATTTACATCTACACAGGTCTTGCCTCACATTCATGATTAGTTTAGGTCTGAAGTTGAAAGGCAAAGGATCTCAACTCTGTTCTCCTCAGAACAATGCCTGAAGCCCTGTCTGAAAATGAAAATTTCTTAACATTTGTAAATGGTAGTAAAAATTCGAAGGATTTCCAGGAACACTGAAGCCAGGCACATGCTGAGCTGCTCCTGCCTTTGCAAGAAGACTCTTTTCCTTTTCATCTTAGGTACACAGAAGGGGATGTACTCCGATGTATTTCAGCCAGTTAACGTTCTTCCCGGGGAATATTAAGTCGATCCCAAAACCACATCACCATGGAATCTATAGCATTATGAAGGGCCTCTCTGTGGCTAAGAGTGTGTTACTGTTTTTATTATAAGATTAGAGCTGCTTTATAACACTCTATTCTTAATTGTATGGGTAATATATTTAAAACATATGTGGTAACTGCAGTTTTGGTTCTATTTTGAGTGGCTTTGGGTTCTTTCCCCGTTCTATTCAATAAGGTATATCTGTATCTGAAAACTATCAAAATATCACGAAGACCACACAACAAATGTGGTTACTTAAAGGGGGTGGACACCATGGAGGTTATAAGTGAGATCACTATCATTCAATAAATATTTTAGTGGCAATATTTCTTGTTTTTGTAGAGAGCTGAAAAACTCTAACATCGGTGGGATTTCCAAGCACATCGAAATGAAACTAATTTCAGGATGAGACAAACTTCACGTGTTCAGATGTTTAGGGGAAAGTAGTTTCATCTCATCTTACTTAAATTCCAAAAACTCTCTAAGGAGGTACTGAGCATCCTGTCCTGCTCTTGGCTCTAAGTCAGTGGTTATCAGTTGGTGGCTGAATATGCCCTCGGGGATACTGAATTATTGCAAGGGATGCTTTATGTGTTTTAGATGTTTTCCATAGACTGAATAAGAAAATGATTGGCATAGAAAAGTACTCTGTCCAAATGTACAAGCTTGTCATTAATAAACTACAAATTTATTTTAAAAGCTTTTCTAAATTTACAGTATTGCTTCGTTCTTATGTATCTTTTAAATTAATGAGTAGCAAAAGTACAACTACTATCTTATATTTGGAAGGGGGCTATAAAGGAAAACCAGCTCTCTAGGTGAGAGGCTCTTTGTCAGTTTGGTAAAGCAAATTCTCCCTCTAGCCTTTCTCTGTGTAACACATAATACTTTTTTGTTGTCGTTTAATTATATAGTATATGACACAAGAGAGGAAATGGCACCCAGGATGATTCAATGCCCTCATCCGATTTGTTTTATCATTTGGTATCAGAACTGGAAGTTCTAGGCATACCTTCTTTGCCACTTTTTTTTTTTTTTTTTTTTTTTTGGGTTTTTCCAAATTAGTAGTACCTTCATTCTGCCACTTTTTTATACTTACCTAATAAACTCACTTTTGTGTCCAAAGCCAAGAAAAGTTTTCACAATCTGTGCACACCACCGGAACTGAATTACCCAGGATATAGCTCTCTGCAGGAAATTTTTACAGTAACAGAAACTGCAAATTGGGTGGTTCTTGTCAGAAACACAAATGTTGCTCAGAATGTCTTGGAAGGCTCTTAATACAGAGTAAATTTTTATGTTCTACGTTTCTCTACATGCTCTTTACCACTTTCCCTCCCTTTCTTTCTTTCTTGGACTTTAGTCTTGGATTATTAGAGCAAGCAAGCAGATGGCATCGTTGCTGAGTGGGGTTCCAGGGTGAAGGATGATACACTGAGCTCCCAAATCATAATTGGAGGTGGGATTAGTTGGAAGAGTCTTATTTATTAACAAATCCTCCTCATTTCATTTATTCTCCCATAATTATTTGCCACTTACTAAGCCCTTACTCTGCACCTGGCCTGTTATGCTAATCTTCGCAACAACCCTACCCAGCGAATACTCTTATTCTTTCATTTTGAAGACGAGGAATTTGACACTTAAAGAGGTTAGTGATGGAATTAAGAATTGAACCTAGGTCTGTGACTCCAAACCCTTAACCAGCACAGACTACTCACTTCCCTCCTCAGAGAGGAGTTAAACTCTTGTGGGGCCTCCTTACCAGCTCTTGGGCCTAAAGCCTTAAGCACCTGCCTCTTCTTATCTTTAGAAAGGCAAGAATTGCTGTAAACTGAACCAAAATAATGACAGCTGTTTCCTTGGACCATCCATCATTAGTCACTTCTTCCTTCATCCCTTCCCTAATAGTAGGTTAGTAAGTGGCTTAACTGTTACCAAGATCATCTGCACATTCTATGCACAGATGGCACTGGGCTAGTTATGACTTAACCTAATTATTCTGGCCTGTCTAACTTTTCAGTTCTAGAAATAGTCATTAAAAAGGGGGGAGATTTTGAAAGACTTATTTAGGTCTTACTACCTTAAAGGAGAGGGAAATTATTTTCGAGACAAATGAGTCCTCGATTTCCTGCAGGCGGGGAGATTACTTATTATTTGTCTAAGTAGAAATTAATTAAGAGGATTTGCACACAAAAGCTACTAAGTCAGTAATGGCCTGTGGAAGCTGAATGGTCCCACTTTTCGACACATATGGTGGCTAAAAAAAAATGGGCCATCTTCTTGGTTGTAATTCATCCCTAGCCTCTCTTGTGTGTCTGGACGTGGAACTCAACTCTCTTGCCTTCTAAACTCTTCTCAGGACCTCAGGTCGTTTTGCCATTGGCTGAGGGGGTCTTTTTTTGTTCTTTTTTTTTTTTTTTTTTTTTTTTTTGCGGTACGCGGGCCTCTCACCGCTGCGGCCTCTCACGTTGCGGAGCACAGGCTCTGGACGCGCAGGCTCAGCGGCCATGGCTCAAGGGCCCAGCCACTCTGCGGCACGTGGGATATTCCCGGACCGGGGCACAAACCCGCGTCCCCTGCATCGGCAGGCGGCCTCTCAACCACTGCGCCACCAGGGAAGCCCCTGATCGTCTTTTTCAGTGTACCTCTTATTTTGAGATAGATGGAGATGAAGCGTTTCTAAACACCCTCACTTTATTTTTTTTCTTTTAATATTTATTTATTTATTTGGCTGCGCCGCGCCTTAGTTGCAACTCTTGGGATCTTCATTGCGGCATGTGGGAACTTTAGTCGCGGCATGAGGGATCTAGTTCCCTGACCAGGGATCGAACCCGGGCCCCCTGCATGGGAGTGTGGAGTCTTAGCCACTGGACCACCAGGGAAGTCCCACCACCCCTACTTTAAATCCAATAGGATTGTCTACCAGAAATAAACTCTTCCCCTTCTCTTACTAGGAAGACAAAAACCAAATGTAGGCAGGAGGACGGGCTGGCATCTTATAATGTTTCCCGTGCACGGCATACATCGTCGGCACTCCCTTGGTACAGAAATAAGAGGAAGCCACTTAACGTTTGGGAGTTGGGAGGAAGGGGCGTGTCTCGGCAAGGCCAGAAACAGCGGTTTCTGGGTCTGAGGGAGCAGCCCCGTGGAGAACAAGTGCTGGGTGTCAGATAGCAAGCCCTGCGCTGGTCCTGGGGGGGCGGTGTGCGGTGGGGCAGGCTGAACAATGGCAAGAGCAGAACCCTGCCTCTCAAAGCAGCTAACATCCCTCAGTGAGCAGAAAGGCTGCCTGCTTTATGGAAACAGCTGAAAATACAGCGTGAGGTTAGGCCCTGAGAACTGGCCGTCTGCCAGTGGCAGAGAGAGAAGCCAGGGTCTCCCATACGGGACACCAAGACAGCAAACTGGGTTTCTGCACGCCTGGGGCCTGACATGCCTGCCTGCCTGCCTGCCTGGGATTCCAGCTCTCAGCCCTGCCTTGTGGAAGGAGTGCAACTTTTTAATACTGTTTGTCCTGTTACCCGAATAACAAAGAGATGGACCCAAGTCAAAAGGTGTGTGTGTGTGTGTGTGTGTGTGTGTGTGTGTGTGTGTGTGTGTTCTTCCCGCTTGTCGGTTGGTTTACAGTTGCATTTTACACTGTGCCTGTACATTTCATGTTGAAGAAAAAGCAGTATTTCAAACCACGAATTCAGCTGCTGAGAGACAGTTTGCTCTGGCTGTGGCTCTTGCCCAGAGGAAGCAGGTTAAACCCTTGTAGGCCTTATGTTGACTTGTTAACACTACCCGTGTCCGAGGTAGCAGGCTCTGATGGATCTCAAAATAGAGCAGACACACATGGCTGATAAGATCCCAGTGGGCAGAGGTAATGTTACACCATCTATGACATAACTCCTAGAATAATCACTGCTGCCCTTTGCTCCAGAATCCAGCTCCAGCACCTTAAAAAGTGGAAAGTCCTCAAACAGTTCGGGGCTTAGTGTGTGTGTACTTTCCTTGAAGTTGGTTAAACTTCCACTCAGCCTTGGAAGCTGATAATAAGCGGTTCACAGCCTTTGCTTTGCTTTCTTTTCCTTTTTTGCTTTAGAGGGACAGATCGCCAAACAAACTTTCTGGTGGCCGTTAAGAAGGACACAATTCTTTGCCGAAGCACGTGCCAGCATTTTACGATGCACGGCACACAGAGGAAGCCGTTGGCACACACTGGGGCACAATCGGGTTCCTGAGCTAGAGCAACAAAGAATGTGGCTAATTTGTGCAGACGCTGCTTTAGAATAGTGATGGGGCAGGACACTCATTTAAGGAGCCAGGAAGTCAGGACATCTCAGCGCATTGATTTTCCAGGCTGAGTGACGCTGGTGAAGGAAGGGGAAAGCTCCATCTCAAAAGAAACTTCAATATCTGCTGACCCCGGGGGCCTGATGTCAGGTATCGTGCCTCTTCCCAGAAAGACCTGAATCTCCACGCCTGCTCTCCTGGAAAGCGGCCTCTTGGTGAGAATGTACTCTAATATTTATAGAGGAAACCAGGAAGTGGGGAGTCACAGCCCTGGCTTCCTGGTCCGGCTGCTGACTCACACTGTCATCTTTGAGGCCATTTCCTTCATTTCTCTGTACCTCAGTTTCTCAGTTAAATGAAGGATGGAGATGGAATTCCCCTAGAGGCACTGGGAACACCTAATTCATGTCTATGTTTCTTAGAGATAATTGGGATTAAGAGGTCCTAGGACTGCAGAGCATCATTACTTGGAAGATTACATCTTTACGGTCAACTCTAGGCATACACCGAATAAATGGCCTTCAGTCTTAGGGGTCACCTTCCTGACTACCCACCTATCTACTTTATGACATCCCCTCCCCCTTGTTTTCCACACTGACCTCAAGTTATGTCATTTGCAGGAAGAGTTGTTTCTAAAAGGAAGGAGACTTTAATTTCTCTTTGCTTGTTCCAGAACCTCGTAGCCCATAAGTACAGATGAGAGACAGAGAGAGAGGTTTTGGAGGAAAGGGCTGGGATGCTGCTAAGGGCACCTCATTCAGACACAACCCTCCACGTTCTTTTAAGGAGTTTTGGTTGTCCCTTTGTACTTGATTTTCTTTTCCCCTTTCAAAGCAGTTGACTTCATTGTTTGGCTAGGGTGAATACATCACTTCCTCTTTGGGGGGTCTGTGTTTTGTCTCCTGCTGGGTCTGAAATGTCATGTAATTTGTTGGGTTTTGCTGGATTAGGTTGGGGGTTTGTTTGTTGGTTGGTGTTCCCAAATTGTCAGTGGTCCCCAGCACCCTTGCCAATCCTCCCTCCTGACGAATGATGGGAGAGAAATTTGCAGCCTTCAGCGTTCACCAAGAGATATGCCTTTGTCGTTACTGCTCCCCTGGATCTGGTGCCTATAAAGGGAGTTCCCCTGCAAGGGCAAAAGACCAATAAAACCCCACACAGCTGTTATCTTTTCTTCCTGCTGTGAGGTCAGGCTGCTCTGCTGCTTTGCTCATTTTCTGAACTTCATTGAAGAGCCGCTCTCCATGCCTCCCATCAACAACAGGGTGCAAGCCTCAGGTTTTTTTCCTCTTCAGATGTATCAACCTTTCTGTGGTTTGTCACAGTTTCTCTGCTCTCATAAGTACATGTTGGTAGATACACTTGGAATTTATTAACTCATTCCCCAAGCTTTATTTACTTACCACCATGTGCCAGGCACCCTAGACGCTGGGTGTGTGATAGGAATTAAGACTGAGTTCGGCTCTCTGAGAGCAGGGTTGGGGGCATGGCAGGGGGGTGGAGGTGCAGGTGGTGATGGGGAGGGTTGAGAAGAACCCACAGACTCATTAAGTGACAGTGCAAGGAGAAAGATTTCTGAAGGGGCCTGGGAATTAGTATTTATAATATTCGTCATATCGATAGCATGATAGCATTATTTATTATAACAAAAATATTTCCCTGGGTGCTTACCATGTGCCGAGCTCTGTGCTAGGTCATCTCATTTAATCTTCACTCAGCCCTTTGTGCTAAATTGTATCCTCATCCTGATTTTCCAGATGAGGGAGTAGAGACCTGGGAGGCTAAGTCCTGAGTGCAGGGTTGCTTGCTAATTTCAAATTTAGGCAGTGGGGCTGGGCTGTGCAGAGAAAGTAAAGCTTGCTAGGGGCCCTTTTGGTCCGGGACCTGCCTGTACCTGGGACAGCACTAGAGATGAAGTCCTCTCCCCTGTGTCTCCCTGGAAGAACCTGTTTCTCGTGTTCTGGGAGGATGTTGGGTGGAGATGCTGTGTTTTGAAGCACATCGACGCCTTCGGTACTAGGCCCCTCTGAGACCCTGCTAACTCAGGAACGCCTCAGAGAGCTCTTGTTGGGCTTAGGGAAAACTTCGGGCAGTTCTGCCAATCCAATAAGGGGTACCTGCTTACCAAGGGACTTTTGGGGTGATACCAGCGGCTGAGTACACTCCCTTTATCTATTTATTTAAAAAAAAAGTCTTTCTGGGCTTCCCTGGTGGCGCAGTGGTTGAGAGTCTGCCTGCCGATGCAGGGGACGCGGGTTCGTGCCCCGGTCCGGGAAGATCCCACATGCCGCGGAGCGGCTGGGCCCGTGAGCCATGGCCGCTGAGCCTGCGCATCCGGAGCCTGTGCTCCGCAATAGGAGAGGCCACAACAGTGAGAGGCCAGCGTATACTTAAGACTATTAAGATTACTGGGTACCTACACCCCAGATGAGCATCCCTGACGTTGATATGCTTGCCAGGGTCATCAACCCTGTCCTTGTCACTATATTCAAGGGCAAAACACGGTTCTTATTTGATCTACAGCATAATTTGCTGCTGACTGCCATCATTTTTTTTTTTTTTTTTTTTTTTGCGGTACGCGGGCCTGCCACTGTTGCGGCCTCTCCCGTTGCGAAGCACAGGCTCCGGACGCGCAGGCTCAGCGGCCATGACTCACGGGCCCAGCCGCTCCACGGCACGTGGGATCTTCCCGGATCGGGGCACGAACCCGCGTCCCCTGCATCGGCAGGCGGACTCTCAACCACTGCGCCACCAGGGAAGCCCGACTGCCATCTTTTGAACGAGTCTGTTCTCTTGATTTTCTGGTCCTCTTCCTCTCTCTCAGGGCAGACTGTTTGCCTCTTCAGTGTTGGTGCTGTCCCAAGACACGCTCTCTGGTCCAGGGCACTGAGGTTTTCAGAGCTCATTTATTAACAGAGCCCCGGCAACCAGCTTGACGGGAATGGCTTCCAGGCCTCTTATCTCCACATCGGATCTTTTGTCGAAGGTGTGGAACATATACCCGTCAAGTTTATGTGTCTCACAGTAACTTCCAACTCAAAAGGCCCAACATCAAGCTTGTCCTCTTTACCCCAAACTGTCTTCTTTTTTTTTTAATGTATTTATTGATTTATTTATGGCTGTGTTGGATCTTCGTTTCTGTGCGCGGGCTTTCTCTAGTTGTGGCAAGCGGGGGCCACTCTTCATCGCCGTGCGCGGGCCTCTCAATATCGCGGCCTCTGTTGTTGCGGAGCACAGGCTCCAGAGGCGCAGGCTCAGTAACTGTGGCTCACGGGCCCAGTTGCTCCGCGGCATGTGGGATCTTCCCAGACCGGGGCTCGAACCCGTGTCCCCTGCACTGGCAGGCAGATTCTGAACCACTGCACCACCAGGGAAGCCCAAACCATCTTCTTGCATCCTCCTGCTGGAACCGGTACCACCGGTCACCTATTTGTCTGAGCTAAGGGACTCGGCGCCATCTTTGATTCTTCCCTTTCCCTCTCTCCACAACAGCTCTTCCTTCAACAAGTTCTGCTGCTTCTTACTCTGTAATCACTCCAGTCTTTTACTTTTCACCGTCCCATCACAACCACCTTAGCTCATGCACCTTCATCATTTGCTGGCTCACCTTCTGATGGTCTTCTCTGCATTTTGAAATTTCCAAAATGCAAATCTCATGATGTGACTCCCCTACTTAAAACTCTCCAGTGGTTGCTACTGCTCTTAGGGTCAAATGTCAATGCTGTAACAGGGCTGATAAGACCCTATAAGAGGTGACCCCAGCTTTTGCTGTATCCCCTCACTTCACACTCATAATTCTCCAATTTAACAAGCTCCATCTTGCCTGTATAGTCTTTCATATGTGCTAATCCGTCTGCCTGGACTATTCTCCCCTCTCCTCATATGGCTTCACCTGGTCTTATGGGCTGAATTGTGTCCTGCATCTCCCCCCACCCCAAATTCATATGTTGAAATCCTAACCCTCACTAACTCAGAGTGTGACCTTATTTGGAGATAGGATCTTTACAGAGGTAATCAAATTAAAGTGAGGTCAGTTGGGCGGGCCCTAATCCAATATGACTTGTGTCCTTATAAAATGGGGAAATTTGGAGACAGAGATTCTCATAGAGAGAAGACCATGTGAAGACACACGGGGGGAAGAGGGCTGTCTATAAGCCAAGGAAAGAAGTCTGGACCAGATCCTTCCATTACCAGCTCAGATGGAACCAGCCCTGTGGACACCTTGATCTTAGACTTCCAGCCTCCAGAACTGAGAAATAGTAAATTTCTGTTTTTTAAGCCCCCCAGTCTGTAGTCCTTTGTTACAGAAGCCCCAGCACACTAACACACCTGGATAATTAATTCCTGCTTATCTTTTAGATGTGAACCTAGTTATCACTTGGCTTTGACCTCCTAGAATGGCCAGGTCAGCCTCTTCTGTGCTCCACTGCACCTCCCCCTCATTGGTGCCTCATTCTTTCTATTAGAGCACAGGCCACTCTCAATTAGTTGTTTTTTTTCGTCTGTGCTGCTAATTAGCCTGAGCCCTGAGAGGGCCAGCAGAGAACTGTATTCCGTACCATTGTACCTCCAGATCTTTGCAAATGATAGGGGAGAGGCCTGTATCAGGTATTTACTGCTGCATAACAAATGACCCCACAACTTACTGCCTTAAGACAACCAACATTTATTATGTTACGGTTTTTGCGGGTTGGGAATTTGGGAGCAGCTTTGCTGGCTGGTTCCCTCTGGAGGCTGCAGTCATGATGTCACCAGTCATCTGAAGACTTGACAAGGCTGCAGCTCTTCCTCCAGGAGGGCTCCGTCCCTTGGCTGCTGGCAGGGGGCCTCCAGTGCTCACCCGCCCACATGAGCTTCTCCAAGTGCCTGTCTGAAGGCCCTCATGACATGGCAGTGATTTCCCCCAGAGGGAGTGTTTCGAGAGAAAGAGCAAGGAAACTGGATGCCGTGTGTGTCCTAATCTCAGGTGGACCATGATTTCAGCCATGCTGGCCATATTGCATACGTTAAAAGTGACTAAATACAGTCACATGTGATGGGAGGAAAGTTAGCCTCCACTCTTTGAAGCAAAGAATATCAAATAATTTGTGGACCTATTTTTTTTTTTTTTTTTTTTTCCGGTACGCGGACCTCTCACTGTTGTGGCCTCTCCCATTGTGGAGCACAGGCTCCAGACGCGCAGGCTCAGCAGCCATGGCTCACGGGCCCAGCCTCTCCGCGGCATGTGGGATCTTCCTGGACCGGGGCAAGAACCCGTGTCCCCTGCATCGGCAGGCGGACCCCCAACTACTGCGCCACCAGGGAAGCCGGAGTCCTTTTCACGATGATCTGTCCCATATCTCCTGAGATCATCGGCTCCTGGAAGACAGAGCTGAGATGGATCATGTTTAGCTCAGAGCCTCGTACACATTGGGTGCTGAATAAATGTTAACAGACTGTGTAGGTCAATGTGCCATGTATGAGCCTATGCACTTAATAGTCGCTTCAGTTTACACAGCACAGGAGCTGGTGCTGCTGTCACGGCTGGGGCAGTTGGAGAACCACCGTGGCCCTCCTCCTGCCCCTGGTCCTGTCCGTCAGGCCCCGTGTCAAATGTCACAACCTTGACTTCACTTTCGATAGGTTGCCAGCCTCTGGCACAGCCCTTTCTACTTTGTAATGTCCCTTTGCACAGATTGCCTTGTTCCCTTCGCCAGCAATCCCTAAGACTCAGGGAAGCCAGAGGTTTCTGGAAAATCAAAATGGAAAAGCTACAAAATGGTGGAAGAACATTGTTTGGTCAAACATCTTCACATCGTCCTCCATTTTACTCAGTGTTTTAGAACAAGGTGGTGACGAGTAACAGAACAGGACTTGGGGCCAGGGCAGGCTCCTGACTTCTACCCTGGGCTCTGTCCCTCTACTCAACAGGGAGGCTGGGAGCTTAGGGACCTGGGCTCTGTAGGAGGACAGTCTGGGTGCACAGCTCGGTGCTGCTACTGCCTAGATGTTTTATTTTATTTTAAATTATTTATTTACGGCTGCGTTGGGTCTTCGTTGCTGTGCACAGGCTTTCTCTAGTTGCAGCGAGCGGGGGCTACTCTCCGTTGCGGTGCGCGGGCTTCTCATTGCGGTGGGTTCTCTTGTTGCAGAGCATAGGCTCCAGGCACTCGGGCTTCAGCAGTTGTGGCTCACGGGCTCTAGAGCTCAGGCTCAGTAGTTGTGGTGCATGGGCTTAGTTGCTCTGCGGAATGTGGGATCTTCCCAGACCAGGGATCGAACCCGTGTCCCCTGCATGGGCAGGCGGATTCCTAACCCCCGCGCCACCAGGAAAGTGCCACCCCCGCCTCCTGCCTAGATGTTTTAGGTCCAGTGGGTCATCTGTAAAATGGGAATAATAATGGCACCTACCTCATGGGATTGTCGTTAGGCCTAAATGAGATAATCCATCGGGAACTTGGCATATGACAAATGCTCAGTAAATATTAGCTGTTATTATCCCATCCTGGCCTATATTTTATTTTAGGTAAATTGAAAAGATTCCTTATTACCCACATTGGCTGAAGATCTACATTTCCTCATTTGTATATCCTAAATCAGCAGCCCCAAATGATTAAATACATATATATGTGTATATATATTTAATAATAATATATAATAATATATAAATATAATAAGATATAAAACACATATATATACATATATATTTGTTCCTCTGAAGTAGAAAGCTTGCTAGGAGCAGTCTGACAGTTTGATTAAGGTGGGGTGTGTGTGTGTGTGTGTGTGTGTGTGTGTGTGCATGGGCGCGCTCGCACTCTATTTTCTTGATATTTTGCAGCAAGTTTCTTACGTTCAGCTTTTGGTTATGACACCATGTTGCTGGAACGACTTCTGTTAGATCAACTGATTGGAGTCTCTCTGAGAGAGAGAGAGAGAAAGGGAGAGAGAGAGAGAGAGAGAGAGAGAGAGAGAGAGAGGGAGAGAGGGAGAGAGAGAGAGAGAGGGAGGGAGAGAGAGGGAGGGGGAGAGAGAGAGAAAGGGAGGAAGAGAAAGGGAGGGAGAGAGAGAGAAACAGATTGAGAGAGAGAGAGAGAGAAAGGGAGGGAGAGAGAGAGAGAGAGAGGGAAAGGGAGGGAGAGAAAGGGAGGGAGAGAGAGAGAGAGAGGGAGGGAGAGAAAGGGAGGGAGGGAGAGAGAAACAGATTGAGAGAGAGAGAGAGACAGATTGAGAGAGAGAGAGGGAGAGAGAGAGAGAGTCTTTTAGATTTTGCCTGGCAAAAACTTAGGCTTGGACTGAGATTGGATGTTTGTTGCATGAGTCATGGAGAGTGAAAGGTGAAAGGATGGGGCATGTTCTCCTGAACTATTTGGATAAGGAAAGACAGAAGGGAACTTTCTTCGGTGGGTATCAGCACCTGAGGACGAAGTCGCAAGATAAGGCAACAATTCCCAATTTGGGGGAAGTTTGTTGTCACGTTGCTTTCTGTTTTATTAATGACTCCACCTCCACCAATATTTTTCTATAATTGAAGCCAATTAAGGAAAATTTTATTCGAGGATAGAACTACATTACAAGTCCCAAAGATGATGATGGAAATCATTAGATTTCTTCAGTCAAGGGCCAGGAATCTTGGGTACCTCCTCCCCCGGGTGTTGTACCAGGTGTGACTGAAGTTCGCTCCCATAGCAACTCACCTGCTGCATCGCCCTCCTGAAGCTCTTTCTCATGCTTCATTGTTTTCCCAAGCATTGGTGGTTTTCTTTTCTTTTAATTCTTCCAAAAGGAATTTGTCTTTTCATTAGAAAATAAAACAGCGACTTCATTTTGCAAGAATGAAGTCCAGCTTCTACATAACTCCAGTAACTTCCACATAGACCTTAAATTTCCTTCGATTCTCTTATCCCCACGCAGATAACGTAAGACAGAAACTTCAGATATGCTCCCAGGCAACAAATGGATTATTTGTGCCATAGACCGACCAAGGGAAGGAACTCAGATGGCTTTATTTAACCTTAATTCCAACTTTATTTTACTAAGGAAATTTAGAGATGGTGGCAAGGCGGTGGGGACAGTGATTTATTTGTCTGCTTTTAAAGTGCTGAAAGGCTCTTTCCCCCTCTCCTTCCCCTTTATCACTGGGCAGTGACTTTTCTTTTGCTGCTTGTGATGCCTCTGGGTGGGTGCTGCACTCTCCCTCTGAGTCACAAAGGCAGTAAAGCAAGGGCTGACGTTCTTGAAAACTCGAACGCACTTGTTCGGAAGGAGTTTTTATGTTGAGACTTCTGCTGAATAACTTTCGTTGTGTTTTCCTAGTTTTTGCCTTGCTTTCGCTTTGTAAGTTCTGGGTCCAGATTCCAGACGTCAGATGGACCTGAGTTCATCACATCACATCACAGTGGAGAGGAACAGCGCAAGCCAGGGCCCACGATTTGGGCTGGGGGCCCTCACACGCGCATGTGTGGCACCCGATAATCGTGTGGGTATAGTGATGACCCTGAGCTCCTGCCTGTGTGCCTCTGACCGCCTCTCCTTAGCGGAGGGGGCAGATCTCTCCAGTTCTCAGGGCACCTTTTCATTTCTTGGTTTTCCTCTCTGAACTTGATCATTTCCTTTTACATCCTGCCCCATCCTGCAGCTCTTCATTTCTCAGATTCCTGCAGCCAAGGAGGAAGAGGATACAGAGCCAGGAGGGGGGCAGGGGAAACTGCTCAGAAAACACTGGCCGAGAGGGCTTCGAATTCAGGGTCAAGGTTTCACTTCTTGTCCTTCACAGACAGGCGATACTGAGCTTAAGAGAGCTGCTTGCTGCAAGGGGGATATTTTTTCAACATTAATACGTTCCAAAATGTGGACTGCCTCAGAAGCAAGGCCCTGGTGTATAAACTCATCAATATTGTTCAAAGTACCTCCATGTGCGTGGCAGCTTAGAGTATATCTCCCGATGCCTCCTTTCCAGAAACACATGCCGAGCTTGTAATTCCCAAGTACCAGAAAATGAGAAGGAAAACTACACAAAATGGAATTGGAACACACAGAACAGATACGGAGCAATGACACCCCAACCTAGGGTTACAGGAGTCATGCACATTTTATACCGGAATGGACCATTTTTTTTTTTTTTTTTTTTTTTTTTTTTTTTTTTTTTCTTGCTTTATGGGGGCCTCTCTCTGTTGTGGCCTCTCCCATTTGCGGAGCACAGGCTCCGGACGCGCAGGCTCAGCGGCCATGGCTCACGGGCCCAGCCGCTCCGCGGCATGGGGGATCCTCCCGAAACGGGGCCCGACCCCGCGTCTCCTGCATCGGCAGGCGGACTCTCAAGCACTGCGCCACCAGGGAAGCCCCGGAATGGACCATTTTTACAAAAGCACAAAAAACGACATAACACTATCAGAATCTTTAAAGAGGCATTTTGTTACTTTTCAGTGATTTCTTGTTTGAAAGCTTTGTATTTGTGTGTTTATTTTCCTCTGGGCAAACATCTTTTGCAGAGTGTGTTCATTCACTAGGTATGAATGAAATGCTTTATGAGAGAATCTCCTTACTGGTGGGATTGAAAGATCACTGGCCTTAGAACCATATAGACCTGAATTAGAATTGGCATTTTTGCTAGCTCTGTGATGCTCAATATATTTCTTGACATCTGGGAACTTCAGTTCCCTAATTTCTTAAAAAATGGAAAGTGTGGTTTATTATATTTAAGATTGTCCTATAAGGCACCTTCCCTAGTTTTTGAAAAGGGACCAACAATATCTTCCTTTCCAGACTGTCATTGTGAGTCAACGAGAGAGTGAATAAAAGTCGTCAGTGGCCCCAGTAATTCTTAGCTGATCTCAGTTCCCTTTCTCTTTGTATCTATTGCACCTGGATGGCAGGTGTCCCCAATAACCCTCCCTGCACCACCACCCCCAACAACGCACCATGATCTTTATTTTGGGGCCTTTGAATTACTCTCTAAGAAATGACTTACTGAATTACTTGGCAAGGTAAAATTAAATTCATAAAACCAACAACTTCTTTGGTTTGTATGTATTTCATCTACTACATAGTAAGGCTTGCAGAGAAACAGATGACAATAACAGATGTCTTTGCCATCAAAAGCTCTTGGTTTATTTGACTGAACCATATGAAATCTTGTAGGACAAACACAGCGGAATGTGGGCGGTTTCATAAGGTTCGACCTGATGGTTGGAAAGAGAAGGGGGATGTTTCCAGCTGAAGATCGGAGAAGGCTTAACTGAGCCCAACATGGCACCAGGCCCTCAAGCGGCCACCCCTCTGAGCATCAGGTTCACGTAATGGGAGAACTCCAGCATGATGGCTGTGTCCACACGCTTCCTTCTGAGCTACCGGCTCCCACTGATTTCTTGCTCTCAGCTCTCAGCATTCCAGCCTGGCCTTTGGGACGGGTCACTCAGATGTGGGCACTGACCTTGGTCCTCCCTCCAGCTGGCTCAGGCTCCTGCTCTCTCTGGACCGTCTCGGGAAACTAAGACTCCTTGGTTGGACTTGGCCTCAGAACGCCTTCCTCAAGTCACCCATTTGGGTAAGTGGAGTGCCATTTTAGCTGCAGAGACAATATTTGCCAAGGTGGGGAGGGGATTGGAATATGGCCTGTGATCCAGGCGGGCAGCAGTGCAGTGTCCTGTCTTGGGACAAGTCCCATGGGACCCCTCCCTGATCTCTTACTCAGAACAGGGTCTCCACTAGGTGAGATGCCCTGCCCTTGGCATTGGGCCTCCTCAATGCTGGACTTCCCATTGCCTGTTGCCACACTTGCCACTGACCATCTTCTTCCTCTAGAGGGACTAGAGGGAAAGGGACTCCCTCCCTCCCTGCCTCTCAGGGGTCTGGCTCTCGCAGAGCCCCGCAGGAAGAGTGCCCGCAAGCTGCACTGAGCCTCATGGGCCCAAGGCCACCCCCAAACAGGACACCTGCGGAGGTAATGGAGATAGAGGAGGGACAGATTTGTAGTCCATTAGTTCACCCATCGCCCAGTCCCTGAGCTCTTCTCTGGGCTCAGTGCAGGCCGGTTGCCATGGGGAAGCCTCACGGTCTGGGAGGGAAGCTTGGTCTGTGGGCAAAGGCTCTGGTACAGGACGCTGAGAGCTGGGAGACAGGTACACATGGATGAGGGGATGCCTGATGGACAGATACAGAAGGGCGAAGCTTCCATGAGAAGGGGAATCTGGAGGACTTGGGGAAGGGAATTTGTTTGTTATTTCATGAAGCAAGTGTTGATTTGGCCCCTATGTTGTGCCAGGCAGTGTACCTGGCACCAGAGGACACAATGATAAGCAAAACTGGATTAGGTCCTGCCTTTGTGGAACTTAGTGTCTATTGGGAGAGACAAATATTGATCAATAAGCACAAAGATAAATGGATACTTACAAGTGGTGGGAAGGGTGAGGAAAAGTGGGGAGTGTTTGTGAGAGGGGCCCTGGCTGGTCTGGGGGACGGGAAGGGATTAGGGAAAGCAGAGTGTCATTTTGAATTGAGATTTGAAGAATGAATCTGAAGTTAGCCAGGTGAAAGAGGGCCCCTGGGAGCCTTTCAGACACAGGGATGGTGCTGGTGAGGGCTCAGTGGTGGAGGGAGAGCCCTACACCCAGGGAGCTGTGACTGGAGCAGTATAAGGATTTGTTTAGGCTTTTTCCTAAGAATAATGGGAATCCAAGGTTGTGTTTTTGGCTGGGGGGCAGGGTGGGTGCAGGGCTGGTGACAGGATCAGATTCAAATTTTGAAAACGCTTCTGGCAGCAGAATAGAGAATTACAGAGAACAAGAGTAGAGGCAGGAAGTCAGTATTTATTTATACATAATGGGATCCTGTTGTATGTATCGTTCTGTAACTAGCCATTTTTTAAGTTATTTTGTCATATTGATCTATCTCATTCAACTAACAATGCTGCCCAATTTTCTGTAGTGTCGACGTACGGCCTTTGTAACCATTCGTACTTTACTTAACTATTTCTCAGTTTGCTTCTAATTTTTTATTTTTACAAACTCTACTGGCAGGAACATCCTTGACCATGGGTGTGGCAGGTGGCATTCCGACATTGCCCCAAGATACCCACTCCTGCTTCTCTCACCTGCGTAATCCCCTCCCCTTGAGTGTGGGCAAAACCCATGCATAAAATGAGATGGAACTCCTGCCACCGGCTTAATGGACTTGGATTATCCTGGGCTCGCCTGTGTAAACAGGGATCCCTTAAAGGAGAGATTTGAAGAGGGAGGGGCTGGAGGGGCTGAGAGTGACCTCTAGTTGCTGAGAGTGACAGCCAGCAGAGCAGGACCTTCCCTCCTACAACTGCAAGGAAGTGCATTTTGCCGACTACCCCGGGGAACTTGGGCCTCCAGGTGAAAACGCACAGGGGTCCCCATCTTGCCTTCAGCCTTGGGAGATGCTGGAAGAGAAGCCCAGCATTTACATTTTTAGTAAGTATTTTCAAATTGTTCCCTCAAAGGTCACACCAATTTAACATTCCCTCTAGTGGAGAATAAAAATATTTCCCCGTAGTCTTACTCACTATTATTGGTTTTTTAAGTTTTGCCAATCTTATGGGTGAACATGGCATCCCCTTTTTGTTTGAATTTTTACTTCCCTCATTATTATGGAAGGTGAGTCTCTTTGGATATCTATCCTTGCCTATTGTTATCCTTTGCTTTTTATTCTGTTGTCTTTTTCTTCTGTGGTAAAAAAAAATGTATAAAAAGAGCCTGGTACGTGCTAAGTGCTTGATAAATGTTAGTTATAAATATCATCATTGGGGCTTCCCTGGTGGCGCAGTGGTTGAGAGTCCGCCTGGACATGGGTTCGTGCCCCGGTCCGGGAAGATCCCACATGCTGCGGAGCGGCTGGGCCCGTGAGCCATGGCTGCTGCGCCTGCGCGTCCAGAGCCTGTGCTCCGCAACGGGAGAGGCCGCAACAGCCCGCGTAACAAAAAAAAAAAAAGAAAAAAAAATTACCCTTTTCCTCTAGATTTGCTTATGTATTTGTATAAACATTTCAGTGAGGTTCTCGAATACATTTTGATTTTTTGTAGTTATGACCTTTTGCCATTCCTAATGTAATTTCATAGACAATATTATTTTATTTATATGTTTGCGAAAAGGTTATTATACATGTGGTACAAAACCATGCACACGGGGCATATAGTAAAATACACACACACACACACACACACACACACACACACACACATACACACACACACAGGGACACCCTTGTCCCCCAGCTGTCAAGTTCCCCTTCCCAGAAGTAACAACTGTAATCTGTTTCTTGGGCAACCTCCATGATAATCGATCTTAGAACATTTTCATCATACCCCAAAGAAACCCTGGACCCATTAGCTGTCACGCCCCATTTTCCAACCCCCCAAGCTCCTCCAGCCCTAGGCAAACACAGATCTGCTTTCTCTTTCTAGATTTGCCCATTCGGGACATTTCATATAAAAGGTAGCATAAACCTGTGGTCTTTTGTGACCAGCTTCTTTCACTGAGCATAATGATTTCAAGGTTCATCCATGTTGTAGCACATATCAGTACTTCAGTTTTTAAAAATTAATTAATTTTTATTTGTTTGCACCAGGTCTTAGTTGCAGCAGGCAGGCTCCTTAGTTGCAGCATGCATATGGGATCTAGTTCCCTGACCAGGGATTGAACCCGGGTCCCCTGCATTTGGAGCGTGGGGTCTTACCCACTGCACCACTGGGGAAGTCCCAGTATTTCATTTTTTAAAATTCCCTAGTAGTATTCTATTGTATGGATATACCACATTTTGTTTATCCATTCATCAGTTGATTGATATTTTGTTGTTTCCACTTATTGGCTATAATGAATGATGCTGCTGTGAACCTTCTTGTACAACTTTTTAATTTTTTGTTTTTTGGCTGCTCTGCACGGCAGGCAGGATCTTAGTTCCGTGACCAGGGATTGAACCCTTGCAGCAGAAGCACGGGGTCCTAACCACTAGACCAACAGGGAATTCCACCTTGTACAACTTTTTGTGTGAATATGTTTTCATCTCTCTAGGAGAATTGCTGGGTCACATGATAACTCCGTTTAACATTCTGAGGAATGGCCAAACTGTTTCCCAGGGTGGCTGCACCGCTGTACATTCCTACCCACAATGCACAAGGGTTCCAATTTTTTCACCTCCGCAGCACTTATAATTTTCCTTAAAAGAAAAAAATTATGGCCACCCTGGTGGGTATGAAGTGGTGTATATTATTGTGACTTTTTGATTGGCATTTCCCAATGAGTAACGGTATTGTGTGTTAGCTCTTGTATATCTTCTTTGGAGAAATGCATGTCCAAATCCTTTGCCCATTTTTTTCCAGTGGGCTATTTGTCATTTCATTGTTGCCTTCCATCGCTTTCTTGGAAGTAATTTCTTAACAATGGCATTAAGTTTTATTGCCCCAGATCTCTAATTATTTAGACCAGCACTGTTTAGTTGAAATACAGTGGTAGTCAAAATGCAAGCTAAATATGTAATTTAGATTTTCTAGTTGCCACATTAAAAAAACAGGCAGGGCTTCCCTGGTGGCTCAGTGGTTGAGAGTCCGCCTGCCGATGCAGGGGACGCGGGTTCGTGCACCGGTCCGGGAGGATCCCATATGCCCTGGAGCGGCTGAGCCGGTGAGCCATGGCCGCTGAGCCTGCGCATCCGGAGCCTGTGCTCCGTGACGGGAGAGGCCACAACAGTGAGAGGCCCGCGTATCGCAACCAAAAAAGAAAAAAAAAAAACAGGCAGGAGGAAACAAATGAAATTAATTTTAATAATATGTTTTATTTAAGAATATGTATTCTCTAACCCCAAATATCAGAGTAGTAGTATTTCAGTGCGTACTCTATACGAAAATCATTTACATTCTTTTTTCTTGTATAAAGTCTTTTGAGGGTATATTTTACATTTGTAGCACACCTCAATTTAGAACAGTCCCACTTCAAGCGCTCAGTAGGTCAGGTGGGAATCGTCTACCATGTGGACAGTGCAGATTCAGATTTTGCCCTAAGGTTTATGATAGTAAAGACTACAGTTTTGCCTGCTGCCGTTTCTTCTATTCCACATTTTCACTGGCTTCATATTTTGGGATGGGAAGTTGAGAAGATTCATACTGAGTGGCTTTTTACTCTGAGCAGCATGGGGTCAGTTTAGAGAACTTGAGGGCAGTATAAAGAGGGAATAAAGAAATACAGCAGCCGAGGAGACCGCTGTGAGGGAGGGCTGTAATTAGGGTGGTGGTCGTGGAGAAGGGCACTGAGGAAATAACACAGGAGGGGTTTAATTGATCACGTGGGCGTGGAGGCCTAGGGAGAGGGAAGTCTAGGGTGAATGTGAGCCACTCTATCACAGAGAGCTGCAGAGAACTGCAGAAGAAGGAAATGGTTTGGGGAAGATGGTGAGCAGTCTCACCCCACAGGTCCAAGATGCAGATGTGACAGCAAATGGAGCAGGCAGGTGGGCGTGGCCCTCGGCGGGGTGGGTGGAGCCACTGAGCAGGGCTCTGGCCTTGTCCTTAAAGAAGTACCAGCTGGAGACCCAGAGTGAGAGGATGAAGAGGAGGTGGGAAAACAACCCGAAAATAAGCTGTCAGGGAGGAAGTGGGAAAATGAGAGTAGCCTGGAGTCTGAAGAAGGAAGCCAGGGATCAGTGTGCGATGCAAATAAAATAAATAGCAACAGCAATAAAATAATGGCGTTAATCACATAGTGGCTTGTTACCCCCCTGCTTTACCCACTGAACTCTTGAGAATGAGAAAATTCTTGTTTCATGTGTAAGAAAGTGCAAACTTCGTACATTTTAGTAACTCTGAAAGCCTGCCCATTCCGTGTCTTTGAAGACAGAATTTATTCCACACGCTGGGTCCTTGCTGTTTGGGGAATCTATGCCTTCAATCCCACCCACCAATCCAAGAGCCAGAGTGAGTTGAGTAAATCAAGGTTGCTTCAGCCCAGCTTGGAGGCCTCTGGTGGCACGTGAGAACTTTGGTGGTGTGGCCCCAGTCTGGAGCTCTGCCCCTGGCCACGCACAAGGCCTCACCCCCCCCCACCCCCCCCCACCCCCCTCAGGTCAGGTGCAGACACGGCTTGGGTTTTTGGGCCCCCCCCCCCCCCCCCGCCCCCGGCAGTAGACACTTCTCCCAGGGCCTTTGCATGGGCTGTTTCTCCCAAGCACTCTCTCCTGCCCACGCCCTTGCCTGACCAAGCAGCCGGGACGATCACTTTAAAACACAAATCTGATCACGTCAGCTGCTGGCTTAAAACCTTTAACTTCTCATGATGCATACAATAAAATCCAAACTTGTGACCATAATCTATGGAGCCTTGTGTGATCTGGCCCTGTCCTCTGTCTCTGACCTCGGTCCCTTCATGCTGCCCCTTGCCCACTACATTCTGGGCTTTCCCCTGCTTCTCCAGTAGCACCTGATGCTTGTGGCTGCAGGCCATTTCCTCTGCTTGAGAAGCTCTTCCCTCCACCTTATCATTAGGTCTCAGCTTGCACATCACTTCCTCAGGCCTCTCTGGCCACAAGGTAACTCTGGCACAATCCTCTGCCCACTGGTGGAACGTGAGTTTCTAGTGAGGAGGACCTTGAGTGTTGGGTCCACTGCTCTATCTCAGCACTCAGAGCAGTGGGGGCCCGTGATAAGTACTCAATTTCAGTTGAATGGATGGAGGTGCTAGAGTGCACCTCCCCCGGGCAGTCTTCCCTGATTCCTGCTCCACCCCAGCCTGGTGTAGGCTCTGCTCCCATGTGCTCACGTGGTGTCTGGGCTTCTTTTCGGTTACGGACCTTCTACACTGGGCTATAACTGCCTTCCTGCTTGATGTCTCCCTACCCAGGGAACCTGGAGGCCCAGCATGGCTCATCTTGGTGGCGGCAGAGCTCCTTGCCAGGCATGGTCAGTCTGACAACCAGTATTTGTTAGATGTTGAATGAAGGAAGAGTCCTCTCTCTTTGTGACTCCAGGACATCGTGCTGGTCCCCATGGCTCCTCAGCTATTCTTCCAAAACAAAGGCCCCGAGTGCACCCCTCCCCGGGGCATGTCATTTCCCCACGTGTCTGTCCTAGACAAATGCCAGTGAATTTTCCTGGGAGGCCAGGTGGTGGAGTGCCCTGGGGGGATGGGCCAAAAGGTACAGATGGCTCCGGAGGCCTGTCCTGCGGAGGAGAGGGTAACGTCCAGAAACTGGCCCGGCTGGTTTTATCAATCTGCCTGTCAGTGAAATCGTATGGTGCAAAATGTAACAATACAGCTGCTTAACAGTCGCTGTCTGCAAAACCATTTTAGACAAGAGCAGTTTGCACTCAACCTGATTTTGGTGAAATAATCACAAAAACTTGAAAAATCAAATGCCCGTGTTTAAGTGCAAAATGTTGTTTCAGAATGAATATCACCAACATCTAGCTTTAAAGAAAAACGTCACCCTCAGGCATTACCCTATTACCTTTTTATTAAGTGTGGTGCTAAGACTGAATTGGTGAAATTAATTAAACAATGTGAGCTGGGAGATGATTTGGTCCTTATTGCTAAGAGGAAATACAATAAAACAGAGCACATGGGAACAGGAAATTAAGAAAAGGAAGAGTCCAGTTAAATGAATGTCCTTTTGTGTTTCTCCTTCCACCGTCCTTCTTTCACTTCTGAACTTTTTGATCCCTTCTCCTCACCCCTCCTCCACCAATTCTTAGCTCCAGCTCCCCCCATAATGACTGATGCCAAGTCACACTTCCTTGTTCAAAATGAGAGCCACAGGCCTTTGCCTCAGAAAGCTGGAAGGAATTCAGGTTATGAATTTCACTGTGACAACAGCCGGGGAAAAAAAAAGTGGGTAGCAGATTGGAGCCGTGAGAGAGAAAATAATGAAATAAGACAGGTTTATTATGTATCTAGTGTTGTATACAGGCTACAACTGCCCAGAGACAAACGGACCCCAAAACCAACAAGGCCCTCCCACGTGGTTCTTGCTGAAGTGCCAGGAGGGACAGGGTGTCCCGAACTCTGTCCCCTGGTTTCCGTGTGCTGTCACTCCACAGAAGGCCCTTGCTTGGTGGACTCAAGGCATTTCCAAAAGCCCCTGGCAGCACAAGGGGATTTATGATCGTTGTTTTTACATTGCAGAGCACTTACGACTTTGACCCTCCCCGTCCATTCTGTGTATTTGTTTGTGTTTTGAGAAACTTGTATTATTATTGCCTTTTGGACAGACTGGGGTGAGAGGAGGGTTCTCAGAGGCCCGAATCCCCACCCCGGGCAGAGTTTGCTTTTCCTGGACAAATGATTTTGCTCCACCTTTGCCCTTGACTTTTGTTGTCCGTGACCTCAGCTGGAATGGATGTCCTCCCTGCTCTTTGCCGGTAAATCAGCCTGGCTGCTCAGATGGGCCACCTGATCAACCTTGAGCCCAGATACTTCCAGGGACACTCTTGGAAGCTTCTTCCAGAGTAGAGTCTGCGTCAGGCCGTGTAAGATCCTAACTTAATCCATCAGCTTTCATATTCGCTCCCAAGAGAAAAAGGAATCACAGTGCCTCCAAATGTTTTTATGCAGCTTTTAATACTGCTAAGTTATGGGGATTTTTTTTTTTTTGCGGTACGCGGGCCTCTCACTGTTGTGGCCTCTCCCATTGCGGAGCACAGGCTCCGGACGCGCAGGCTCAGCGGCCATGGCTCATGGGCCCAGCCGCTCTGCGGCACGTGGGATCCTCCCGGACTGGGGCACGAACCCGTGTCCGCTGCATCGACAGGCGGACTCTCAACCACTGCGCCACCAGGGAAGCCCAGTTATGGGGATTTTGTTGCCCATTTCTTTTCTCCCTGAGGCCTAAGCTCCACCTATATTTTTGTACCGGCTCCTCCAAGAAGATGGCCCGGAATTGCCTATTTCTGTCTCGGGTACATAGCTTTGCTCCCATCTTTCCTCTTTTTTTCCCTCTTCCTTCCTGGGTCTCAGCGGTTAACAGGGCATCTTGGACAGACCCCACCACTGATCATTGCTGGATGCTTCTCCCAGCAGCCTGCAACTTGCCTTCCCTGAGCGGGTGGCCCTTGGGAAGCTTGGGTTGACCACAGAGCCTCTGCTGATATGACCCCAGCTGTAGCTGGAGCTCTCAGTTAGCTATGAAGGATGGAGCTGGCTGTTTTTCCAAACATGGTAGCCTTTGAATACCCTGTAAAGTGTTACAGGGTGACGAAGGCAGATGGGCCTCCCTTAGGGAGCCCAGTAGGGCCTAAGAGAAGTTAAACAAGGTTGATGACCCAAAGAAAGGTGGGATGAGGGCTATTTAGGGAGGTGCTAGTAACTTACTTTCTCACCTAGATACCCCCCTCCTTCACGGACGCACTAGAGGAAATGACGGCAGGGAGGAAAAAGGAATCGGAAGGAAAAGCCGACCGCTGTCATCCCCATCCAGCGTGTTTGTCCCATCCATGCCCCCGAGCCTACCTCTGGGCCCTGGCTCCCACGCCTCTGTAACTGCACCACCTTCTGCCCATCGTGGGTCGCGTGGGCCCCCTTGCCACTCTCACGTCCCCAGAGCGAGCCCAGTAGATCCTCCCTCGTGGCTGCCCTCTTCTTTCCTCACTTTCCTGCTTTCCCACTCATGTCCCCCGCTTCCGGTGGCCTCACTCTAGTGCGTCCCAGCCTAGACGCTCTAAATCTGAGACTGGCCGGCACATCACGCCCTCGAGCGCCGCCTCCCCCGTTGGTTCTGAGCCCTTGCTCTTCCTCGGCATGGTCTGCACCACCCCCTCCAGCTTCCTGGTTGCAACTTCTCTCATCTGTTCCCTTTCTTTGGACCTCTGATCTCCAGGCTGGGCACAATGTTTTGCAGAGATAAGCAGGTCCTTCCCTTTGATGTGACTTTTACTCAAATGAGCGGGGCTAGGCTGAGAGGAGGGACGCCGGAGACTGACTCCACCATGTCACACGTTTGCTCAAAAGCTTACAGGGAATTTACAAATTTAATTTAATTCTTTTTTTTAGGCCACTTGTGGGATCTTAATTCCCCAACCAGGGACTGAACCTGGCCTCCGGCAGCGGAAGCGCGGAGTCTTAACCACTGGCCCCCAAGGGAATTCCCTAAGCCATATTTGTTAAACAAAACACATTTGTTGTAGAACAGTGCGTGAGATGTGTATAAATGCTTAGAAAAGGTGTTAGAAGAATCTATACTAAATTGATAAAAGAAGTATTCTGTGCTCCCTTTTATATAGTCTTTTACAACAAGAAAGCACATAGAAGAGTGCTTTATGTATACCATTTTTTAATGGAAAAATAAGGCCCAGCTTACTGGTGCGTACACCAGCATCTCTGGCAATCCTACCCTGGTTCTCGGTGGCTATCGAACCCGTAGGGAGCATTGTTCGCTGGCTCTGTCAGTGAGGGATTAGCTGAAAACTGCCCAGTGTGCCTCTCAGGCTGTATGACACGGAGGATAAGGAGACCTCTGGGAAGGATTTTAAGATGCAGTGTGAGCTTGGCCTACTGGGAAATGTGAGGGAGCAAAACAGATGTGGACTCAATTAACTTGCCAATGAAGCAAACCAAACGTCACCACCATGGGAAATAGATTAATGTTACTATTTTATTTTTATTGTTTAGGCTAACTTGGTGTGAACTTGTTTTGTTAGTGTGGACTTTACTTATCAGATGCTATACACATCGCCATGGCAGGAACCTGGAAATAATATTTTCTGGATTTTCCCTGGAGCATGATAGATGCCTAGTTTCATAAACTCTATGCCTAATATGTATAAATGTCACTAATTACTAGTATCTGGCTCTGTTTTAATGATTCAATTTCCATATCCTCTTGAATTATCTGCACATAAAGCCGTACATCTCGTGTCCTGTTGCCCAATTAGTTGTTTTTGTCAGTCTAGCAAATAGAAGCGTTTCTGGTGTCCTTGGCCTTGACGTGAGGATTGCAAAAGGCTCTATACCTCATTTGTGTTTCTTGTCAAGTACATTGGTAGGTGTTGCCTTTCCTTGGGATCCCATAGTCCTGTTTTTTAACCCCTTGTTCTTCCACAGGCCCCGTGGAACCATCTCACAACTTTGGAACTGGATGTAGAAATAACACTCCCCTTAAGACTCAACCTGGTTATTATGGAACCAATACGGTTACTGTGTTTATGGAAAGCATTTTCTGACTTGAGGAGTGTTGTTCAGATGCTTATTCTCATAGGCTGGTTTTTTTTTTTTTTTTTTTTTTTTTTTTCCTTGCGTTATGCGGGCCTCTCACTGTTGTGGCCTCTCCCATTTGCGGAGCACAGGCTCCGGACGCGCAGGCTCAGCGGCCATGGCTCACGGGCCCAGCCGCTCCGCGGCATGTGGGATCCTCCCAGACCGGGGCACGAACCCGCATCCCCTGCATCGGCAGGCGGACTCTCAACCACTGCGCCACCAGGGAAGCCCTCATAGGCTGTTTTATGTTATTCTCATAGACTGTGTTTATGGAAAGCATTTTCTGACTTGAGGAGTGTTGTTCAGATGCTTATTCTCATAGGCTGTGCGAGATGCTGAGCCATCTCACAACTTTGGAACTGGATGTAGAAATAACACTCCCCTTAAGACTCAACCTGGTTATTATGGAACCAATACGGTTACTGTGTTTATGGAAAGCATTTTCTGACTTTAGGAGTGTTGTTCAGATGCTTATTCTCGTAGGCTGTGTTATGCTGGGGTTCTCCCGGTCTTCAAACACCTACTTTTACTGACACAGCTACCTCAGCTCCATCATGAAACACATCTGGTCGCTGGAGATATTGAAACCTGTTGAAGCATAATGACTTCCTCGGTTGGTGATCCACGTGGGTATTTTCCATTCTTCCTAAAAGCAAAAAAATAAAAATAAAAAAGATCTTTATATAGCTGAGGAGACCTAGCAAGATATTTTGTTACCATCCAGAACTTAGTCATGGCCCCCAAGTCATCTACAGAAGACTTGTACTGTGGTTTGAAGCATAATACATAGCAACAAGCTAGCCAGAGGGGAAATTGTCATGGCCTGAGCTGGTCTTTTCTCACCTCACTCTGCTGGGTCTTCAGACTCTCAGCACTGGTGCTGACTACTTGTGGGTGGCTGGAGCTCCTCAGGAGATGTCTGTCTCCTTGTGCAGTATCTATGCCTAACGTTCCTCATGACTCTGCCCTCCTGCCCTCTACATGGAACTCTCCCGTACAGACTCTCTTCCCCGAGAAGCCCAATCTAAGCCTACCGTTCTGTGGAAAACCAGTCTTTCAAGACAAGGGTTATGGCTCAATAATGACTTTCCCTCAGAGCTATTTTTATTTTACTAGGAGATTCCTGGTAAAAGGACCAGTGCCCTCATCTAAGTAAATAAATCTCCAGTGTTGGGAATTTGAGGTATGTGGCATGACAAGTTGGGTGAATATTTTTGCCTGGGAGAGGGGTTCCCCTCCTCCCTAAATGTAGGAACGTTTTCCAAATCATCCTAGTTAAGTCACTTCATGTCCCTTTCCTCATCTATAGATAAATATCGATGATAATTTTATAATAGTTTCCTGCTCTACCATTTTCTGATTCCATGAAATGAGTGATTTCCTGGTACCAGTGAGACAGAGGTCACTTATTTAATTTTCCTGAACACATACAGCACACCAATTCTTAAAACTTGCATTGAATGTTTGTACACCCGTGTTCACAGCAGCATTATTCACAATAGCCAAGAGGTGGAAGTGATCCAAGTATCCATCAGTGGATAAATGGATAAAAAAAAGTGGTACATACATGCAATAGAATATGATTCAGCCTTAAAAAGGAAGGAAATTCTGACACAGGCTACCACATAGATGACTGTTGAGGACATTATGCTAAGTAAATAAGCCAGTCATAAATGGACAAATACTGTGAGATTCTACTTATATTGGGTTTCCAGGTGAGTGAAATTCGTAGAGACGGAGCAGGGGGTGGGAGGAATGGGGAGTTAGTGCTTCTTGTTTTTTTGTTTTTTGGCCATGCCAGATGGCATTCGGGATCTTAGTTCCCCTACCAGGGATCGAACTCCTGCCCCCTGCATTGGGATTGCGGAGTTTTAACCACTGGACCGCCAGGGAAGTCCCAGGAGTTAGTGTCTAACGGGGAAGATGAGAAAGTTCTGGGGAAGGATGGCAGTGATGGTCGCACAGCAATATGAATGTACTTAATGCCACTGGACTGTACACTTAAACATGGTTACAAAGGTAACTTTTGGGCTTCCCTGGTGGCGCAGTGGTTGAGAGTCCGCCTGCCGATGCAGGGGAAGCGGGTTCGTGCCCCGGTCCAGGAAGATCCCACAGGCCGCGGAGTGGCTGGGCCCGTGAGCCATGGCCGCTGAGCCTGCGCGTCGGGAGCCTGTGCTCCGCAACGGGAGAGGCCACAACAGTGAGAGGCTTGCGTACCGCCAAAAAAAAAGGTAACTTTCATGTTGTCTGTATTTCACCACAATAAAAAATTTGCCTAAATAACAGCCTCTTCCTGCGCCTGAGTTCTGAGTCTGGAGCTCTCTCTTCAGGTCACCTTGGAGCACTCATCATGTTCGTGCTGAAGTTGAATGTTGAACATGGTATTAAGACGTGAAAGGCTATAGCTGGAAAGCAGACCATCTAGCCAAAACCAGGTCTAATTTTCTATTTATTTATTTTTTCCCTTTAGTATCAGAGTAAAACACATACTTAGTAGAGATTTTTTTCTTTTTTCTTTTGGCCACACCACGAGGCTTGTGGGAACTTAGTTCCTCGACTAGGGATCAAACCTGGGCCCTCGGCAGTGAAAGTGCTGAGTCCTAACCACTGGACTTCCAGGGAAGTCCCAGATTTTTTTTTCTTTGAAATATTTTAGTCTGGTAGAATATATATAACATGAATGTACCATTTTAACCATTTTTAAGTGTACAGTCCAGTGGCATCAAGTACATTCACACTGTTGTATAACCATCACCACCATCCATCCCCAGAACTTTTTCATCTCCCCAAACTGAAACTCTGTGCAAATTAAACATTAACTCCCCATCCCCTCCCCCAAACCTGTGGCACACACTGCTCTACTTTCTGTCTCTTTGAACTTGATTACTCAAGGGACATTGTGCAAGTGGAATCACACAGTATTTGTCCTTTCTTGACTGGCTTAGTTCACTTAGCCTCATATCTTTAAGGTTCATCCTTGTAGCCTGTGTCAGAATTTCCTTTGTTTTTAAGGCTGAATCATATTTTGCTGCATGTATATACCACATTTTGTTTATCCATTCATCTGTCAATGGATATTTGGGTTGTTTCTCACTGTAGAGAATTTTGGAAAATATAGAGACAAATAAAAAGAAAAAATATATAAAGTTCTATCATAATCCAGTTGCCCAGAAGCAATCATTGTTAACACTTTGGCACGTTTCCTTTTAGTGGTGAACAGTGACATTTACGGCTACTTCCCAGTCGTAAGGGATGGTATCTTCATACACGTCTCTTTGTCTGAATTTCTGGTAACGTTTCTTAGAAAGGGAATCACTGGGACTTCCCTGGTGGCGCAGTGGTTAAGAATCCGCCTCCCAATGCAGGGGACATGGGTTTGAGCCCTGGTCCGGGAAGATCCCACATGCCGTGGAGGAGCAACTAAGCCCGTGCGCCACAACTACTAAGCCTGCGCTCTAGAGCCCGTGAGCCACAACTACTGAGCCTGAGCGCCACAACTACTGAGCCCATGTGCTGCAACTACTGAAGCCTGCGCGCCTAGAGCCTGTGCTCCACAACAACAGAAGCCACTGCCATGAGAAGCCCACGCACCGCAACGAAGAGTAGCCCCCGCTCGCCGCAACTAGAGAAAGCCCGCGTGCAGCAAAAAAGACCCAACGCAGCCAAAAATTAATAAATTAATTTAAAAAAATAAATCAATAAATTAAAAAAAAAAGGCCCACTTGGCCAATGGGTGTAAACATTTTTAGAGCATTTGATGGATAATGCCAAAATGCCTTCCAGAAATAACTTCGTAATTTTAACACGAGGAAACAGGAGCAGAAAGGCTTCCTTTGTGTCTCTGTGGCTTCTCTTTACAGTGAGTAAATATTCTGATTAAAAACCAAATTTACACATTCAACTGAGCAATTTCTCATGTGCCTACTGTTGGTACCACACAAATAAAATATCTGAATACTTGATTGATTTTTTTCCCCCTAGAGTCTATCAGAGATTTGGTGCCTTGAACATTTCTCTTCATGCAGGGGTGGAATTATTGCACCTATGTGCCAGTCTGCATGGGATCTGGGATCAGAAACTGGAAAGGACTGGGGGATTTGTACTGATTTACATGAGGTGATGACAGCCAGAGGGAGGACATGAGCTCTGGGACATCACGCGAGCTGCGTCCCGCCTCACTTCCTGCTGCCCTGAGAGTTAAGCTGAGATGGAGCGTCTCGCGCTCGAATGATTGGTGTGAGGTCTGTGCTGCGTGGGGGGAAGCCTGGGCACTCAGCCCTCACCCTCGGGAACTCTTCGAGTGATGTTACAAGCAAGCCCAGCAACGGTCCTGGTCCTGATGAATCTTTCTCCACAGTGGGCAATCACTTAGCGATACTGGGCTGCCCAGACGAGCCAGTTTCTTTCCAGAGGCACCATGGTTTTGTCAATAGAGAACCCACTCCATGTAGCACTGGAAGTCCAGCCTTAGCATCCATTAACTCTGTGACCTTGGGGAAGCTTCTGGCTTCTTAGAGTTTCGGTTTCCCCATTGGTTTCCTCAGTGAGCATCGATTCAGACAGCTGTATTAAAAGGACTTGGAAACCAGACGAGGTCTAAATAAATATCTGGTGTTGACATCAGTCCAGGGGCAACTAACTATTCAGTGCTGCAAAGGTGGCAGTGTTTATTAACTTTGAAAGTAACTGTTTCTTGAAGATTTTATTAGCATCGTAACGGTATCACTTCGAAAAGAATATAGCCTTTCTTGCTCATGTTATCGCTTCATGCATTTCACGGGGTATCATTTGACATTTACCCAGGTGTGTTACTTATCTCATTTAATCCCTGAGGCGACACCGTGAAGAGGTGCTACGATGTCTAAGACAGGCACGTGCTGTCCTGTGAGGTCTAGTGTCATCCCTGGTCACAGAGAAGAGGGGCTGAAGTGCCAGACTCTTGCATTCAAGGCAAGCACATCCACTCCAACCCCTCCCCAGAATCTGAATGTCCTTAGATAGGCTGATTCCGTGGGTACTTCCTTCTTTACCTGGTGTGAACCTGGGCCAATGACTGCAAATGTAAGACCAGGCAGGCTGGAGTTCAAGGAACACGAAGGTTCGTTCCAGATCTAGATGCTGAGGTTCTCTGATGTCTCCTCTTCAGGCAGCTTTGCTCTCGTCACCACTTCACATGACCCTGCTTCCCATTGCGTCCGAAGTAACACGAGGACAAGAACCGAGTCTGGGGCCCTCGTGCTGCAGCCCCACGCCTCCGGTGAAAGCTGCCTCTTACTGCAGTGCCCTAAATAGTACGCTTCTCTGCTGTTAATTTTGAAGGCAAGACGCTTATTGCTTATTAGTCATTCCAAGACAGTCTATTTAGAGCCATTATTACCTAGTTTGCAAACACACTTTAGTGATATGTACATATCGTGGTGTTTGACCCTGTAAATAAGAGTTTATTATTATCCTCGAATGTTCACACTGACATATAAAAAAAGCGACCTGAATATCTGACATTTTCCCTCAGTGTGGTTAGCGCTCACTAGCCATCTGTGTTAACAGTTTTCAGACTGTCCTCATGGGGAGGCAAGAAAAAGGCTTCTTATGCTATTTGTGAGTGGAAAACGGGAGCCAGTCGGGGGGGCGGTGAATGGTTAAGGTTTGAGTGCTTTTTCCATTTTCAGCTGTGTGGAGCCCCCGTTGAGATCCTTGCTGGGTTTTGGGGTGGAGTAATGAAACTTTGGTTCTGATTTTTTGCAAACCTGGATTACTGCCCAAACTTCATTTCAGCATGAGATGTCCAGACAGCCCTCAGTGGACTGCAGCCGTAGAAAACCATCTGCTGAGACGAGCAAGTCCAGAGTCTGCTAAATACCAGCAATTGTGCCGCCGAGAACAGTTCTGTGCCCTGTGAGGCCGGTGATGTGAGTCAAGGAAGTTATAGGCTGCTCAGCCACCAGGCCTTTGGAAAAGATTATGGGGCGACTTACTGATCTTTAGGGGGGTCAGGGGTTTTGAGGGAAGGTTAGATTTCCAAGCATGTAGTTAACGCGGAAAAGACTGGCTTTGAAATCTCAGAGTTCGAGAGACGGAGCCTAGAAGCTCAGAGAGATACAGGCAGAGTGGAGAGAGCTCCAGGCAAAGAGAGATGGGGGTTGTAGTCCTGGTTCTGATACAACCGGTGGGTGGGCCCTCTGTCCATCCTGGGGGGCCCCTCCACCTCACACAGCACAAAACTGCAGCTCAGCAAGCGACAGCCCACATTTCTCCAGCTGATTGGAGTCCAGGAGACCAGGAGTACAGACCACATATTTTGATGTCCAGGCCAGGATGCCTTCTATCACTCAAAATCATTTAATTTCAGTGATGTTCTGTCAAGTTTTCTCTACTCTCTTGGCAGTTTTCTTGGTGCTTCAGATATTCTAGTCTTAATACATTTCATATTTAATGAAAGAGGTATAGCTAGGGATAGCCACAAAAAGAGGGAATACCAGAGCAGGCGTTTGAGAGGGCTCAGTGTGGATATTGACCTTTGCCCCTTGTTATAGACGGAATCGTGTACCCCCCAAATTTCATATGTTGAAGTCTTAACCCCCAGCACCTCAGAATGTGGCCTTATTTGGAAAAAGTCATTGCAGATGTGATTAGTTAAGATGAAGTCATACTGGAGGAGGATGGGCCCCTAAGCCAATATGACTGTGGCCTTATAAAAGGAGAAATTGGGACACAGACACACACACGCAGGGAGAATGTCACGTGAAGGTGATGGCGGAGGTCAGGGTGATATTTTTACACACCGAAGGCTGCCAGCAAACCACGGGAAGCTAGGAGAGCGGCCTGGAACCGATTTTCCCTCCAGGTCCCCAGAAGGAAGCTACCCTGCCAATATCTCAGTTTTGGACTTCTGGCCACCAGAACTTTGAGATGGTTGTTTAAGCCACCCAGTGTGTGGCATTTTGTTATGCAGCCCTAGCACACAAATACATTCCCCTTACTCAGGGCTATCCTCACCCACGCGCTTAATGATCTCAAATATTTATTTTAGTACTGAAAAGAGCTTGGTAGCTAAGGAAAAGTACCCCATTTAATTGTAAGACTTTTTAGTTAGGCTTTTGTTTTGTTTTGTTTTTTAAACACAAAATGAAAAAAAGCCATCTCAAGCAATTTATTTGACAATTTTTCTCAGGGATTTTATTGGCGTTATACTCTTTAGGTTAGTAACCTAGGGTCATTTATCCCTCACTCCAGTCCCAGAGTTTATCTGCCTGCTTGATTTGTGTCAACCTACCTACCAGAGCATATGCTCCTTTTCTTTGGCCTCGACATGGCCCACACTTCTGAGCTGTGTCAGAAGGGCTACCAGAGCCCCGGGGTCCTTTGTTCTGTGGAGGAGTTGCTATAAGGTCCCTCTCCTCATGGTGGGTCCCTCTGAGGTCCACTCTCCTGGCTATGCCTTTGGCCTGAGCTGACCACTCAGAAGCCATGTCTCAGGGGGAGTAGCACTGCCCGCCCTGCAGTCAGGTTCTCACAAGGCTGGACTGGCATGTGACCATCACATGCTCAAGGGTCACTTGGGCTTTGTAAGTTAATTTGTCCACTCACCCAAAACTGTTCCGACAGCTTCATGGGATGGAAGCTGTCAGGGGAACCATATGTAAGCTGGCACATCAAGAGGTACGTATCTTCCTGGGCATCGGGATACCCCTGTTCCTAGTACAGGTGCTGCCTTGTGAGGGTTGGTCAGAACAAAGTGGGCTGGTACCCCGAGGACATCTCAGGACCACTCCTGCCCCAGAGAGCCATTGAGTCCTCACACTCTGTGCAGACAAACCTACATCTGTTCAGACGGGTAGCGCTTCAGACGGGTTTGAATACAATTGATTAGGTTAAATTTTTCCTTTAGGTTAATTATATAGTTAGCTATATGAAATTGCCATTTTTGTGGGTCAAAAGCAGCCAAGAATGGACATGTTCATAGAATTCAACCTAAAAGATTTAAAAACTTTTAATTTTAATTTAATTATAGATGAGCAAGAAGTTACAGAAATAGAGGCCATGTACCCATCACCCAGCTTCCCCCAGTGGCGGCATCTTACATAACACGGTTCACTGTCAAAAGCAGGAAATTTATACTGGCACCACACCGTCAACTAGTGTCAGGCCATACTTGGATTTTACCAACCTAATAGCTTCTGGGGGCTATTCCTAGTTACTTCCATGGTGACACACTGAGGAATCTTTTAGACTCTGTTTATTTTAGAGATGATAGGGCTTTTATTTTTATGTTTTTGAAAATATTACATTTTCAAGATAAAAATTCAAGCAATATAATGTGTAATTGTGTAGGTGTGAAAGCTTCCTCTTTTCTCTCTCACTCAATAGAAGTAACTATGGTTACAAGTATGGTGTGAATCTCTCTTTACGTTTCTTGTATGGATCTATAGCTATATCTCTGTCTATTTATATCTATATCTCTCTACCTATCTATTTACATCAGATTTATATAAACCCATATACCTATGTAGTTTTTTTATTTTTTATTTTTTTTGCGGTACGCGGGCCTCTCACTGTTGTGGCCTCTCCCGTTGAGGAGCACAGTCTCCGGACGCGCAGGCTCAGCGGCCATGGCTCACGGGCACAGCCGCTCTGCGGCCTGTGGGATCTTCCCGGACCGGGGCACGAACCCGTTTCCCCTGCATCGGCAGGCGGACTCTCAACCCCTGCGCCACCAGGGAAGCCCTTTTTTTTTTTTTTATGTAGCTTCTTTTAAAAAATCACACTTGGTAAACTTTTTTTTCTCACTAATATAAACATCGCTCTTCATCTGTACCACGCTTTCATGTATCTTGTTTCACTGAGTGAAAGACAAGGTTCTGAGACTGACTTCCTCTGCCCTCCTTGGCGAGTCCCTCCACCTTTAACCCTCTCCTTGAGCCCAGCCTCCGGTTCTCTGAATCCTCGGCCACCTTGTCCTTCCATTTTCCCCAGGTGGGTCTACATTTCAGGTGGAAACTCCAGGACTCTCTGAGCGGCCACCTTCCCTGCCTCCCAGCCCCCAGCCCAGCTGCCCATCCTCTCTACCATGGCCAGACGAGTGAACTGACGAGGCTCGATCCCCTTCTCAACCTGCCGTGTCAGCCACATAATGCTTCTCATTTGCTAGACCCGTGTCTCCCCTAATATTATTAATTCGGGGCACATTTATTCAATCTTTACAGACTCGTGTTTCCTCCTCTGTAAAAGGAGAGGCCCGGATCACCTACAAAAGCTATCTGGTCTAGAGCAGGGGTGGGAGAATTTTTTTCTGTAAACGACCAGGTAACAAATATTTTAGACTTTGGGGGCTCTACGATTTCTGGCACAGCTACCCAACTCGGCCCTTGTGGCATAAAAGTAACCATAGACAATATATAAATAGATAGGTGTGGCTATGTTCCAGTAAAATTTTATTTGTGGACACTGAAATGTGAATTTCACATTGTTTTTACAAGTCACAAAATATTCTCTTTTTATTTATTTATTTATTTGTTTATTTTTAACTGTTAAAAAGTTATTCTTGACTCACAGGTAGTACAAAAATAAAGGTGGTCGGCCAGATTTGGCCAACGGGCAGTATAGTTTGCCAGCCTTTGTTCTAGTGGAAAGAGACTGAACCTTGGGGTCAGACAGATAAGGATTTGAGGTGCTTTTGTCATTTGCTGTGTGACCCAGACAGGTTATACAATCTTCTGAAACTTCAGACCTTGCAGAGTTGCTATGAGAATTAGGGATAACTGATGTAAAGTTTCCGACATGCAGAGGACACTCAGTATGTGTTAGTTCCTTTCTTTTCCTTCAAGATCTTTCTAAAACTGGAATCCAGCAACCCAGAGCACAAAGCCCAGTTCTGTCCCGAAGTCTTCTAGGCTGCTTTCAGCTCACCCTTTGCCCTCATTGCAAATGTACATGAGGGTGCACAGAGCCCTTACGTTTACATATGGGTTCCATGTGTCTCCATGACAACAGGGGGAAAATGACCTCTCACTGTGTCCATCTACAAAGAGGTTCTGAATTTTAGATTGTGAAATCTCTCCATTTAGCAATTCCTTAATCTTTTAATATTTTATAGCACTTTATAGTGTTTTTTTTAAATCAGAAAGTTTCAATAAATTTTTAAAAATCTATGTGTTTTATATATTCTGTAAAAGAGACATTTCAGTAAAGCAAAAATCCCATTATCTTCAAGTGTCCTGCCACAGAAACCCAGGGTTTACTGCCCATGGATGAGGAATCTTTCCAGACCTCTTCTGGACTGAGTCACTTCTCTGCCCATGCTTGGACATATCAACTCAGAGAATTTAAAATGATTTACATGGATTATTTCACCTGACACCCAAGACCAATTTTATTAGTAATTTTTAACGTGAGGAAACAGGCTCAGAGAGGTTAAAATGATGGCTGGCATCACACAGCGGTGGGAGAGGCCAGGATGCAGGCCTTTGGCCTCTGGGTCTGGGGCTCTGGCTGCTACACAGCCTATATCCAACACTGCTTCTAAAGCTTGTATGTGGTCCATTCTGCTCCTTGGACATATTTTTGGAAGTTGCAGTCTACATCTTTTTGTGAGTGCGTGTTGTGTTAGACCCTAAACAACTTATTACAATGTGATTTGTCAATTGGCATCCAATAAATATTTATTCATTTATTCAGGCATTCAGGAAGGGTCATTTAGGTGTCGCTCTCCAGTCAGTAAGCCTTTGCTGAGTGCTTCTGTGAGTGCAGGGGTGGTAGCAGAAATGCCGTATATGCTGGGACTTTCTCAGTTTTGCAGAATGTAGTTTTTTTTTTTTTTTTTTTTTTTTT
>NW_006793488.1:1676376-1684555 GCF_000442215.2 Lipotes vexillifer | reverse complement strand
TTGCGGTACTCGGGCCTCTCACTGTTGTGGCCTCTCCCGCTGCGGAGCACAGGCTCCGGACACACAGGCTCAGCGGCCATGGCTCACGGGCCCAGCCGCTCTGCAGCATGTGGGATCTTCCCGGACCGGGGCACGAACCCGTGTCCCCTGCATCGGCAGGCGGACTCTCAACCACTGAGCCACCAGGGAAGCCCCAGAATGTAGTTTTAAGAGCAGGAGCCTCTGGCATTAAACTGACTTGGTCTAATTTCTCTTAAAAGGACATACAGATGGCCAACAGACACATGAAAAAATGCTCAACATAGCTAATTATTAGAGAAACAAATCAAAATTACAATGAGGTATCACCTCACACCAGCCAGAATGGCCATCATCAGAAAGTCTACAAACAATAGATGCTGGAGAGGGTGTGGAGAAAAGGGAACCCTCCTACACTGTTGGTGGGAATGTAAATTGGTGCAGTCACTGTGGAAAACAGTATGGAGGTGCCTTAAAAGACTAAAAATAGAGTTACCATATGATCTTGCAATCCACTCCTAGGCATATATCTGGAGAAAACTCTAATTCAAAAAGATCCATGCCCCACAGTGTTCATAGCAGCACTATTTACCATAGCCAAGACATGGAAGCAACCTAAATGTCCATCAACAGAGGAATGGATAAAGAAGATGTGGTACATATATACCACAGAATATTACTCAACCATAAAAAAGAATGAAATAATGCCATTTGCAGCAACATGGATGGACCTAGAGATTATCATACTAAGTGAAGTAAGCCAGAAAAAGACAAATATCATATGATATCACTTACATGTGGAATCTAAAAAAAGATACAAATGAACTTATTTACAAAACAGAAATAGACTCACAGACATAGAAAACAAACTTAGGGTTACCAAAGGGCAAAGTGTGGGGGGGAGGGATTAATTAGGAGTTTGGGATTAACAGATACACACTACAATATATATAAAATAGATAACCAACAAGGACCTACTGTATAGTAGGGATTAACAGGTACACACTATAATATATATATAAAATAGATAGCCAACAAGGACCTACGTATAGCACAGGGAAATAACTATATTCAATATCTTTACTAACCTACAAGAATAACTGAATCCCTTTGCTGTATACTTGAAACTAACACAACATTGTAAATCAACTATGCCTCAATTAAAAAGAAAAGACTGACTCGGTCCAGGTCTCAGTGCTGGCTCGAGCAGGTGTCAGGTTCCTTACCCTCTACAGGTCTGTCTCCTCATCTGTCAGGTGGAGAGATGAGTATCCAGTTCCTGATGATGTAAGGGTGTAAGTGCCTGGCTTATAAATAGTGCTTAGAAGACAGTGTCTGTGATCAATAACATGCAATAGACAAACAATGCTACACTGTGGTCAAAAGGGGTCCAGATCCCAGCGGCTTAGCCCTTTCTTCCCACATATGCATGCTCCACGTCCATTGTGGGTGAGTTGTGGCTCTGATCCAAGTCTTCTTTCTTTCAGACTCAGGCTGATGGAGAAGCTTCCATGGTTACACCAGGGCAGAGGAAAAAGAGCGTGGCAAAACCCTAACTGACTCTTAGCGCTGAATGTGACATACTTTACCTCTCACCTTCAGTTGGCCAAATCGAGTCACATGGCCAAGCCCAATGCGATTGGGAAGAGAAATGGAATTCTCCTCTAGGCAGAGGCAGGGAATGTTTTTGAATGCTATTACAGTTTAGCACAATATATCTGCAAAATAACCTTAGGAAGCACGAGAGAGTGTGGTTCAGAAAAGACATGTAAATGCTGAATAAACATGAACGTGGAGTGTGCTTTCAGGCTTAATTGCTTCTTTAAGAATTTTCTGAGAAAGGCTTGTCATTGTCACTCTCTTGTCAGGTTTATATAAAACCAAAGATTACTGTACATACACTCCCAACAGTTCTCAAATACACAGAGTTCTATGCAAGCCAAGCTTCTGTTTATCTTCTTGAAGGCTTTTGGGGGCAAACACTGATCAAAGCAAATAGCTCCTTTTTGTCAGCCACTCTGGGCTTTTAAAATAAACTTGGAGAAATTAATGGCATTTTGGAGACTCATTAATTTAAGCACGCGCGCGCACGCATACACACAGACACACTATGGTCAACCCTTTGGATCCTGTAACCCTCAGGGTCCTTTAGTTACGAACAACAGAATCCATTCTTGAGGGGAAATCGAGTAATGGCAATTAGGTAGCTCAGAAAATTTCCAGGAGAGCTTGGCCCTTAGAAACAATGGCTGAGTTATGCTGATTGCACTGCCTGACTGTTCCGGGGAGAATTAACTATTCCAGTATTGGACCTGAGGCACTGTGCCTGGAACCTCTGTCAAACTGCCCCTGAAAGCTGGGTGCCTACTTTCTCTGCACTCTGCCACTTTGCCACAAGGGATTCTGGGAGGCCTCCTCCTCCTTCTTCAACTGTAACTTTTTACAACAATCTTTTCCAAATCAAGATGTCAGGCGTTCACTACCTTAACCAAGTGATCAGACTCGGCAGCCCAGTCGTGAGAAAAGCTGGGATAGCAGGTCTCCTATAAGACGCATCGTGACACATACAGCATCACCTATGAAATGCTCTTTTATCAGGATGCACGGAGTATCTGTCTATTTGTGTGATGTTTGCGGCTATTGGTAATTGTTGCCTAAATGCGTTAATTCATTGGGGGTTGCAAAATGGTGATATTCTAATTTTACTATTTCTTAAAAAATATTTAATTGGAAAAATTTAATAGAGATACTCTTCCCCTTACTACTTTTGGGTTACCCAGTTGTTCAGCTCATAATAAAAAGGCAGGATAAATGTTTGATTTTTGATGTCTCCCCTATATTTATTAGTTTTCAAGATCATGAGTTGGGTCCTTTTCACCCTACCCTTCTCTGAAGATGACCAATTAGTTTAAAAATATGTATAGTTCATCATGAATCCATGAATTAAAATGTATTGGATGAGTTTCCATCAATTGTAGTTATCATTTTTTTTAAAAAATTATTTATTTATTTATTTAGTTTTGGCTGCGTTGGGTCTCCGTTGCTGCGCACGGGCTTTTGCGGGGAGCGGGGGCTACTCTTTGTTGTGGTGCGCGGGCTTCTCTTGCTGCGGAGCATGGGCTCTAGCTGCGCGGGCTTCAGTAGTTGCGGCATGCGGGTTCAGTAGTTGTGGCTCCCAGGCTCTACAGCACAGGCTCAGTAGTTGTGGCGCATGGGCTTAGTTGCTCCGTGGCATGTGGGATCTTCCCGAACCAGGGCTCAAACCCGTGTCCCCTGCATTGGCAGACACATTCTCAACCACTGCGCCACCAGGGAAGCCCCAGTTATCATTTTTGAAGCTCCAATTCCTTTATCTTTTGCTGGTGGAAGACTCTTCAATTTGTCTCCTGAGTCCTTTTGACAGGATCCTCGTGGTCTTTGTTTCCTCACTAGTTTGACAAAAAGTTTTCAATTTTCTACATTTTGTGCCTCAGACCAGAATCAGTCATTTCTCCAAGAAGTCCTGGTTTCTTTTAGTGAGCAATGGCATTTCAAGACCACGATCTGGCCATTAATAATGTTTGTTGCTACTGGGTTGGCCATTGTTTCTAGGTCTCTTCAGTGGACAGAACTAGGAGATATATATAGATATAGATATAGATATAATGCAATATTATATACATTTTTAAGGTAAAATAAAAGGTGAGATAAGCTGCTCATGAGTTTATAACTGGTACTTCTAAATCATATTTATGACTATTATGATGAGTATTTTTCAACTTAGTCTTTTCTATGTTAAATCGATAAATCCTTTCTTTCATACTGAAAACCCTGATCTTAAAAAATACAAGAGATGCTATAATTAGAATATCGTACAATGACTCATTTATTTTATCTCATATTGGACACACACAATAGTCTCAGAATAACAATACACTACCACCTCAAATGGAATCACTGTGAACGGTCCAATACCTTTTTCATATATTCTCATTTTCCCCATTTGTAAATTGTTGTGCTGTATCTAATTTACCAGAGTGTAGAGTCATTGCCTACTGTACTCTCTCTTCCTTAAACCTCACTTAGTGTTAGTACTACAAATAACTGTACGCTTAATGCTCATCACCAGTCCTTATTATGTCAATGTCTCTCTGGCCATTTTGGTTGTCTGAAGCTTGTTCTCTGGTAGATTTTTCAGAAAGCGCTGATGAATGGCAACAATATTCCCTGGTTTCTAGCATGTTGACAGTTTACGCCTTTTACACTTTAAAGTCAGTTTTTCTGGATACAGAACACTTAGGTCACATTTCTTTCCCTTGAGAATCTTAGTACATTATTTTATTTTCTTCTGGCATCAAGCCTTGCTGTCAAAAAGTTGGATGAAAATTTAATTTTCTTGTCTTAAATGTCACTACCTGTTTTTGCCTAGATGCCCCAAAGGGTTTTTTAATCTCCAGTAATTTTTTCTAGAATATATTTTGGTGTTAGTCATTCTGGGTTGGTATTTTCAGCTACCCTGTGTGCTCTTTCACTATGTAGTTTCAACTAGTTTTTTTCTTATTCTGCTCCCTTGCTTTGGTTTTCTTCTTCAGTGTCTCCTGTTATCTTGTGTGTTAAGTCTTCTCTGCCTGTTGTCAACATTTGTTACTTTCTTTCAGATCTTTTAAATTTTTCTTTGTTTCTTTTTTATTTTAAAATTTCCTTACATTTTTTCCCTGTTTGTCTTAAGGCATTATCTATTGTGTTTCTTCATTCTAATTTTCTCTTCATTTTTGAAAAGGTATCTTCTTCTAAATACAATTTTTCCTGAGTTCTGTCATCTCATTTCTGAGTTTTTCTTAGTTCTGATTTATGCTGTTCTTTTATGTCTTGTATCCTTTAAAAGTTATTTTAGTTTGTAAAAATTTTTAATAGGAGGTTACAGTTTTGATATGTTTTTTAGACATGTCTTTCTGGTGGGTTTTCATGATCTTTAGAGATGTTTTTCAGCTTCTTAATCTCTTTTTTCTTATGATAATTTCATAAAGGATTTGATCTTGATATTTTTATGTTGCTCATTTAAAAAATTAATTCTCCTAAACTTTTAGAGGGCGGCACAGTTGAAAGAGTCTTTCTAATTTTTATCTTCTGTTTTATTTTTATCTTTCTAACTTTTATCTTCTGTTGTTTTCATGTAACTTTCCTGCCTCTGTCCTTCCCTTTCACTTTTAGCTGGAGCATCTCTATCCTTTGTCTCTATCCACCTCAGGTCCGACTTCACTCTCAGCAGTTTCTCCTCATCGTGGAACCTGCCTTAACAGTTTCAAGAATTCCCAGGAGCTTGACTTCTCCAGACCCATTAGTCCTTCGTGAAAGCTCCCTCTACTCTCAACCACTATTAGGTTGGGCAAAGCGCTGGTAGTTTTAGCTGCTGTTCTCAAATGGTCCCACAGAGCTCTCCTTTACATGCCTGCTGGCTGACTGGGACTTCTGTTCTCAGGTCCAGGAGACACCCTTTTGCTTCTCTGTGCTTTCTCCTACATATGTGCTGAGACCATGCGGACTGTGTGACAGTTGGTGACCTTGTATTTTGGTGTTTGTGGGGAAAATGTCATCTAGTTTTGTTGTCGATGTTGTCCATGGTAATTTGGTTTTGCTTTATCTCTTTCTTTTCTTCTTTCCTCCCTCCCTCCTTCCCTCTTTCTTCCTTCCTTCCTTTTTCCTTCCTTCTGCATCCCTTGCATTGGAAGGTGGATTCTTAATCACTGGACCATCAGGGAAGTCCCTGTTAAGAACATATTAAGTAAAATGTAAGAACACAAAACAGTATTATTTCATTACCTCCCTTTTATAAGATGCAATATATACGTGTGTATGGGGAAAGCGGCTGGAAAACAACACACCAACGTGGTGGTAGTGCTTACCTCTCGGCAGGAGGATTACAGACGACTTTTATTTACTTCTTTATATTTATCTGTATTTTCTATTGTTTCTGAAACAAGTGCAAACTTCTTACGTAATAAATTCTTAAAGACTTTTGAGAAAACTTATATAGATAACCCTCCTTTATCCACTGCTGTGAGCTCAACATCCCACTGCGGGGTTTCCTAAAGCATGGAATATATGTAAGATGATTTTAGGTGGTTTGATGCAGATTAAGCATTTCTTATTTTCATAATATATTACAAAAATATATTACAAAAGATGGTAACATATATTAAAAAATAAATTAGTTTCAACAAAGGGTGCTGAAACAATTGGACACCCATATACCAAAAAAAAAAAAAAAGAGAGAGAATCTAGACACAGATCCTAAGCTTTCCCCCAAATTAACTCAAAATGGATCATAGATCTAAATGTGAAAGAAAAAACTGTAAAGCTCCTAGAAGATAATATAAGAGAAAAGTAATTAGCACATCAAAACCAGGATTCAAATGATACTCAAATTTTAAAAAAATCGGACTCCTGCAGTGCAGGGGAAAAGGACTGTCTTTTTAAAAAACGGTGCTGGGTCCGCAGGGTATCTTTATGGAAAATAAGTAATTTAGACCCCTGCTTCATCACATGCAAAAATTGCTTCCAATTATCCCACATGTTAAAAAGAAAATGTAAAGCTTCTACGTGGTAAACATTTTTTTGTTTTCAAAGAAAGGGAAAAAAGCACACAGGTTTCTTTAATTCTTTCATCACAGTGGCCCTAGCTGCATAAGGATTAAATAAGCATGCAGCAGACATAGTCGACAAATTTGCGACATACAACATCTGTCTAATCTTTTCAGACTCTTCATTTCTGTACCAGCCAAGGGTTCCTGATAGAATATGTTATTTATAGCACGACATATGAGTGCCAGCAATAGAGTGTGGGCAGACATGACACATGGAAGTTGACTTCTAGGGGAGGGAAGCTTCCTTTAACATTGCCTTGTTTCCTGTTTTTGCTGCTATATTTGCGAAGAGTGTCTGAAGCATGTCATTTAATGAGTGCCTAGTCTGAAAACTTTTTTTTAACCAGACAAACCAGGACTACCCCTGACTTTTTTTTTTTTTTTTAATTAATTTATTTATTTTTGGCTGTGTTGGGTCATCGTTGCTGCTCGCAGGCTTTCTCTAGTTGCGGAGAGCGCGGGCTACTCTTCTTTGCAGTGTGCAGAATTCTCATTGCGGTGGCTTCTCTTGTTGTAGAGCACGGGCTCTAGGCGTGTGGGCTTCAGTAGTTGTGGCACGTGGGCTCTAGAGCACAGGCTCAGTAGTGTGGCGCACGGGCTTAGTTGCTCCACGGCATGTGGGATGTTCCCGGCCCAGGGCTGGAACCCGTGTCCCCTGCACTGGCAGGTGGATTCTTTTTTTCCTTTTTGCGGTACGCAGGCCTCTCACTGTTGTGGCCTCTCCCGTCGCGGAGCACAGGCTCCGGACGCGCAGGCCCAGCGGCCATGGCTCACGGGCTTAGCCGCTCCGCGGCACGTGGGATCTTCCTGGACCGGGGCACGAACCCGTGTCCCCTGCATCGGCAGGCGGACTCTCAACCACTGCGCCACCAGGGAAGTCCCTACCCCTGACGTTTTCTAAGGACAGGTTGGTTGACTGAGGTAGAGTTTGCTGTGTGGCGACCATTGTGGATTCTGAGAGCAAAAGGAGGTGAACAATGACAGGAAAAACCCTAGCAGACCCCAAGCTCTTCTGTGAGTCAGGCTCATCACTCACATGTTTATCATTTCATCCTCCCAGGAACATCACAAAGTAAGTACCATCATCTTCACTTCACAGAAGAGAGTTTTACAATTCAGAGAGACGAAATGGTCCCGACTCATGGGCATGCAATCTGTGCCTTTGCGCTGGTCCCCAAGCTGAGAACAGCCCTGTGCTTGGTTTGATGCTCTATTACGACCGTCTTGAAACTCCCAGGAACATCACAAAGGAAGTACCATCATCTTCACTTCACAGAAGAGAGTTTTACAATTCAGAGAGACGAAATGGTCCCGACTCATGGGCATGCAATCTGTGCCTTTGCGCTGGTCCCCAAGCTGAGAACAGCCCTGTGCTTGGTTTGATGCTCTATTACGACCGTCTTGAAATTCTTTTTTTTTTTCTTGCGTTATGCGGGCCTCTCACTGTTGTGGCCTCTCCCATTTGCGGAGCGCAGGCTCCGGACGCGCAGGCTCAGTGGCCATGGCTCACGGGCCCAGCCGCTCCGCGGCATGTGGGA
>NW_006793488.1:1666121-1675996 GCF_000442215.2 Lipotes vexillifer | reverse complement strand
TTTTTTTTTTTTTTTAATTAATTTATTTATTTTTGGCTGTGTTGGGTCATCGTTGCTGCTCGCAGGCTTTCTCTAGTTGCGGAGAGCGCGGGCTACTCTTCTTTGCAGTGTGCAGAATTCTCATTGCGGTGGCTTCTCTTGTTGTAGAGCACGGGCTCTAGGCGTGTGGGCTTCAGTAGTTGTGGCACGTGGGCTCTAGAGCACAGGCTCAGTAGTGTGGCGCACGGGCTTAGTTGCTCCACGGCATGTGGGATGTTCCCGGCCCAGGGCTGGAACCCGTGTCCCCTGCACTGGCAGGTGGATTCTTTTTTTCCTTTTTGCGGTACGCAGGCCTCTCACTGTTGTGGCCTCTCCCGTCGCGGAGCACAGGCTCCGGACGCGCAGGCCCAGCGGCCATGGCTCACGGGCTTAGCCGCTCCGCGGCACGTGGGATCTTCCTGGACCGGGGCACGAACCCGTGTCCCCTGCATCGGCAGGCGGACTCTCAACCACTGCGCCACCAGGGAAGTCCCTACCCCTGACGTTTTCTAAGGACAGGTTGGTTGACTGAGGTAGAGTTTGCTGTGTGGCGACCATTGTGGATTCTGAGAGCAAAAGGAGGTGAACAATGACAGGAAAAACCCTAGCAGACCCCAAGCTCTTCTGTGAGTCAGGCTCATCACTCACATGTTTATCATTTCATCCTCCCAGGAACATCACAAAGTAAGTACCATCATCTTCACTTCACAGAAGAGAGTTTTACAATTCAGAGAGACGAAATGGTCCCGACTCATGGGCATGCAATCTGTGCCTTTGCGCTGGTCCCCAAGCTGAGAACAGCCCTGTGCTTGGTTTGATGCTCTATTACGACCGTCTTGAAATTCTTTTTTTTTTTTCTTGCGTTATGCGGGCCTCTCACTGTTGTGGCCTCTCCCATTTGCGGAGCGCAGGCTCCGGACGCGCAGGCTCAGTGGCCATGGCTCACGGGCCCAGCCGCTCCGCGGCATGTGGGATCTTCCCGAAACGGGGCACGAACCCGCGTCTCCTGCATCGGCAGGCGGACTCTCAAGCACTGCGCCACCAGGGAAGCCCCGTCTTGAAATTCTTAATGATTTTTTTAAACAGGAGGCCCTGCCTTTTCATTTTGTGGATCCTAGAAACTATGCAGCTGACCTTGTCCTCCAGCACGAACACTTGCACGCATGGAAGGCCCATGTCCCTTTCTAGGGCGGCCAGCTTCCTAGACCTCAAGAGGGAGGCTGGGCAGCTCTGCCATGTGACCAGGGGTGTTTCTTGCTTCCAGAGGCAGAGAGTCACCGGGTGGGAGGGGGAGGCGGAAGGAGCTGCCACATAAGGTCTTCCCGACTCTGCTGGCTTCTCTGAACTCACAAGGGAGAGCTGATTTTTCTCTTCCTGACCACGGCACCTTTGCTATGACAGTGACTGTGCTAATACCGAGCGTGTTTTTTATGACCTCCTTCTCTCCAACACTCCCTGTTCTCTCTCTCCCCGCCGCCCCCATAAAAGCAGAAACTGAGTTACTCCTTCTGCGCTGAAATTTATCCCTGAGCCACACCCAGTTGTCCTGTGTCCAATTTCACCAGTTCTGCCCTCTCTGCCTCTTGCTGGTTTTTGGCTTCTGTGTTGCAGTGGAACTCAGATAACCGAACATCTTAGATTCATGCTCTGAGGATGGTCTTGCGACCGTGGCTCTTTCATGAGGGACCGTGACGTTGATTTGGGCTCCTCTGAGGTCTTTTTCCTTCACGTTTCTAGTTTCTCAGCGATGTTCCGGGTGGTTGGAATCGCTCCTGGATTGTACCCTCTGGTGCAGTTCAGGTCTCTGAGCTCCGCCTTCCTCTCTACTCTGACTGCAGGGGTTCTGTGCCCGCTGCCGCCTGGCTTGCATCTCTGTCTATGGCCCTATCTGTATGCGCCCCCCTCCCCCCGGCCCACGCACTGCTTAGGACCGTCTTGCTTAGGATTCTCAGCACAGACCCCAATCTCCTACGGCAGTGTTGAAACTTGTCCGTGTGTCTCTGAGCCCAACTTTGCGTCCCAGACCCTGACCTCAGCTTTGCCCTCATGACTCATCATATGACACCCCTCTCAGCATAGACATCTTTCAAAGTGAAACTACCTAGGTGCTGGGCATGAACAAGGGGGCAGCCAACAGCATCCTTGTTCATCACACCTGCGGGCTACCACTCGTAACTCAGCCAAGTATTGACGCTGCACACACGCATAAACACTGAATACTTTCCCTCCTACAACAGAACTGTGAAGCTAGTCAGAGTGTCCCTGCGTAGGACAAATGCAGGAAAGAGTACAGAAAAATGAAACAGGCAGAAAGAAATCTCCCACCCCAAATGTCATGCTGTCCACAATGGTCATGCTGTCCACAATGAGTTCCCATTCCACGAAATCTAATAGGGTGATCAATTATGTGGTTTGCCCAGGACGGTCTCAGTTTAAACTCGGAAACTGAGTTTGCATCCTGGGAGACCTCATGGCTGCAGGCACACCAGGGTAGTTGGTTCACCTAAAACTGAAAAACAACTTTGAAAACACAATTTGTTTTAATCAGAAGTGACTCTTGTATTTAGTTTACCTGATGAAGCAATGATATTGTAAATCTCAATGTGTGTTTATCAGCCCAAAGGAGAATAACTTTTAGAGTCCAGCCTTTATAGAGCATGCCCATCTCTGGTATTAGCTAGCTGCATGTCTGTTTTTTCAGTGCTTCAGGATTTGATATAGGCTGGATTGAGGCCAAACACACAGGGCTTACGTCCCTGGACAGCCCAGGTGTTCATGGGTTCACATCTGGAATTTAACACATTGTCAGATAACTAAGGCTTTAGCCCTTTGTTTCTAGAATGTATACCACAAACTACTGCACTATAGGAGGGACATTTTCTCCATCTCCCCATACTCAGGAAGTACCAGCTAGCAGGAACTCTCTATTCTGGAAAATCTCTTAGAAGAAATCAAAAACCAAGACAAGGAACTCTCTTAGCCCTTCTCCTGCAGACGTGTGCACCCTGGGTGATGGAGGATGTGGCATCCAACTCACGGACGAGGAGATTCATAGCATTTTGTTTCTTGCTTTTTCATCCTTGGGAGGACATTGAAATGTCACTGAGACGTAAGATGTTATCAGTGAAATAATTTTTTCTCAGCAGATAACTGAGGTTCAGGGAAAACTTTAAAACACAAATCTGAAACCGCAGTAGTAGGGTTAGCTGCAGGGCTAAATTGGACTTGTATACAGGTGGGAGTGGCTCAGGCTGGGGAAACAGGGTGTGGAATTACTTTCCAGGCATAAAGGGATTTGTTTTCCAAAGAGTGATGAAAACCAACATCCCAGAGGAGGGCAAGTTCTTTGTGGGCTACAAGGCTCTGGGGGACAAGGGGTTACCTAAACCAGGTCCAGAAGGGATGAAGATGAGTGCCCGGGAAGTGAGGCACGCCCTAGACACATGTGCACACACAGGCATGTAACTGACTCCCAAGGTCACATGCTTTTTACGCTATGCGGGGCCTCTCGTTTTTTGGACTTCCCCCACGAACTGTCATAGCAATCACTAAATATATATATTCTTTTAATTAAACTAGTGAAATTATTTATTTTTGTTAAGGACCCCAGAGTCCCACAGACCTGGATTTGAATCTTAGCTCTGCCACTTGCCAGTTTCGTGTCCCTGGGTGAGTTATGAAATGCCCAGTCCTTAGATTCCTCCTCTGTACAATGGTGTAACGCCTACCTTGTCTATCTCCAGATTTTTTGGGAGGATTAAAAATGAGAATGTACATGAAAGTGCTTTGAAAACTGTAGACTTCTATGCAAACAGGGTAGCAAATCAGTATGGTTTGAATTGTGTTCCCTGCCCCCCATTCGTATATTGAAGCCCGAACCCCCAATAGGGCTGTATTTGGAGATGGGGCGTTTAAGGAAGTAACTAAGGTTAAATGAGGTTGTAAAGGTGGGACCCTAATATGATAGGACTACTGTCCTTGTAAGAAGAGCAAGAGACCCCAGAGCTCTCTCTTCCCCTCTGCGTGAGCACAGAAGGGCAATGTGAGGACAGAGCGAGAAGGTGGCAGTCTGTAAGCCCGGAAGAGAGGCCTCACTAGAAACTAACCCTGCTGGCATCTTGACTTGGCCTTCCAGAACTGTGAGAATATAAACATCTGTTGTTTAAGCCCCCCAGTCTGTGGTCTTTTGTAATGGCAGTCCAAGCTGAGTGGCACAGAAGAAAACCAGTGCTTACACAGCCATTTAAGTCTTACAGAATTTTTTCCTGTATATCTTTTTAATTTTATTTTTTGGTGAAAGGGTAATAAAATACTCTCAAGTAGCATGTAGAAATCTGTTTTATTTAAGTGCCTACATTTTTTGCATCATGAAGTGTTAAGAGTGAGTTTGTGTCTTGTCTTCCTGGTGCTTTGCCACCTATGAAGCTGGTGGAAATGTCTGACCATAAACAGAGCAGCTAAAAGTGCAGAACAATTGCTATTCTTTAGAAGAAACTCCTTAAGCTTTTTACCCTAAATCCCCCCTTCTCCATCCTCCTGCATGTTATTAGAGTTTCTGGGACTGATATAATTTTTTTTTTTTTTTGCAGCTGTGATAAATGGTATGCAATGCTGGTTTAAGATAAGAGTCTACAGTTTGGTGGAAAGAATTTTCAGAAACATGAATTCCCTCCTTCCTGCCTGAAACCCTGACGTCTTGGACTGGTAAGTCACGGACACAATTGCTACCCTCTGGTTTGCTGTTCCCAGTGGTGTATGTGAGTTTATCTGCCTTTCCTCCCTGCCTCTTTGCTCCCTACTAACTCCTATCCTCTCCCACCCAACACCGACACCTGCGTCTCCCTCTTAATTATAGGAAGAACTGTAGACAGTTGGAGATCAGAGGGACCATCTCCTACCTTCACCCAGGAGAGCCTTGGAGTGCAGAAAGAAAGCATCACCTTTGTCCCATCAGTAATGTGTGCCAGCTACTCAAGCACTTTGGCTTATATCGACACTCTTGGGGTTACTAACTCATTGATGAAAAATAAGGCCTCTGGGCTTCCCTGGTGGCGCAGTGGTTGAGAGTCCCCCTGCCGATGCAGGGGACACGGGTTCGTGCCCCGGTTCGGGAGGATCCCACATGCCGCGGAGCGGCTGAGCCCGTGAGCCATGGCCGCTAAGCCTGCGCATCCAGAGCCTGTGCTCTGCAACGGAAGAGGCCACAACAGTGAGAGGCCCGCGTACCGGAAAAAAAAAAAAAAGAGGCCTCTTCTGGTCTTTTCTCTTTCCTTTATGAAATATATTCTAATAGATATTTGTACACCAACATTCACAGCAGCATTATTCACAGTAGCCAAAAGGTGGAAACAACCTAAGTGTCCAGCCACAGATGAATGGATACACAAAATGTGGTCTATACATTCAATGGAAAATCATTTGGCCTGAAAAAGGAAGGAAGTTCTGACACACGCTACACCATGGATGAACCTTAAAGACATTATGCTCTGTGAAATAAGACAGATACAAAAGGGCAAATACTGCCCTTTTTGCACCCCTGTGAGGTAGCTAGAACAGTCAGATTCGTAGAGATGCAAAGTAGAATGGTGGTTGCCAGGAAGTAAGGGGAAGGGGACGGAGAGTTAATATTTAATGGGTCAGTTGGGGAAGATGCAAAAGCTCTGGGGACAAATGGTGGTGATGGTAGCACAACAATGTGAATGTATCTAAAGTCACTGAAACAGATGCTTAAAAATGGTTAAAATGGTAAATTTTACGTATGTATATTTTGCCAAAATAAGAAAACACCTGAGGGTGTTCCTCCCCTTGAGACCAACACACCAAACCCTTAATGGCCCTGACCCTCCCCACCCAGACCATTAAAACCATTAAAACCATAGCTCTCATTGACAGCTGACTGCTTTGGGCACATACCCAAAAGTGGAATTGCTGGAGCGTATGGTAATTCTGTGTTTAACTCTTTGAGGAACTGCCAATCTGTCTTCCACAGTGGCTGCACCATTTTACACTATTACCAGCAATGGCGGGCATCTTTGTAATGGGTGTAGTGATTTACGGGGCACCTTCCGATGATCAATTAAGCTATAAATAAATGACAGAAATGCATTCTACAAAGCACAATGGCACATGGGCCATAATGTGCCATATAAAGGTGTATTTTCTTCATGTTTTCCCATCCAATCAGACGGAAAGGGCAATAGCCTTGGGTTGGGAGGTTTAATACATAGAAATATTTGATCAAGGACAAACCAACTGCCTCATGCTCTACTGAAGGTGACTTTCTCTTCTAATAAATAAACTCAAGGGACATACTTGTGGCCTTAGCACCTGGGCAGAGCCCTGCGACAGAGCTGCGCTCCTGCGGGGGGGTGAGGGGGAGAGCAGGTGGTCCCATTTGTGGCCCTTCTATGTGGCTCCTGCGTGGGCTGCTGGGGGGTCAGCAGTGACCTTGAGGTTCTTAACACACATGCCTTTGGCATGGACCTCCTGACCCCTTTGCAAACAGAACCGGAAATCCACGCATGGCAAAGGGGGAGGGTCATGATCTGTTCTAGCTTCTATGGTGTTGAATCTTTTTTTCTTTTTCCTACGTTGACCTCTTCTTTTGGTCTTAACGTCTCTTCTTCCTCGTTGTGGGTCTTATTTCTCTGGCTGGCTGGGTGGTTGTCAGGCTCCTGGATAAAGAGTGTTCTGGCAGGACAGGTCTGTCGTGAGGGTGTCCGGGTACCTGCATCTTGAGCATCTTTTGGGAGGTGTCAGGGAGCCACTTGGTTGAGCTGGGTGGGAACAAAGCAGAGATTAAAAATGTTTTCCTCACTTTTTCACATATTTGCTTTTCTGCCACTGGCTTTCATTAGCCTTCTGGAAGCTGGGTAAGTAAGTTAGCTGCGTGGAGGAAGCTTTGCTTTTGGGGAGGTTTTACCTTTTCCTTTCCACACGTTTTATACTTAAGTTTTCACTGCTTTTGTGGCCAAGAGGGAGGGTAATGACTTCTGGGGTTCTGAGGGCTCTTTTTCTTTTTTACAATTTCTCCAAGAATTTGCTCTTCTGGCTGATGTTCCTTCCTCTATTTCCTCACTTTTCGCAAAAGGCAGAACACGTTCTGAGAGCGGGTAGGTTTTTTTTGTGTGTGTGTGTGATTGGTTAAGAGCAATTGTTGGTATTTGAAATATTCTTTTGACCTTGATGTGCTGGCTCAGCAGCAACTTTTATTGTGTAAACTGAAGCAAAAAACAGTCCATGTAAAAATCTATGTTCTCTGTGATACTGAGCACATTGCGCTCTTTATATGTGAAATGCCACCAATGGCAGCATAAATAAGAGATGATGTGAATCTTGGCGGGTGGTGGCGGCACTATTCTCAATGCAATAATGCTTTCTGGCTAGGATCAGACTCACTTCCTCTTTTCTCTTTGCATGTCAGTCCCTGAGACCTTACTATGTACCTTGTACATAGTAAGGTACAAGGTACAAGTACAAGGTACTATGTACCTTGTTCCAGGGGCATAAGGAGAAGAAAAAGACAAATTCCTTGCCGTCAAGAAACTTGGGGAAGACACGGAGGGGTAAACAGTGATAATTGCTACTGTAGACGTTTGGACCTGATGTGGAAAGGCTGCTTCTCTCTGTTTCATAGACAAAAGGAGGGCTTTGAGGGAGCAGAGTGAGTGAGGGTTGGGCTGGATCTAGACAGGGTTTCTCATTCTTGGAACTGTTGGCATTTTGGACCAGATCATTCTTCGTCGTGGGGACTGTGCTGTGCTTTGTAGGATGTGGAGCAGATCCTTGGCCTCTGCCCACTAGATCAGGGGTCCCCAGCTCCTGGGCCATGGACCAGTACTGGTCCGTGGCCTGTTAGGAACCGGGCCGCACAGCAGGAGGTGAGCGGTGGGCAAGTGAGCAAAGCATCATCAGCCGCTCCCCATTGCTCAAATTACTTACTGCCTGAACCACGCCCCTCACCCCCAGTCCGTGGAAAAATTGTCTTCCACGAAACCGGTCCCTCGTGCCAAAAAGGTTGGGGACCGCTGGACTCGATGACAGGGTAGCAACACTCCTCTTCAGGTTATAGTAATAAAGATGCTTCCAGATGTAGACAAATGTCTGCTGGGGGACAAAATTGCCCCTGGTTGAGAATCACTGAGTCCCCAGGGAAATCAGAGAGGAAAAGGGCCTTCCATGCCCAAGCTTGGGGTGGGGTGGGGAGAGGGCCCCGCCCAGTAGGACACCCTCAGGTGGTTCAAAACTGGGTGGAGCTCAGTACATCTGGAGACTGGAAGGTAAATGGGCCAGGTCTTGACCGTCCCATATGAAGAGTGCAAACTAACCACCGAGGTGCAGGGCACGCAACAGGGAACAGCGCCACACAACCAACTAAGCTGTTCTGGGTGGCCTACTGATGGGTGCCATTAGCAATATGTACCTCCTGGCAGCTTCCCATTGTCACGAATTAGTCTCGCTAAGTACGCACTAAGCTTTAAAAATCATCACTTCAAAAAGCTGCACAGAAAAGTTAGGTGCTTCGGGAAGGCCCAGGGCTCTTTGTTTCTGGCCATGGTCTCTCGAGAGGGCTTCACGTGGCCTCACGGGAGCCGGCCAGGAGGGTCCAGTGGAAGACCACCCACTAGGAAGCATCAGAGGCACAAAGACTAGAGTCTGGGAGACCAGGTAGAAGGCAACAGAAATAATGAGGGCCTGAAACAATACACAACGTCCCTGGGGAGGGGAGGTGGGGCTGGCTTGTGGGCCCATCGGAAGTAATCGGCCAGGCTGGGATGGCGGCCCGGGAGGGGAAGGCACAGTCACAGCTGAACCTAGATTGTCTGGTTTGGACGTCTCCCTGGGCAGGCGCACAGAGCTGGGAGGCAGAGAAGAGCCAGAGCAGGTACGAAGGGAAGACAAAGATGGCGAGTGAGAGTCACTAGTCAGGACAGCGGGTGGATCCCCTCACAGACCCCTGGCATCTGGGGCTGAGGGAAAAGGGCTGTGGGTTGAAGATAAAGATTTGTGAGTGCCGGTAGTGGAAGCTGAGGGTGAGATTGCCCAGGGGGGTGTGTGGAAAGAGAAAGAGTGAGGGGGGGGGAGGATGGATCAGAGAACAGCAGCTGTTTTCCATTACTATGGAATCCTGCTATCAAGTCCTGTCTCCCATGCTCCCTTTCCAAACCCACAGGCCACTGGGATTTTCTCCTAACTATTCCCTTCTTTAAAAGTCTAACCCACTCGTGTTCCACCTAAACAATGACAATTCTGTAGACCTTTTGGGTCGGGCCACTCTGCACTTCTGTTAACTTTCCTGTGTAACTCCTCTGTAAGCTTGTGAAGGCTGGGACTCCATTTTCGTATCTCTCCCCACTTTCTCTAAATCAGTTAAACCCAGTAACAACTCCCCCTCTGAGGGCTGTGGGGTGCTGAGTTGAAGATTCTGGGCCCAGGTGAACATTTTGACTAGAGGGCAAAGTTCAGATCCCCTCTGAGGGCTGTGGGATGCTGAGTTGAAAATTCTGGGCCCAGGTGAACATTTTGACTAGAGGACAAAGTTCAGGTCCCCTCAGAAGAGCCTGACACCCATGTCCTTCCTGTCAGCACCTGGGACTCGGGGCTGACTCACTGAACCAACATTCCTTGGGTCTGTGTGGTGACCCCTAACCCTGATGCCGTGAGCAGCCTGAAAGGAGAACCTCCGTGGCCTTATCTCTGAAAACACCGCTTGGCGGACTTGTGGTCTACTTTACTAAAAATTAGGAATGGGTGACCCTTTTTTGGGGGGTTGTTGTTTAAATAAATTGAATAAAAACCAAACAAATAGGGCTTCCCTGGTGGCGCAGTGGTTGAGAGTCCGCCTGCCGATGCAGGGG
>NW_006793488.1:1607343-1665816 GCF_000442215.2 Lipotes vexillifer | reverse complement strand
AAAAAAAAAAAAAAAAAAAAAAAAACCAAACAAATAAAAATAAGCTGGAAATGGATAAACAATAAGATCCTACTGTCTAGCACCAAGAACTGTATTCAATATCCTGTGATAAACCCTAATGGAAAAGAATATAAAAAAAAAGAATGTATATATATGTGTAACTGAATCACTTTGCTGTACAGCAGAAATTAACACAACATTCTAAATCAACTATATGGCAATGAAAAAACCCAAGCTGGATGTTTAAGCAGCGTGTTGAAAAATAAAGCACTGGACTCATTGTTTATTTTGGAAAAAATATTAAAACTCCGTTAATCCTGCTGTAGTTGGTTGTCAGCACCAGAAAGTCTGGTCCGAGGCCTTCCTTAGTGAGGCCAGCTGGAGGGACAGCTCAGAGGTGCTGTCCAGTGTTTTCTCTCCTGCTGGGCTTATCTGCCAGCAAAGGTGCAGCTTATCACCGTGGATGTGTTCACCGGGCTGCTTCTGAACTTTAACACACTGTTGCAACTGGGGTCATGGCAGGAGGGACAGGACCCAGGCCCCCGTGCGGCTCACCCGACTGTGGAACCGGTGTCAGCCCCGTGCTCCGACCTGCAGGCTGGTGAGGGGTGTCAGCCCCCCGCGGGCTGGGTGAGACGCAGCGGGAAGCGGGGACTCCCTGGAGAGGGGAATGTGGTACAGAGGGAGCGAGGCCTCCGTCAAGGCTTTCCTGGGCTCCGGAGGGAGCTGCAGCATTGCCTAGGCTGGTCACACCTTTTACCTACCCATCCAGTCTGCGCATGTGTTCTGAGTCTGCACTCTTCCGTTTTTACTGGAGTGCTGGGCCCTGGCTGATTTCGCTTCTTGTCCAAGTCGCCAGTTTAATCACTTCCTTCTTACTCCCTTCACCCTCTGATGGAGACACAAAACCAGCCACGTCTCCCCTTCTTCGCCCCGATGAAGGGGGCTTCTCTGCTCAGAAGGTGGGATCAGCCTGCACCCACAAGCATGCAGCACCCACAAGCATGCAGCACCCGCAAGCATGCAGCACCCGGGCGTGTTTCAGCGCGCAACAGAAAGAGCGGGAGTTCCAGCCTCCCAAGCCCCGGCCTCTGTTTCAGGGCTGCACCGGGGCTGGGTTAGCTCTATCTGTGTGCCGGCCCCCCGCTCCCCTTACCTCTGCCACATGCCACTCTGCACTACCAGCAGCCCAGGGGAGAGTGGTTTTCCTGGAACGTACTGAGGTTTCAAAGCTCCTTGGGGTATGGGCATCAGAGCGGAGAGGGTGGGTGTATGCTTCCCAGCATCCCCAAAGCTGTCTCAACCCGGCCGTGATATTTTGGGGTTTAAAGGCATCTGGAGAAGCAGGAGGGCAAACCTCCTCTGGGCGTGAGCGCTTCCATTCAGAATACTGTAATTTAAAATCGGTAGGTCCTACGCGCTCTCCTGTCATTTCCATGTGTGTGCCAAGTTTATAAAGCTGTCAGTCTCCATAGCCTCAAGTGCACGTAGCTTTTTCCTTTTACTTAATTCGATTTTTGGTGGGAGGCACATGCGGACAGAAAGAAAGGTGCCCCACGCCCAGCTTCTCCATCCTGGCTCAGAGATTTGCTGAGGCGCTTGGGGTGAAGCCAGCCTCGGGCTCCTGTCTTCGGGGCAGGGAGGACCTGGACTGAGGATGGGGGCAGGGCAGAGAAGAGGAGACTGGATCTTGGCTTCTGGAACCCACAGGAGCCACGCGGAGGGGCTAAGGGGCCTTTAACCCTTTCTTGTTTGTGCCAGCGAGCTTTTTACAAATCGTCCTTCCACAGCCCCACCCTCCCTTGCGTGGGAGCTGGCACGATTGGGGGAAAGTGGATAAACCTTTGGAGATGCAAAAGACAGAGGGGGCCGGCCGTAGGGAGCCGATCAAGGGCTAAGCTTCTGGGAACTTCCTTCTTGCTCCCTTCACCCTCTGATGGTGACACAAAACCAGCGGCGTTTCTCCTTCCTCTTCCCGGTGAAGGGTCCGCCTGTGCTCAGCGCAGGAGCCCGCCGGCCTGCCGGGAGCTGTGGAGACACGTGGCTGCCACAGAGGCAGTGAGTCAGCATCCGCCCTCCCCTGGAGGCCCCGCGAACCCACAAGGGTGCTCATCCCCTGGGGTTAATATTAACCGTCCAGGCAGGCCCAAGGCAAACCCAGGGAGGGGGCGTGGCATCCCAGGGTGGGCTGATGGGAAGATCCGGGATCCCAGAGGGCACTTAACCAGGGCCCTTCAAATGGTCCAGCTCATCCCTCCTGAAATTCATTTTCTCTTTCATTTTCTCCAGGTATTTAAGTGAAACACTGCCTCTGGCTTGGCCCATGTTAGGGAGGGACCCGAGGGTCACAGTGGGTTTGTGATTTTTCAGAGGTTAAGAAGGGCTTTGGGGTCAGAGCTGGGTTAGAGGTCAAGGTCCATGGTTGATGGCTCTAAGGCCTTGGGAGGGCTCTTTTCTGAGCCTCCGATGAGGAAAAGCAACTTCACAGTATGTATAATAGTACAGCACAGGGTAGGTAGCAGCTATCATCTTTCTTTTTATGAATGACTGTTTCCCTTGCCTCTTCCCCCAAGATGTGGCTTTCCTGCCACTCTGACCTAATAGGGGAACTTCTCAACAATTCTGCCATGAATCTTGTAGATGGGATTTTAAGCATGGTAATGGGTGGCTGGTTTCCCTTCCCTGGGTGGTGTGAGAGGGGAGGGTGGCTGTGTATACAGAGGTGGGAGCACCAAGCAGGGGGTGCTGTGCTGGGCTGCACCCACTCACCCCAAGTGCTGCAGGAGCTGCAAAGGGTTGATTCTCCTGTGGAGGGGCTTTCCTAAGCGATCCCGCACACACTGGTGGGCCTGAGATGTCTAGATTATGGGGAATCATCAGGCCTCTGACATTTGGAAAAGTGAATTCTGCCAGCTGTGAGTGAGTACTGCAGTCCTGGGGATTTGGGCAAAAGAGTTGACGAAGTGTGGCCGTGTCATGTCACAGCTCCTGTCCTTGGAGGCTTATCAGCCTCCAGGCTTGGCCAGATGACTCACGAGAGTGGCTTAACTCCTTTTGGGATTGTTCATGGCCAGCTCCAGGGAAATTGGGGGAAAACAAGCAAAAAGAGGAAGATTTGTTTGTTTGCTCGACAAATATTTACCGAGCACCACGATGTGACAGCCTGTTCTAAACCACAGAAGATGCAGAGCACTGAGAAAGATGGGCAAGTTCCCAGTTGTCAGGCAGCGTTCATTCCAGGGAGAGAGGACAATAAATAAATTAGGCGAGCGAGTAAATAAACAAGGGAACTCTGCAAGCCGTCAGCGCCCTGAAGATAGAGAACCAGGCAGTGGTTCTCACATTTGAGCGTGCACCAGGCTCACGTGTGGCCCGGCCCTACCCCAGTGCTTCTGGCTCAGTGTGTCCAGGGAGGGGCCGGATAATCTGCCTTTCTAACAAGTTCTCAGGTGATGCTCGTCCCTGGAGCACACTTTGAGAACCACTGACTAGGGTCTCCGTATAAAGTGGTGGAGCGGGGGCTAGTTTAGAAACGGCTCAGGAAGGGTCAAGGGTGTCAGGATTGTTCCTTTGCAGTTGGCCGGGGGTGGGGTGGGTGGGTAGAGGGGGTAGGGGTGGAGGCTGTATGTTATTTGCAGTTCTTTTTGGAATGGACAGCCGCAAGGAAAGGAAAATAGAGTGTGTCTCTCATATCTCCCTCTACTTTTGTCCCTGCTCAGATGAGCATTTGGAATCTCATTGTTCTGGGGAGCTGGCCATCCAGCTGGCCTCAAGGCATGATGCTACCTTGTGGCCTAGAATATTTTCACCTATTTGTTAGTTCTCAGGAGGCAGCAATTGAAAGCAGATCTGAGTCTCAACATTTCAGGAACATCACTGATAGCAGAGGGAAGGAGATCCTTGTTCTGGTTGTAATCAGCTCTAGGGCTCCCTGGGCCCCTTCCTACCAGTTACCCATTGTGTAGTTGTGTTTTTGTAAAATAAAGATAGAAAGCATCATAGATTAATAGATCAGAATTGACCTGAGGACAGAAGATAGAACTTCACCTTTCTATCCTCAGGGTCTAGCAGCATGCCTGCCCTAACGGTAAGCCATGCATGCTTGTCGACTGCAAACCTTCATTCAGTTATTTATTCACAACTAGGCACCCTGCTGTTTGCTGGGGTGTAAAAGGCAAAGTCAGACGAGGCCTTGCTCTCATGGAGTTTATGGTGTAGGTCGGGGATGAGGACATATGGACAGGTTGTTACCCTGTGGGGTGCTGCCTGAAATTCTATGCTAGGAGTGGGACAGGGTACTATGGAAACATATGGCCTAGGGAGATCAGGAAGGCTTCCTGGAAGAAGTGGCAGATAGCATGGGGGTGAGTGGCGTGGAGAGCAGGAGTGTGCATCTGCATAGGCCCAGATGTAGGAGGCACATTCCCTGACTGGCGTCAGTTCAGGACAGTTGGGGTCAAGAACTGAGACTCGACCTTGAAGGGCATTATAGGGAATGGTCAGCGTTAGGGCACATTGAGAAAGTGTCTTAGGGCTGGTTGCCCTGACTGGCTGGTTGCTATTTACCCTAAGTATAAAGGCTCTGACTTATGTCCTGAATGGAAATTAGTCAAATACCCAGGTTGGGGAAACTTGCAGTGGTGGTGACTGGACTCTGCTTTGAGTTGGCTCTGTTTGCAGGTCCCGGTTCCCAGATTTCATCTCCTCTCACCTGTTGAGTAGGGAGGGCTGGGCAAACCAGTTTGGGTGAAGGAAGAGGTTTGTTGAACTCTGCACCATCAAAGAGCCTTCTTGGGATACAAGTGACAACTCTGTTACAGTGTGGTTTTGGGGGAAAGATCGTGTCCAAAATGGTTGTTGAAATATTAAAATATAATTTTAGTGCCTGGAGAGGCATAGCTGGTTTCCTGTGAGCTCTGTCTGCCTGCCTGCCTGCCTGGCACATAGGTCTTGGCTAATGACTCTGTGACTTGGGGCAAGTCAGTTAGCCTTTTGGCACCTGACTTCTTTATAGTTACAAAATGGGGATAGTCTCAGCCTCTGTGAAAGTCGGGGGATGCTGTGTATAGAAATGGGATGGTGTTTGTGAAAATACTGGGCTTCTGGAGGAAAAGTTCAAACATCCAGGACGTGGATTGTTAAAGACGTTTAGTTGGTATGGCAATGGTCACTGTATATGCTGTGTGTGTGTGTTTGTGTGTGTACTTAATGGTTAACTGTTCAGCCCAGAATCTGTATCTAGTTTATTTCTATAAAAATACTTTCTACTTGCTTTTATATAGACTTTCTTCTTTTTTATTTATAGAGAGAATAGTATGTTCAGAAACTTTAGGTTATTAAAACATCCCCAGGAGAAAGAGAATGGGCCAAACACAACTTTTCCAGTTAATTATCAATGTACTTGGAAAAGCAGCAGATTTTTAGGTAAAAGTTTGTGTTTTGTGTGAGAAATGTGTACCGTCTCAAAAACTCTTTGAATCCCTTATTTTCCTTTTAGAAGTGCTCCTTCTTGTAGTGATTGAGATTCCCCGGCGCACCCCACCGCTCTCTGCACCAGGCTGCGCCCCCTTTGAAGAGCTCGGGTCTTGAAGATTGAATAACTCCCTCTGTCCTGATGGACTTGTTTTCTGGCCAGGCTTCCTCCTGATGCAGCTGACCTGGATTTTCTCCCTTCCATTTGGGCTTTCTTGACCCTAAGAAATACTGAGGATCAGACTGGTGTTACCTGGAGGGGTCGCATGCAGAATTTTCTAGCTGTTCAGGGTGTTCTATTTCTCAGGCTGGCTCCCAGGTTTGTTTAGCAGACATGAAAGAAACTCTCAACTCCGGACATGAGAGATCCTTTTCATGGGGTTTCTCTTTTTTTCATGCCTGATTTCCTTCCCATTTCTCTCTACCATTTTGAAGAATGGTATGGAAGGTGGAGAAAAGAACTTCCATGTTAAAGTGTGAGCTATGTGCTTGGTGCAAGAAAGAGGGAAATTACTAATTCTAAGAGGCTGATGCCAAATGCAAATTACAGTTTGTGGCTGAGAAAATAAACTCACCTTTTTTTATTTTTTTCTTCTTTTAAAAACCCTGAAGTCCAAACTGCAGATTCCTAAAGGGAAGCTAAGTGCCTTTAATCAATCTTTGGAGGAAACATATTCACGCCAACTCCTGTTTTCTGTGGATGTCTTAAGGAAGTGTAATTGGAACCAGAGTTAAATTTCTGTATTCTCCTTTTTTTCCCCCGATGGATGAAAATTAGAGTTTATTCAATATAGGTTATCTATGGTGTGTTTTTTTTGTTTTTTAATGACATTTTTTTAACCAATTGTATATATAAAACATGATCATTTTAACATGTACTAAGTATAAAATTATTAATGAGATAATTTATATTCTTTTTTCATGCAAAATGTTAGAGACCCAGTGTGTATTTCACAGTTATAGCACTTCGCAGTTTTGACCATCTGTATTTCATGTAATCAATAGCCACCAGTCATCTGTGACTACCTGTGCAACAGGAGAGCAAGGGTAGGTATAATCTAGGTTGAATGTAAGTATAGTTACAGATTAATTACCTTAAAATGTAAAGAGGGCTTCCCTGGTGGTGCAGTGGTTAAGAATCCACCTGCCAATGCAGGGGACATGGGTTCGAGCCCTGGTCCAGGAAGATCCCACATGCCGCGGAGCAAGTAAGCCCGTGCACAACAACTACTGTGCCTGCATTCTAGAGCCCATGCGCCACAACTACTGAGCCCACTGAGCCTGCGCTCCACAACTACTGAAGTCCGCATGCCTAGAGCCCGTGCTCCGCCACAAGAGAAGCCACTGCATGAGAAGCCCATGCACCGCAACGAAGAGTAGCCTCCCCCCGCTCACTGCAACTAAAGAAAGCCTGCGCGCAGCAACAAAGATCCAATGCAGCCATAAATAAATAAATAAATAAATAAATTTAAAAAAATTATAAAAAAGAATCTGGTCTTAAAAAAAAAAAAGTAAAGAAAGCAGAGTGATATTCCAACATCTTCTGAGACAGAAAGACTTCATTAAAGGTAAACTCCAGGAATAATAGTGAACATCCACATTATTGGATATACTTTTCATTCAGTTTGAATTTAGGCTTAAAAAACATAAAGTAAAATGAAATTAATTTAAAACGGAAAAATGTAAGTTACAAAATTCAAGTAGAAAGTAACATTTGGTACATTTCTGTATTCTCTTAAAATCCAAACTTGGCTTCAAATGGAAGAGCATTGCAAGTTCAATATAATGCAGTTTATTTCAGAGTATATGAGGTTGGCTCATCCTGGAGCATCATTTCCTGTCTGAGCCAATATTGAAAGGCCAAGGGCCCAGACTAGAGCACCAGCCTCCTAGCTGGACTTCTCGACGTTAATCCTGCTTCCTCTAGGGCAGCCTTCAAACCACTACCGTGACTATATTTCCAAAAACCGGAGCTGATTGTGATTTTTTCCTCTTAATCTCCTTCAGTGGCTTGATGGCTCCCCTGTTGCAACCTTTCCAGACTCCTTCACGTGCGGTCAGTTTCCAACTCTCTTCCCCAATCTCTATCGCTCTGGCTGCGGTGTACATTTACCACGCCTGCCAAGAGTCCCCTCTCCTGCCTTCCTCTGTATCCTTCAGCATTCGGTCCTAGTGGCCTTTCCTCTTGGAAGCCCTCTGCATCTTCCAAGCAGGATGTCACTCCTCTGGGCTTCTGCAGCCCCAGGGCTGAACTGCAGCATCACTGCCTTGTGGGAGATTTGAGGGTGAGGATGTGAGTGAGTCAGCCAGCTGAGGGTCTGGCTCAGAGCAGGTGGTCACTATTTGTGTCGAATCAATAAGGCAATGAATGGAATGGGCTGAGGGAGAATTCATGAATGAAATATGAAAGCATCTCATTAGAAAAGGTATTCTCATTTTTAAAAAGGGGGAGGGGTGCTAATAGACCCACTATTGTGAAGTTATATATGTGAAGTTTCCAGTGGCCGTGCATTTTCGTTTTCCAGTCCTTCCAGAATCCACGGTAAAGTGTCAGTAGAAATCATCTAATTCAGAAACTGCCTTCCTACCACATTTAAGAAAATACTGCATGTGATCTAGGGGTGCGCTTTCTGACATGCAGTACATTTGGCTTGCAGGGGAGATGGAGTGTGAATCTTCTTTTAAGGAAAGAAAGAGTCAGCCTTCAAGTCAAGTTAGAGGTTGAAGCTGGGACTTCCAAGTTCAGGATATGGGCAGGATGACAGAGTTTCCTCAGAGCTGGGGGGAAAGGCAGGGACTGATGGCAACATGTCATGCCCTGCACATGGCTGGAATTTGAGGTGGATGAGTTTTCTTGTCCTCACACAGCATTACAAGGAAGAGAGGTGAGATGGCCAAGATCAGGAATGTTCCCGGGCTTGTTGGCTCTATTGACCGGGATGGCCTGGGGCCACTCTTCCCTGTTCATATTGGGCAGGAATTTGGGAAAGTGAAACACAGTTATTATCTGAATACTTGTCTGCAGCTCTGGGATTGGGGGTCGCGCTGAATTCTCAGCAGATTCCAGACGCATCATGTCCCTTTCCTAAATCATGTGGCCACTTGAGCCAGTCCTGAGTAATTCCTTATCATCAGTAAATTTCTACTCAGCGCTTATGTTGTTTCAACAGTAACAAAGGGATGCTGCTGCTGCTGCTAAGACAGCTTGCTTGATTGAATCGGGATCCAGATAAGGTTTATATTGTGGGGTCGGTTGACATGTTTGTCTTTTTCTTTTTGGCCGCACCGTGGGGCATGCGGGATCTTAGCTCCCCGACCAGGGATCAAACCTGCACCCTCTGCAGTGGAAACGTCTGGTCTTAACCACTGGGCCGCCAGAGAAGTCCCGATATGCTTGTCTTTTTTGTTTTTTGCGGTACGCGGGCCTCTCAGGGCTGTGGCCTCTCCCGTTGCGGAGCACAGGCTCCGGACGCGCAGGCTCAGCGGCCACGGCTCACGGGCCAGCCGCTCCGCGGCACGTGGGATCTTCCCGGACCGGGGCACGAACCCGCGTCCCCTGCATCGGCAGGCGGACTCTCAACCACCAGGGAAGCGCGCTTGTCTTTTTTAATCTATAGGTTCCCCTGTACCTTGTTTTCTTTGCCACTTTTCAATTTTTGCTTGTTTTTGAAGAAACCAGGTCATTTTTCCTGTGGAGTTTCCCACAGTCTTCATTTTGCTGACTAATGCCGAGGGTGTTGTTTATCATTTTGCTATGTCACCTACATTTCTGAACCTCCGGTTGTCGGTGAGGTCTGACCACATCCGAGCGTGATTTGTTTTGGCACAAAACCCCACCTGGGAAGCGGTCTCGTTCCCTCTCTGACCTCACCTACCCCTCTCCCCTTGATCATTCTGTTCTGCCCCCGCCCTTGGCCTGAACATTCTAGGCACTCTCCCTCCGCAGGACTCTTGCATGGCTGCACCACCTGCTTCTCGCCTCCTTTGAGTCTTGGCTCAAATGTTCTCTTCTTGATGAGCACTGCCCTGGCCACCGATTGACCGCACGTATCCTCAGACCAGCACTTCCGGTCATAGAACGGTGCCTGACACGTGGTGTGGTCCATATGTATGCATCAGATGAATTAAAGAAAGGGGACAACTCTTCCTCCAGTCTTACTCTACCCATGATGCCAATGGTAATCACAGCAAACGTGTACTGAGGACCCACTCTGTACCAGGTATGCTGTGTGCTGAATGCGGAGCTAATTTCAATGTCACAACAACATAAGGTAGGTCCTATCATTATCATCCTCCTTCTACAACCAAGTGCGGTGGGCGTGAAGATGCGCTGCCCAGGTCCTCCGAGGAAAGGCTGGTAGCTCCAGCAGTGGGGCGTGCAGTCAGCAGAGAGCCTCCAGCCGTCAATGTCATGTGTACCCTGGGCCGTCCACAGCAATAATGTATCCCAGCAGCAGTACAAAAGCCTGGCCACCAAGGGACGGCTCTGATGGACCACATATGCTCCCGATGTCCCCACGGGGTGGGCTGAGGCTTTGTTGAAGTTCAGCATCTGCCCAAACCTGACTCCTCCATTTCCCTCTCTGCAGGTGTCCGTTCTTAATAAATACCCTGCAAACCAAACTCCATTTCAGCATCTACATCCTAGAAACCCCAACTTGTGACACCAAGGAAACCAAAGCTCAGAGAGTGAGCTAACCTTCCCAAGGTCACAGAACAGTGCTGGTAGAGGAGGGATTTTACAGAGCTGTGGTCTCTCTGATGGGATGCACAGTTTCCAGAAGTACCACACGCCTCCCAGAGCCCCGAATTCGGGGCAGGACCATCGGCACTGTGGTGCAGCTCTGTTCTGGGTTTCGGCTGTTTTGGTGAGGCAGCCTATCAACGTGTCACGTATTTCTATAGGAAACTGGATTCTTAGTCACAGATGGTGAACTACATTGCAACCTAGAAAGACAAGTTGTCGATTTCCTGTCCAGCAACCAGGAAAAGGTTCGTGGAGGTGTCAGAAGTGTGATGCCTTCGAGGAGCGCGGTGCTGGCTGGGGCAGCAGGAGTGGGAAGAGGGCTGTGTTGAGACCAGGGGTGGATGGACATGAGGAGGGCAGGCAGGGGCCCCGTGGAGAGCCTGGAAAGTGAGCAGAGGACTCAAGTGTTGTGCAACTGGGAACCTCTGAGCTTCTTATGGGGGGTGTCATCTGATGAGAGTGATGCTTTAGCATGATAAACGTGATGCAGGGGGTGGGCTGGAGGAGGGGAAGACTGGGGCCAGAGAGACAAGTGAGGCCAGGGAAATAGGGGAGTGGTGACGTGGGCCTAGGGACATCGGAGATGCAGAGACAAGGACAAAGCAAAGAGACACCATCAAAGGAAAAACAACATGGCTGGGGGAGGGGGCAAAGAAGGAAGAAGCAAGTTAAAGATGGATTTCCTGCCATTGAACTTGGACATGTGTTTAATTATATGAGTAATGGAAGAGATCAACACAGCCGGCAGATTCCGTTTTCACCCATCAGCGTGGCGTTCTCGGTGTCTCCATGAGAGTACCCGAGGTATTTTAGCGTTTGTGGAAATAGATGTTCTTGCAGTCTCTGGTGGGAACAGTGCAACCATTTCAGAGTTCTGACAAAAACCCTTAAAAACAGTGGTCTTTGATTTCCTCATTTCAGTAAATTAACGTAGGGGGAGTGGAAAAAAAAGACGAAAGGGGTCAGCGTGAGTCCCTGCTTTCATCCTTGGAGCTCTGGTGGCCTCAGGACCATAAACCTCATCTTATCTCCTGGCCCCCTGGGGTGGGTCTCTACCCGGTGTCCCATAGCACTGGTTACTTACTTTTTTTGTAACCACTGGCGTCACTTTGTGAACTGTTTATGTTTTGTTCTTCCCCTCTAGACTTTGGAGTCCTCGGGTCAGGGGCTGTGTCATGACTTTGTGTGTTTCTCTAATGACCTTGTGTGTCCCTCTTGCCTCGCACGGAGAAGGCGTAGATCACGTACTTGGTGAGTGAGTGACTGAAGGTTAAGTCGTGAGCAATGGTTTATCTTCAAGACTGGCTTCCAGAGCTTAGCAGCACCTGCAGGCGACAGGTGTGTGTGTGTGAGTGTACAGGGCAGGGAGGCGATTGTCACACAGCTTCACCAGTGTCCTGATGACTCCTAGAACAACAAGTTTCTGGTTCCTTTGTTCATCTACAGGGTGTAGCCCACAGGGCTTTTCTCCATGTTTCCTTAAGAATTACAGGCATACTGAGTTTTACAGCGCTTTACAGCTATTGCGTTTTAAACAAATTGAAGGTTTGTGGCAACCCTGTGTTGTCAGATGTTGGTTAGCTTTTTTTTTGTGGTACGCGGGCCTCTCACCGTTGTGGCCTCTCCCGTTGCGGAGCACAGGCTCTGGACGCGCGGGCTGAGCGGCCACTGCTCACGGGCCCGGCCGCTCTGCGGCATGTGGGATCTTCCCGGACCAGGGCACGAACCCGCGTCCCCTGCATCGGCAGGCGGACTCTCAACCACTGCGCCACCAGGGAAGCCCCAGCTTTTTTTTTTTTTTTAGGCAAAAAGTATATTAAATTAAGGTATGTACATTGTTTTTCTAGACCTAATGCTATTGGGCACTTAATAGACTACAGTAGAGCACAGACATAACTTACAAGCACTGGGAAACCAAAACACTCGTGTGACTTGCTTTGTTGGGAGCCTTGCTTTGTTACGTGGTGTGGAACCCAGCCGGTGGTATCTCTGAGGTCTGCCGGTGTGTGTGCTCTCCTGGTCCTGTCTGGCTTCTGCTTTGGGTCCAGGTGGAACTCCCTTCCAGCTCATTTGCCGCAGAAGGAAAAAGAGCCCTTTAGAGCCTCAGTCCAGGGCAGGCGTTTCCCAGGTGGGACCTAACCAAACCTTTCTTCTTTCTTTGCCTCCTCTTTGATCTATTGTTTCATGGAAACTGGAGGTCCCTTGAAGAATCCTCCCTTGTTTACCTACTAGCAATGAACCCTTAACAACAAACCACATTTTCCAGAGTCCTCCAGCGTTGAGCAGAGAGTCTGAAGGCTGTGGTGACAGCCGCAGAGGAGGTGGGAGAGGTTATCTGGCTTAGTGTGGGCAGGTGTCCTCCTGCTGAGGATGCCGAGGCTGGCGGTGGGGACCACTGGTTCGTGATTGGCTCCGGAGGAAAGCAGGGCAGGGTGATAGTTGGAAGGAGGACAGATCAAGAGGAGATTTCGCATCCAGAAGACGGCGTTGCGCATGTGCAAAGCTAAAGATCCACGTCCGTGAATATTTACTGGACTCTGGTCAAGGGAGAGCCACAGGGCACAATGATAGGATCCCAAGGGAGAAGCAAGCAAGGGGGTGGGGACGTGAAAGGGGCCTCAGTGGATAAAAGTGAGGGTAGGGAGTGAGCAGAGAGGCACGAGGCAGAGCTCTGGTGAGAGAGATAAGGCTCATGGTGTGACAGCAAATTTCCCCGTGAGATGATAGAATCCACGTTACGGAGCCTCAGTCTGGTTGGCGTGTAGGGTGTGCCTCCCCTGGGCCCCCATTAGACTCACCTGGGGAATTTAAAATATACTGATTTGAGCTCTTCTCCAAAAGAGTCTAATGTAATTGGCCTGGGGTTTTGGTCCAGATGATTCTGATGTGCCAGCTGGTTAGGAATGACTGCTTTAGACTTTGGAAAGGGGGTGGCCCTTCTCCTGGACGTGGGGAGGAGGAGGCCGATGGGGGCTTGAGGACAGTAACCTGTTCATCATAGACTCTCCTGGTTCTTTCAATCACACTCCTCAGTCTCTAAGTGCAGGCAAATCCCCTGGGGGCCTTGCTGAAATGCAGATTCTGATTCGGTAGGGCTGGGTGGGTCCTGAGACTCTGCATTTCCCTCTCACTCCCATGGGGTATCACTGCTGCTGGACCCCACTTTGGTTAGCAAGGCTTGAAGTTGACAGAGGGTTTTGCATTAATCCTCTTGTTTTGCATATGAATTACACTATGGCCTGTAAGACATAGGTCTTACCATCCTGATTATACAGGTGAGGAAAGGAGATCAGAGAAGGGCAGGAAGAGAAGCAGAGGGTGGCCCCGGGCAGCAATGTCCTGGTGAGCAGATACCTTACATCCGCTGCCCACTTAACCCATCTCCTCAGCTCACACACAGGAAGTGGGGAGCTGAGGTCTTCTAACTACAGGTGTGGAGCCCCTTGTTCTGCACCCCAGCAGCCTTCACCAGGACACGAGAGGACATTGTTATTGAAAGGGAGAGTGAATAGGGATGGGAGCTTAGGGAGAAAGAAGAACCTCTGGAGATACTGCTGTGGGAATCAAGGGACTTCCCTGGTGGTCCAGTGGTTAGGATTCTGCACTTTCGCTGCCGAGGGCGTGGGTTCGATCCCTGGTCAGGGACTAAGGTCCCACAAGCTGCACGGTGCGGCACCCCCCAAAAGAGATGCTGTGATGGGAATCGGACAGTGCAGAGAGGCTGAGCAGGGGTGAGAGCAAACTTGTTGGCCTTTATGAGTCAGCAGTGGATCAGAACCTTCTGTTCCATTAAGGGGGTGTCTCCATCCGTGCCCTGAATGGAAACCAAGAAAGCACATGGGTGGACTCATGCAGTCCGCGTGATGAGAAGGCTTATAATCTAGGACAGTTGTCATTAAACTTGAACCTGTATCAGAATCACCTGGAGGGCTTGTTAAACACAGAGCTGGGTCCCACCCGGGGAATTTCTGACTCAGGAGGCCTGGGAGGGCCTGAGAATATGCATCTGTAACAAGTCCCCAGGTGATTGTGATGCTGCTGGTCTGGGGACCCCACTTTGAGAGCCACTGGCCACAGACGCCCTGAAGGACAGTGCACTCAGTTAGAGCCAGAGTGGGCTGTCGATCCAAGTGCCTTTTAGTGATGAGGTCCAGGCTGGGAAAGTTTAAAAGAGGGCAGAGTTGACGGTTTGCTGGATTTATACCACTCAACGTGGTATAAATTGGCCAAGTTTCATGCCACGTCCTCATGCCCTCCTGTGGCATCCATTGGGCATAGAGGAAGTTGCTGGCTCTCCGAGTAATGGTGGTGACCCGGGGGACGTCAGACTTCTCAGAGGAAAGTTCGGCTTCTGCAAAGGTGAAGAAAAGGAGGGATGCATTGAGAAAAAAAGGTTTGGGTGTTTACCCTGATGGAGCGGAGTTACCGTCAAAGGGAGCAGCAGATGGCGTGCCTTGTGGGTCTGAGGGGCAGGATGGATGGGAGGCGGACCAGGGGCGCTGACGGGGGAATGGTCATTCATCACCCAGGTGATGCTATCTCCTCTGGCAGGTGTGGCTGCTCTTCCAACCTCACTGGATGCCCCTGGCATCCCTGCCAGTGTGTGGAGCAGGTATGGTCACTCTCAGCTCATGGATGAGGAAATAACCACAGGGAAGTTTCTGTTACTTGCCGGAAGAGGCTAAGACAGCAAGAACTCAGCTCTTCCTGGTCTGGGGCCTGTGGTGGTCCTGGGAGCTGGTGAGGGCCACAGGCTGCTGTATTCTGAGCACAGGCCTGGGCGTGACTCAGTGGACACAGCGGGAAGCAAGGCCCAGTCGTGGCTCAGGGACGGACCCCGGTCCCTGGGAGGGATGCTTGCTGAGTTAGTTTGGTTATTTCAGGTGGCGGAGAGTGGAGACTGAGGCCGGTTGCTGCAGATGATGGGGGTTTGGTGGAGAGACACCCAGAGACGGGGTTTTGGGGGAGGTGGGAGACGCTTCCGTAGGCCTCTTGGGGAACGGGAAGGTTGTTCAAGGTTGAGTGTTACCCTAGCGACCAGCTGTTCTCCCCTCAGAAATGGTGACTTCCCCCCATTGTGGTACTTCCGCTCTCTCCCCACTGCTCTCCTGCTGCTTCAAACTCGCTTCTCTCTGCTGTCTCGTGACTCCTGCTTTCTTTCTGCAGGCTCTCTATTTCCTGTTACCATCTACTCCCTGTTGATCCTCTCGATGTGTGTTATATTCAGAAATCCTTAACAATAAAGACCGAGTTTGAGGATGGGCCTGGGGATGGGGTCACAGTGCCTTCTCAGGCTGGTCTCTAGGTGGCTACTTGGGGGGGAAGGCCTGACACCTGGTCCGGTAAGCTGAGGCCAAGGTGGCAGGGTGAGATGACGCAGAGCAGATGCCGGAGCTGCCTGTGGGTGGGGCAGGCCCTCAGAGCAGCACACCCCATACCTTGCAAAAGCAAAGCAGAGCCCTGTTCTAGGGGGATTTGAGAAGAACTGGGACACTAGGCAGATTTCCAGAAATTCCAGGATTTCCAGACGAGGGGAATGAGAGAAGATTTCATTTTCTCGAACTGAAATATTGGGCAGGGGTGTGGTGTCTGGAGAAACCCCTGAGACCACAGGTGGGTGAAATAGTGGACAGAGTTGGATGAGGTCAAGGAAGATGATGATAAGTACCAGAGGGTTGAGTTAACGGTCCATAAACCCCTCCTGCCTGGGGTCGGTCCTGATTCTGGACACTAAAGCCGGACTGGGCTCACGAGCTTCGGCAGTGGGAATAGGAGGGCTTGGGTCAGTGATGGACTTACCAAGGCCACAAGGACAAGCGCAGATGGGCCCACATGCAGGAAACCACGAATACACCGTGTCTACGTGGAGAAGGGGGGACTTTACACGTAACACACGCTGTTGGGACCTGTTCTCAAATGAAGAGAATTCTGTTCTCATTGGTAAACTCCTAAGTGCTAGCAAAAGCACCTAATCTGTGAACTTTTTTTTTCCTTTTCTTTTTTTTTTTAGCCAAACCACGAGGCTTACAGTATCTTAGTTCCCTGACCAGGGTTCATACCTGGACCCCCAGCAGTGAAAGCACTGAGTTCTAACCACTGGATCGCCAGGGAATTCCCAACATATTTTTAAAATTTCATTTATTTTTTATTTTTAAAAAATTTTATTGAAGTATAATTGATTTACAGTGTTGTGTTAATTTCTGCTGTGCAGCAAAGTGACTCAGTTATACATACATACATTCTTTCTCATATTCTTTTCCATTATGGTTTATCACAGGGTATTGAATATAGTTCCCCATGCTACACACTAGGACCGTGTTGTTTACCCATTCTATATATAATACTTTACACCTGCTCATCCCAAACTCCCACTCCATCCCTCCCCCAACGCCCTCCCCCTTGGCAACCACAAGTCTGTTCTCTATGCCTGTGAGTCTCTTTTTGGTTCGTAGATATGTTGATTTGTATCATATTTTAGATTCTACATATAACTGACATCATATGGTATTTGTCTTCTCTTTTTGACTTAGCTTAGTATGACAATCTCTAGGTCCATCCATGTTGCTGCAAATGGCATTATTTCATTCTTTTTGATGGCTGAGTAATATTGTGAACATATTTCTAAGCAGATTCCTACCCAAGGGGTTAAACTAGGTGTCATGGTCAGAGGCACCGGATAGTGGTCTTAGGAGGGGGCGGCAGTGGGTGGTGAGTCCCCTGAGAACGTTCCACAGGGGCTAAAGTGTCGCTGACCCTCTCCTGCTCAGGGGCTGCAAGCATTGGCTTGGGGTGGAGATAGGGGTTGGACCCATGGGCTTTGGGGACCCTCCTCACTCTGATGCCATTTGGCTTCAAGGCCCCGGGTTCTGTCTTTGCCAGGTCTGCCGTTCAAAGGGCCACCCCATCTCCTCCTTCCAGGAGCAGGAGGGCCCCTCAAAGCCAGTCCTGTTGACTTCCCTGCTGCCCCACAGGTAAATGGCAACTCATTCAGGATGCACAACTGTCTGAGTGAAACATAATTTGAAGCAAATACAAAGTGAATAGGGTATATGTGTATGTTATAGCTATTTCTCATAAAGCTTCTCGAGCCAGAGTGAACTAAAGTCAGAGCAAATGTGGGACTTCCCTGGTGGTCCAGCAGGTAAGACTCCGTGCTCCCAGTGCAGGGGGCCAGGTTTGATCTCTGGTCGGGGAATTAGATCCCACATGCTGCAACTAAGAGTCTGCATCCTGCAACTAAAGATCCTGCATGCCGCAACGAAGATCCCGCGTGCCACAACTAAGACCCGGTGCAGCCAAAATAAATATAATTAATAAATAAATATATAAATATTTTAAAAAAAGAAACGGCACATTAAAAAATATAAAGTTAGAGCAAGTGTATTCTTTTAAAGTCCCTTTCAGGGTGATGACTGATGTGGCCCTCTGTCTGGGGTATAAACACCTAATCCACCCCCAGAGAAAAGAAGAGGAAACGAAAAAGAAAAACAAAGTCCTTTTGTCCTGCATTGGCCCTGCTCTGATTTTCCTGCACTGGGTCAGTTCTGTGTGTCCTGCCTGTTTTTCCTGTTAGACTATGGTTCTCTTAGCAGGATCCATGCCTTTTCATAATGGCTTCACTTTGCATTGTCTATCTCTTCACACAGATTGTGTCTTCCAGATCCGTGGCACCAGTGGACCCTCATACTTTTCGAGGGAGGTGAGTGGGCATTATCATGACACACTCATTTGGTTGGTGAGGGTTAATCACCACACCTCCGGGGAGGTGAGATGCAAGAGAGGTTTCGAGTACTATAGTTGAGCTTTGAATCCTGGCTCTGTGGTCTTATTCAGGGTGTTTTATTTTTCCAAGCCTTGTTTTTCCTCATCTATGACAAGATAATATTTACCTCATAAAATTATGGTGAAGCTTGAGATAGTAGTTCTGTATGTAAGACTTTTAGTACCTATCACATAGCAAAAGCTAATGAATGTTGGGTCTTGGGTCTTGCTCCTGTGTGATCTAATTCATGATTATTTATTGAGCAGCTACTATGTGCTAAGCCTTGTGTTACGTGCTGTAACCTAGTTAATCTTCACGAACTGTAAATATTATTTTCCTTTCTATTTTATAGATGAGGAAATGGAGCCCCAGAGAGGTTAAGTTCTTAACTGAGGTCACCCCAGTGTTTAGTGACACAGCCAATACTTAAATCCACGTCTTGCTAACGTTAATGATTTTGCTTGTTGCCATTATGCTAAGTTGCCTCTCCTTAGGGCCTGAGCTGAGTCCTGGATTTAAAAGGAGGCAAGAACGATGTTTAGGATCTGCCCTAGTGACTTGGGCTAACTTTGCCACTCTGGTTTGCTCGTGAGCCACACGAGACTGCAGAGGAAATATGAGTTATGGCTACAAGAGAGTCAGCGGACAAGCTCCCAAGGCCTTCCTGTCCCGAGATCTGTGGTCATTTCTGCCCTTAGCGAGTAAGCAGACTTCCACTGCCTGGGCTGCATCTGCACGCCTGGGGCTACCCACCTCCTGTGAAGCAAGTCGTCTGTTCCCGGTGTGGTTTCCGCTGCCTCAGCCAGACTCAGGTCCCCTGCACCCAGAAGATGCTCACGAAATGCCACCTACGAGTGAAAACCTGCGTGATGAAGGCTAAGCCCCATATTTTATGTACATTGTATGTTGTTTTGAAGGGAAGATTTGAAGGCAAGCAAAAAAGAATTGTAGACCCTGACCGGAAGGGACTTTTGCAAAAGCATTTTGTTTAGAGGCCTGAAGGGGGCTGATATTAATAATACTGGCTACTTATTAGGTATTCTTCCAGATGCCTTCAGCCTCTGTCCTTATTAAATCCTCCCAAAGCTGTGATTATAATGACCCTCTTTGAATATAGAGTGTGTTTTAATCACTGGTCATGGTATCAACTGTGATCTGTCCTTCCACCCGCAGCAGGACTCTCTCTCCCTCTCCAGGCCCCTCCTGTTGAGAACTCTGCCCTCTGAAATTACAATTATTTCCCCCACTGGCAGTCTGAGAGTACAAGGTTCAGAAACTTGCTGTTGCCCGAGATCACATAATGAATTTCACGGCAGAGTCGGCATTGAAATGCACGCCTGTCTAGATTTCCCCACCAGCACTCACTGCCGTATACTGTTTAATGAACTGAAACTTAAAGAGAACTGGATTTATTTTTAACTTACTGTTGCCTAGTGCGTCACCCTCGAGGAGTCCTTATGTCCCCTGTCTCCCACCCAAAGGAAGGCTGTCTTCACCAGGCCAGTCCCTCAGACTGAAGTGGGAGCTTCAAAGGAGCCATAGCTCGGGGTCTCTGGAAGGAGCTTGGGATCAAGGTTATATCTGATACAGAGTGAGCTCGCTACCCTGAAAACATTTGAATCGATAGTTTGCAAACATATTTCTGGCCACAAGCAAACAGGAGGACAGCTGGGAAATTAAACTGGCACAGAAGCAAGTCAGAATTTGGGAACGTGTAATTCTTAGGAGTGTGAACTTTGGGGTGGAAATATTTAAAGAATTGAGAGGACTTACTTTCAATTTCAGAGAGACGTTTGGCAGTACGTGAGCCAAACCCGAACTGGATTATTAATCCTGTATTCTCAATGTGTGGCTTTGTTTGCACGCATCCTTAGTGTGGAATAGAGGTACAAAGAGTGCTTGTTGAATTGATGAAAAATGTAGGCTTGCCTGCTTAATTTTCTATTCTGCTAAAATATATATAACATAAAATTTACCATTTTAACCATTTTTAAGTATACAGTTCAGTGGTACTAAGTACATTCACTTTGTTGTGCAATCATCACTACCATCCATCTCCAAAACTGTTTCGTCTTCCCAAACTGAACCTCTGTCCCCATTAAACACTAACTCCCCATTCCTCTGTCCTCCCAGCCCCCGGCAGCCACCCTTCTACTTTCTGTCTCTATGGATTTGATTACCTCTAGGGACCTCAAATCGGTAGGATAATGTAGTATTTGTCCTTTTGTGATGGCTTATTTCACTGAGCATAATGTCCTTAAGGTTCATCCATGGTATAGTGTGTGTCAGAATTTCCTTCCTTTTTTCAGGCTGAATCATATTCCACTGTGTGAATACATCCCATTTGGTCTATTGATTCATCAGTGGATGGACATTCAGGTTGTTTCCGCTTTCTGGCTACTGTGAATAGTTTGGCTATCATCACTTCCAGCTTATGGATCAGGCTCCTGTCATTTCTTTGTTTTTCTTTTTTTGTTTGTTTGTTTTGTTATTTGGATGCACCACGCAGCCTCTGGGATTCTAGTTCCCCAACCCAGGCCCTTGGCAGTGAGAACGAGGAGCCCTAACCACTGGACCACCAGGGAACTCCTAGGCTCCTGTTGTTTCTGTTCGAGCCCCTGCTTTCAGTTTTGTCTGCTTGCTTTCCTGTGCTGCGTCATCTTTAGCACTGAGGGTTCGTATGCTTCCCAGTCTCCCAGCAGAGCACTTTGGGGTCCCCTTTTCAATATTGTATTGTGAAGCCAAACAAAAAATGATTGGAAAGATGTTTCTGACAATAAACTCGTGGCAAAGCTACTTTACTTCCTACTTTGAATCTTGCTATGAAATCGCCCACTTTTAATTCCATTTCAGCCCACGTCATGCCGTTGAGTTTCTGTTTGCTCGCCACTGTGTGATTTGGAGGGGAAGGATCCACTTGGGCACGATGCTGGGCTCCTGGCGCTCCCGTGCCTTTTTGTGACATCCTGCACATGTTCGCTTGAGACTGGCAGCTGCCCTGCCACATCGCTCTGTCACTTCCTTCCCTGGATTTCAAACTGAGCTTCTAAAGCCCAGAGCAGCCGCATGGTTGAGGTCATTAAAAAAAAAAAAAAAAAAAGCTCAGCACTTAAAGAATAGCTCAGTTCTATTTAACTCTCTCTACAAAGGTTGGCTTTATTCAGGTCTCAACCAGAATGCCCCCTGAACCCTTCCATCTGGGTATCTTTCTGCGTTCGGTTTTCCGAGCCCCACACGCTCAGTTTGGGGGGCTGGGGCGGGGGGAGGGGTGGCCCTGCCTCGTGCTTCATCACAGTAAAGTTATTCTGGGTCCCAAAAAGCCTCATAAATCTGTTCCCCAGATGGAAGTCTCCATAAAAGGTTCCTCTCTTTGCGTGAGTCTCAAATTTCCCTTCCACTTAAATTCAACAAATGAATAATCACATGGATGAGGTAAATTGCAATACCCCCCCCCAAAAAGAAGTTTTTAAAAAAGCCAGTGCAGTTGTGAGTTCTGACCACCCTTCTTAGTTTATGAGGAGCCACGTTTGTAGCAGGTTGACCTGCGATTCCTCAGAAACAGAAGTCAAGGCCATTCATCAACACGCAGATTTGAGTAAGCAAATGTCACCAAGTGTCAACATTTCAATTATTTATTTCTTAAAATGAATTTCATAACACGAGTTTGAGTTTATTGGAGTTGTTTATAAGAGCTGAAGATTTAATTTTTCTATTCTCCCAGTGAAGGTAGACCTGGAGGCCAAAGGCATGGGGACCACAGTGTGACCTTGTGAGTGAAGACAGTGACCTTGGATGAAGAACAGGATTTGGGTGCTGGTCACAGGTCTCTGCCCTGGTGTGTTAGGACTGGTGGCCTGGTGCTATGGGACGCCATAGGACACTGACTGTGATACTTTGCAGGACGGCCAGCTTGGACGTCCTCTAAATCGCAAGTCTGGAAGCAGCCCACAGGCCTTCATTTCCCCCTCCCCACCTGGGCAGCTGGGGCTGGATCTTCCCTCTGCCTGGCGCTGCTTCTTTCATTGTGGATATAAAAAAACAGGCAGACCTTTTTCTACCTGGTACACAAGTCTCTTGGCCTTTTATGATTTTTTTTTTAATTATAAAAGTACCACATGTTGATTGAAACAATTTTTTTTGTTTTGTTTTTGTTTTTGTTTTTGCGGTACGCAGGCTTCTCACTGTTGTGGCCTCTCCCGTTGCGGAGCACAGACTCCGGACGCGCAGTCTCAGTGGCCATGGCTCACGGGCCCAGCTGCTCCCCGGCATGTGGGATCTTCCCGGACTGGGGCACGAACCTCTGTCCCCTGCATCGTCAGGCGGACTCTCAACCACTGCGCCACTAGGGACGTCCGATTGAAACAATTTTAAACAATACAGAACAGCATAAAAAAACCCATTTAATCCTCTCCCCTCTTTTCTTCCATTTTCTCCTCCATCTTTGCAGAATTGGATGTGATTTTTTTGATTTCCTATTGTACAGAAATGCAAATCATATGTCATATTGTTTTATATTAAAGAAGTGGAGTCATATTATACCCATTATTTTGCAATCTGTTTTTCACTTAGCAATATAGCATGGCTATCTTCCCAGATCAATATATCGAGGCCTAAATCATTTCAGTTGCATGATATTATACACAAAACTTAGCTGTAATTTATTCTGTCCTATGGATAGACTTTCCAATTGTGTCTAGTTTTTTTTTTTTTTTTTTTTTTTGCGGTACGCGGGCCTCTCACTGTTGTGGCCTCTCCCGTTGCAGAGCACAGGCTCTGGACGCGCAGGCTCAGCGGCAATGGCTCACGGGCCCAGCTGCCCCGCGGCATGTGGGATCTTCCCAGACCGGGGCACGAACCCCTGTCCCCTGCATCGGCAGGCGGACTCCCCACCACTGCGCCACCAGGGAAGCCCCTAATTGGAACTCTTAATAAATCATTATATTATCTTTGGAGGATACATAGTGTTTCATTGTTTTCCCATCTAGGATCATTTTATGTCATTTAATAAAATTCTATAGCTTAAAGTTTTATGTTTCTTGTACCTATTTATTAAAAGATTCTTTGTTTTCTCCTCCATTATGAATAAGACTATTTTTCCTTTTTTTGTTAAGACAATATTTTTAGGGCAGTTCTAGGTTCACAGCAAAGTTCAGGGGAAGGTACAGACATTTACCGGATGCTCCCTGCCCCACACACGCATGACATCCTCCACTGTCAACACCCCCCAACCGAATGGTACATTTGTTAACAGTCAATGATAAAACACTGACACATCACACTCACCCAAAGCCCATTCTTTACGTTAGGGTGCTCTGTGCCTGGTGTTGTACGTTCTATGGGTTTAGACAAATTTACAACTGTTACCCTTTCCAATTGGGCCCCAACAAGGGTCCCCCTGCCTGGTACCGTGCTCTCGCCAACAGGACAAGAGCGAGTTTGGTTCAGAGCAAAGGAAAGCGTTATTCTCTTATCAGAGCATGGGGAGGTGTGAGCTCCGGCTCTAGAGCACACGCTCTCCCGCCAAGCCATGGGCGGGGCTGCTTTACGTGGAGCCGTCATGGGGCGGGGCCGGGGGGGTTTTGCCGGGCAGACGTAGGCGCAGGCGCAGGCGCAGGCGCAACCGCTACCGCTGCTCAGGCTGCAGATCGCAGTGCGGCCGCCATCTTTGGTTGCGTGTTGTGTGCAGCGTCTGTGCAGACAGCCCACGGCTGCCGTCTTGAATGGCGGTGTCCTGTGCCGCCCGAGCTGAGGTGCTGGTACCGCCGTTGTGCGTCAGGAACTCTGGTCGTCTGAAGAGCCGGGTGTGAGAGCTCTGCACACGGCCCCCTGTGAGCAAGTGAAGCTACACTGAGCACAAAGGAAAAGAAAAGGTTAGACTTTATTTTATTACCCAGAGTCTGTTTTTATTTCCTGGGAATTGTTAGTGGGCTTTGCTGGTGACATAATGCCAGGTGTCAGTCATGACGGTATCAGAGAGTATTTTCACTGCCCTGAAAATCTTTGCTCTACTTATTCGGCAACTACTAATCTTTTTATTGTCTCCATAGTTCTTCCTTTTCCAGAATGTCGTATAGTTAGAAGCATGCAGTACGGTAGCCTTTTCAGATTTTCTTTCACTTAGCAATATGCATTTAAGTTGCCTCAATATCTTTTCATGGCTTGATAGCTCATTTCTTTTTAGTGCTGAATAATATTCCATTGTGTGAATGTATCCCAGTTTATCCATTCACACACCAAAGGACATCTTGGTTGCTTCCAAGTTTTGGCAGTTATGAATAAAGGTGATAGAAACATCCTTGTATAGCCTTTTGTGTGCACATAAGTTTTCATCTCTTTTGGGTAACACCAAGGAGTGTGATTGCTGGATCGTATGGTAAGAGTATGTTTAAGTTTGTAAGAAACTGCCAAACTGCCCTCCAAAGTCACTGCACCGTTTTGCATTCCCACCAGCCTGAAGGAGTGTTCCTGTTGCCCCACCTCCTCATTAGCATTTGGTGGTGTCAGTGTTCTGGATTTTGACTATTCTAGTAGGTGTGTAGTGGTATCTCACTGTTGTTTTAATTTGTATTTCCCTGATGGCATTATGTGGAGCACTTTTTCATGTGCTTATTTCATATGCTTATCTGTATATTTCCCTTGGTGAGGTGGCCCCTTTTAAAATCAGGTTGTTTGTTTTCTTATTGTTGAGTTGTAAGAATTCTTTGTTTATTTTTATGTGAATTTTTGCTCCGGACGCGCAGGCTCAGCGGCCATGGCTCACGGGCCCAGCCGCTCCGCGGCATGTGGGATCTTCCCGGACCGGGGCACGAACCCGTGTCCCCTGCATCGGCAGGCAGACTCTCAACCACTGCGCCACCAGGGAAGCCGTCTAGGAGGTTCTTGATTGCTCTAGTCTCTGCACTCTCTGTTTTGTACCTGATGTTTCCTCCTTCCCCTGCCCGCTATGCCTGGCTAACGTGTCCTTGCCTAATGGGTTGCAGCCTAGCAGACACCTTCTGGCAAGACTGCCGTGCCCCGTCCCCCATTGGTTAGGGTCCCCTGGCTCTTGTCCTCCAGCCTCTGGCACATCACTCAGGCTCCCGGCAGCAAATAGAAGGTGTAGTCTAAATAGGTCATTGAGGAGAACTTAACGGCAGACTGTTTACAGAGGTGTAGGCAGGGTTACGGAAGACCAACACGAGAAGGTGGAGCATGTGGGCTAGTGTCAGGGAAACCGTGGCCAGCTCCCAGCCTGCAGGGCCAAGACAAAGAAGGGGTTGCCGGAGCCCAGAGAGGACCCCTGACGGGAGCTTTGGTTGGGGAGCACGTAAACTGACAGCCTGTGGCCTGCCAGGGACGGAGTCCCCCTCCTCCCCTCCCATTCCCCCACCTCCTCCTGGAGCCCTGCACTGGTCAGCCCTCTAGGAAGCCAGGAGGCGAGGGAACCTTGGATACAGTTCATGAGGACCAGCAACCGAGCTGAGAGCAGGGCGGAGAGGAGGGGACGGGGTACCTGGAGTCTGATCCAGCACGTTGGGGTACCTCTGCCCGGCACCTGCCCACCTTTCGGACCCTCGATGTTGCCACCCTTGCACGCCACAACTCATAAAGACCCTCAAAGTCAGGAGCTGTGCCTTATCATTTTGGGGGAGTATAACCCCAGGAAATAACCTAAAAGGGGAAAGTTAGTCCTGTGCACAGAAATATCCACAACACCTGTTGATAGTAGTGAGGATTAGAAAAGCCCCAAATAGGGAAGGAGTACATCCAGCTGGGATGTGTGGTTACCCAGCTCTGAAAGGATTGTCAGTGGCTCTGTTAGCCTACGCCAATGGGGCACAGATAACAAATGGCAAAAGCAAAGCCTGCCTAGTATAAATTTCTCAAAAAGTGTAGATGTGTCCTATATAGGAAGAGCTTAGAGGCACATATGTTCATAATAGTTAAGAAACACTGGCCAAATGTCCTGTCCTGTAATTTAAGAGAAAATAGCCAACTTGTGATAGAATTTATCCCAAAGTTAGTGCAAAGTAGCAAGAAGAGTTAGGACCATGCACAAAATAAGAAATGGGGCTGACAGCTTATTTTAGGAGGCTGGATGGAAAAGCCACTTGGCTTTTGTCAACTGTTCATCCAGCCCCCAATATTCTTGTTGGCACTGAAGCTCCTTTTCTCATACCCCGTGGTGGGTGTGCGGTGAGTTTGTTGGCTGACACACAGCAAAGGGACTTCAAACTTTCTCAGAATTTCATGTGCATGTGAATCTCCTGAGGAACTTGAAAACTGCAGATTCGGATTCTTTCGTTCTGGGTGGGACCTGAGATTTGCCGTTTCAAACAAGGTCCCAGGAAACTCTGCTGCCGCTGTTCCTGATGGCTGACTGGGTAGCAAGGCTTTAAGTCGGCGGGATTGTTCACTTGTTTGCTTTTTAACCTTCTAAAATGTGTATTTTCTGTTGATAAATATACAAATTACACATCCTTTGTCACCCCATCTCCAGATTCAGATAGGCCTCTGATAGAGTGTGTGCCCTCCAGTTGAGAATCCCAGTATGCGCTGGACCTCTCCGTCAGCCAAAAAGAACTGGCTGAATTTTACTTTTTAGAGTAAATATCCCCAAAATGATATTTAGTGTTCCTGACATAAATATGATTAGGTTGAGGATTTTTCACACTGCGTACAATTGCCACCCTTTCTCTTTCTAGCCACAGTTATTTTTATGATTATCATCTTGTATTTCTCACATTATCTTCGTGTGAGAGACTTAAAATTCTCCATGAGTCCTTACAACTTCATGAATTCTTCACAATGACCTTATGGAGGTGATACAAGCCTTTGCTCATTTAGATTCCAAATAACATAGTGACCTAGTTGATTCCACTAAACCATAGCAAATAAAGGCCCTTATAAAAGGTTAGTATTTGCTGTTTGTTTCCATGACTCCCAAAGCCTGATTCGGGTACCACTTTAGCCAAGTCTTGCTGTAGAGTGTACCTCCGGTGGAAGGAAGTGTCATCCATGCTCTTTGATGCCATTACTTAACTTTCTTTCAGGCATCATTTCATTTCCACTGAAATGCCCTTATTTTGCACACGTCTGCAAAGAAAACATTTCTGTTGTGGTTATAGAGCAAGGTGTTTTGGGTTTTATTCTCTCTCCCTCACTTCCCATTAAAAAGTGTCAAGAATGCAAATTAAGTTTCTATTTGCATAAGTAGCCTTTGTTACTGATTCTGCTTTCCAGCTGGGAGTTTAAAAATGAACTTCTGGGTCCAACAATGAGAACAACCCATGTAATTCTGCCCTACTTTGCTCCGTTTCCTTCTCCTTGCCTGATGCTCCTGTTGAAATGTCCTGATGGACAGCTGGAGAGTAGCGTCCCCGACTGTGATCCCAGACTCACCTCAGTGGGTCATCACACCTCCTCTGAATGGGTGAACACACCTAGTATACACGCTGGGGTGAGGAGGCGGCAGTGAAGGGTTTCTCTCCATGGCTGCACCCCTGACTTGTTGTGTGACCTTGGATATCCAGTTAGCTGGTTTGAGTGTTTTTCTCTCTTTGTTCTGGAAGATATTTATCCCTCATAAATCTAGAAGGCATTTTAAAAAATTGAGGTAACGTTGATTTACAACATTACGTAAGTTTCATGTGTACAACTTTATATTTCTACTTCTGTATACACTACAGCGTGCTCACCACCAAAAGTTTAGTTTCTATCCATCACCATACAGTTGATCCCCTTTACCCATTTTGCCCTCCCCCCTCCTCCTCCTCCTGTAACCACTACTCTGTTTTATGTATCTATTTGTTTGTTTTTGTTTGGTTCTTCACTTGTTTTGGTTTTTTTTGTTTATTAGTTTTTTAGATTCCACATATAGTGAAATCATATAGTGTTTGTCTTTCTCCATCTGACTTGTTTCACTTAGCATAATACTCTGAATGTCCATCCATGTTGCTGCAAATGGCAAGATTTCATCTTTTTAATGGCTGGGTAGTATTCCACTGTATATATGCGCCACATCTTCTTTATCCATTCAGCTGTTGATGGGCACTTAGGTTGTTTCCATATCTTGGCTATTGTAAGTGCTGCAGCAAACATAAAGGTGCATGTATCTTTTTGAATTAGTGCTTTTGTTTCAAAAGCACTTCTTAAAGAATTATGGTGTCTTTGTCCTCTCAGATGTTTTGTGAGGATTTAGGAAGAACTGTGTCAACAGATTTGTTCTCTGGCCCCAGTTCCTGACATTGTTTATACACAAACACACCATTCACACAAGAGAATGCTCACAGCTCTTGAATTTGTGTGTGCACGCATGTACACACACACACTTACAGAGAGGCAAAAAATGACATGCAGTCAACAGTAAACAGGCACTTGCCTGGGACTGCTTCTTTGTCATTACTCTCTGTTCTGCAAAAATATGGCCCTAGCCAGTATCTCTATTGGCTATACCCCTTATAGTGAATGAACTCTACACTAGCCCTCCGTTCTTACCAGAAATGTAAATAGCTCATTAATAAATATCCCACAGCTATCCAATTTTCTTACTCTTCAAGCAACTACCTGTTCTTTTGCCATCCCAAACAAATAGATATATTTATATCAATATTTGCCTTTCTTGCTCTCCTTTTTCCCCACTCCTCCATTTCTTTAAACCCAAAGCATCTCAGTCTTGGCGACAGCGGACCACAGGAAACAGCCACAGGGTCATAGACTGTGGAGGGATGGGAACAGAGCTGTCTGCCAAACCATCCACTTTTTCTCAGCTGTAGAAAAAGAGGATTTACAGGTTTGGGAACAGATTATTTTTAGGGGCTTCCAGGCTACTAATATTCTATCCCTGTTTGCAAAATTCGTCTCCCAGGTTGAGACTCCCACGAGTCACTGTGACCTCCACAGAGAATAAATACCCCTGAGACACATTCCCATTTGGAAATATCCTAAAAAAGGAGTTTGGAGCTGTAGGATCTGCTCCAATTGCATGCAGCGCCATCCTTGTGCCTCTCTCCATGTTTCTAGCTGAGGGAAGCACCTGTCTTGGATGAAAGGCGGTTTACATTAGAGAGGGCCAGGGAGGAAAGGGAGTAAAACAAAAGTGGAGTTAATTTGCATTCAGATGTTTGCATTAAATATGAATGGGCTTGGGGGTGCGGGGAGTCTCTCTCTTATTCCCCCTCGGGTCGCCCTGCCTGTCTGGGGTGTGTAGGGAGGAGGGGGAGGCAAGGTGGAGGAAAAGGGCCACCATTCCCCGGCGGGCAGCTCAGGGCCGGCTGTCCTGTGCCCTGGCGCTGTCCTATGCCCTGGCACTGTGGTGCAGTCCGGGAGGAGCAAGTTCAAGGAGCTGAGGGATGTGGAAGTGTCCATTAACAACCAGGGTACATCCAATGGCCAATCTTTAACTGATGAAACATGCTCATGCTTTAGAAAGAAATAACCTGGGAATTTCCTGGCAGTCCAGTGGTTAGGACTCTGTGCTTTCACTGCCGAGGGTGTGGGTTTGATCCCTGGTCAGGGAACTGAGATCCTGCAAGCAGCGTGGTACGCCCCCCCCCCCCAAAAAAAAGAAGAGTGCAGCACCAGCAGTCTGACACCACTGCAGCAAAGACCAGTGTGTTCATGACATGATTATAAAAATGGACCTTTAATCTGTTAAAGGAAGCAAAGCTTCCTTTACACCTCACTGCACGGCAACACAAAGTGTGGAGTTTTGTTTCATCCAAGCTCCAAACTGGTACTAAGAAAGATTCGATCTGTTGGGTGACAGGGGGATGACGTGGGTGGGATGTGTGTTAAGTGTCTGTGTCAGGGAGAAGGCCCACCAAGCCCTACCAAGGGTTTTGACTTTCCAAGGGAATCAGACACCAGACGGTCTGGGATGAGTCTAAGCCACAGATGTCTTGAGTCCGTACAATGGGAAGAGGCTATATTACTAACCCAGCTATCTGTCTCTGCTGGTTGCCCACATTGCGGACTCAATACATTTTGACTGAATGGAATGGTCCCAGTGGGCCATCTGCCATACGATGACCCAGGCCACAGGATGTGCATGGATGATGCAAATCATGGCCGCTGAGCCTGCGCGTCCGGAGCCTGTGCTCCGCAACGGGAGAGGCCGCAACAGTGAGAGGCCCGCGAACCCCCCCCCCAAAAAAAAGAAGAAATAACCTGAGTTTAGGGGCCACAGACAATACCAGGGGAGGGAAAGAGGGGCACAGTGGGAGAGCCCACTGCGGACGTCTGATGGATGGGAAGTGTCCTGAGGGCCCTTCGGGGGTGGGGCTGGAGAACGTGTCCAGGCTTTTCTTGGCCTGTGGAGCCAGCAGCCCCAGTGCTTCCTGGAGTGAATTCACAAGTCAGTGAAGAGGAGGGTAAATGCTCCATCCATCTCTGCCTTTGAGGGGAGGTCAGGAAGTTGGCAACTGCAGAGGAAGCTGCTCCTTTGAGGAGACGATGGCTCTGGGCCCAAGGTGGGCATTGTCATCCGTATAAGTCCTTCCCAGAGGAAGCCCTTGAGGCCAGTTTCCGGTCCAGAGAGGCTTTGTGTCTTCTTGCTCTTATCGTTTTTTTTTGAGAATGAGGGCCTCCCGGTGCCTCTAAACTCACACCAGCTGAGTGACTGTTTACTTAGCCTTCCTGCAAGGCTGGCTCACGTCACCCACGTCTGGGACTGTCCCTGAGTTATCCTCCACCAGGGAAGCTTGGAAATTTCCATCGCTCCCCTCTAATCCAGCCCAGCCAGCACCGGCCAGACTGCCGGGGGTGCCGTCGTCTCACGGCAGAGTCGGCCTCAGCCTTGCCTGCATGCTGTCATCACCAGACACCTTTGAAACGTTGGGATGCCCAGATCACCACAGCCCAGTAAAATCAGTCTCTGGGGTTGATCCTGGCCTTGGTAGTTTTTAGAACTTCCCAGGGCGATTCCAACGGCTGCCAAGTTTGAGAGCCACTGGCATGGGGGTATGAGCACATCCAGTTGCCTGGACTTGACTCCTGGCTCTGCTGTTGGTCATAGCACTGGGCAAGTTGTTTACTGCTCCCTGCCTCAGTTTTCTCAGGTGTACAAAGGGAATAACAACGGTGCCAACAATAGCACACAGCACTGAAGTGAGGATTCAGTGAGTTAACGTGCAGCAAGGGCTCGGGAACTGGCTGGCCCACTGTCAGACGTCTCGCAGCATTGCCACTGGTTATGTTGTGACGAAAGAAGCGGAAGAACAGCTTCAGGGCTAACAGCACATTTTGGCTTCTGTAAGAAACTTGCTTGCTTGCTTGGGGCGGGAAGAACCGGGTTCCTGATTGGCTGATTCAAAATTAAACAGCTCCCTCCCGCCTTGGGGACTTCCCGCCCTGTGAAGGGTATAAAAGCCTTGCCCGACTATTAGTCGGGGTCTCACTCACTTCTCTCCGAGTGGGACCCTGTCCGGACAGTTTGTGTAAGCTTCTATACTTGTATAAATCCTTTGCTAATCTTTCTACTTGGTGTTGGTGATTCTCGGGTGTCCTTGGTTGGGACACGGGTCGCATTTACCGGGGAGCTCGACTCCAGGCGTGTGGCTCCCGGACCGCAACAATGTGGGGAGCACACAGGCAGGTGGAACAGGCAGGGTGGTGAAGGGAGCTGAGCGGGTGTCTTATGAGAAGTGTGAAGAACTGGTGCCGTTTCTCCTGGAATGAAGAGGCTCTGTTGAGGTGTGGTGGCTGTCTTCAGATTCTTAAGCGATGGGAAAGGAATGTGGCTTGATTTAATGGCTGTGAAGGAAAGAAAGATTTGCGAATGGAAAGTTGGCAATAGAGCTGTTCAGCAGCGAGGCGGCCTGTGTCATGCAGAGCAAGTTTCCAGGCTCTGGGGTATTCACGCAGCAGTGGGGCATTTTTGGGTGGAAATGTTATAAGAGGAATCACAGCTGAATGGAATGACTTCCACGGGCTTCTCCAGCCCATGCCATGCAGGAACTAAGCACCGCCAAACGTTAGCCTTTATTAAATGTTCTCTTGAAGCAGGCAAGTTTGGCAGGGCTGGAGGTGCTTGCCACAGTGAGTCTAAAGTTGTGTTCAAGAGAGGACCAAGGTCAAACCAGGTGGAGTCAAACCTGTTTCCAGGTCAAAAGGCTGAACCTGGGCTGGGCGGGAGTGGCCCTGAAGGCCTGGAGCAGTTGGTGAAGAAGCCAGCGGTGGGGGTGGGTCTGGAGCTTCTGCTGTGAGTAGGGGTGGGATGCCCCGAGGCCCTTTTTCTTGCACTCTGGACCCAGGGTAGATGGGTGGTTGGCTTTGTTTAAGGCAGAAGGTCAAAGAAGTAGACACTTTCTAAACCTGAGGCTCTCAGCCTCGGCAGTTTGCCACCCACGATGCTTTATACCCTTCCTCAGCCTCCTTCCCTTCTCACCGTGCACTTGCCTGGATCTCAGCTTCTCGGGGAGAACTCTGCGAAGCCTGTTTTACTTGCTTTTTCTTTCTAGGGGTGGGGTGGGTGGGGAACAGCGCTGTGATGCTAGGTCGTGATGCTATTTCACTAGAAATGAAGCTGAATGTCCCTGTTAATAAGCCAGCTCCTCCTCTGCTTTCTCGTCTCAGTCCAGCCTGTGCTCAGCCTGTCTCCTTGCTGTGTGTTTGGTGGATGACGTCAGCAAGTGGCTCCTCCTGCCCCACCCCCACTCTCGTCCCCTTCCGTTGTCCTCTGTCGGCTTCTCCTTCACCTCCTGCATCTCTCGCCTCTGCCACACCCTGGACCTTATCAGGGGCGCCACCTTTGAGATCTTCATCTCTGAATTGCCCTCTACAGCCCCGACCACATGTCCTTCCACTGTCCCGTTCGTCCTCCCACTGTACCGTTCATGCATTCCCACTAAACGTCTTCTTTGCCTTCATTGTGGCCCCTGGAGCCCTCCCTATCTTAGGGCATCTTGGACCCATCCTGGTTGCATCTGTTCCCTCCCTCCCTGCTGTGTTTGGGCTCCTTGGTAAAGCCGTTTTGGCAAAGTTCTCAAGAGTGTCCGATTCCCTTTCCCTCTTGACCTCCCTCTGCGTCTTCCCAGACGACCCTCTCATCTTCTCCTGATCCCACTCTGCCGAGTTGTGTTGAAGAGACTCGGGGCTCCCGAAGTAATCGGACCCACTGCCCGTTCCTGCCGTCGGACTCTCCCCATGCCCATGGCCATCTTCCTTTAGCTCCATTTTTAGCTCCCTATCAGATTCCCACAACAGCTGCTCTACATCTTTTCCACTCTGCCCAAGCCCTGGCTGACCCTGCTCACCTCCTGTCCCAGAATAGACCTCTTCACCAGACTGGCTGAGAAACCCAGCCCTCGGCCCTGCTGAGACCCTTCCAGCCTCCCGCCTTTCCTCCCTCCCTCTCTTCCACCTTCCTTCCACCCTTCCTTCCTTCCTTCCATCCTTCCTTCCTTCCTTCCACCCTTCCTTCCTTCCTTCCACCCTTCCTTCCTTCCTTCCATCCTTCCTTCCTTCCTTCCGTCCGTCCTTCCATCCGTCCTTCCTTCCTCCCACCCTTCCTTCCATCCTTCCTTCCTTCCGTCCTTCCATCCTTCTTTCCTTCCTTCCTTCCGTCCGTCCTTCCATCCGTCCTTCCTTCCTCCCACCCTTCCTTCCATCCTTCCTTCCTTCCGTCCTTCCTTCCTTCCATCCTTCCTTCCTTCCGTCCTTCCGTCCTTCCTTCCATCCTTCCTTCCTTCCGTCCTTCCTTCCTTCCGTCCTTCCTTCTATCCTTCCTTCTGTCCTTCCATCCTTCCTTCCTTCCGTCCTTCCTTCGTTCCGTCCTTCCTTCCATCCTTCCTTCCTTCCGTCCTTCCTTCCTTCCGTCCTTCCTTCCATCCTTCCTTCCGTCCTTCCTTCCATCCTTCCTTCCTTCCGTCCTTCCTTCCTTCCATCCTTCCTTCCGTCCTTCCTTCCATCCTTCCTTCCGTCCTTCCTTCCATCCTTCCTTCCTTCCGTCCTTCCTTCCATCCGTCCTTCCTTCCATCCTTCCTTCCTTCCGTCCTTCCTTCCTCCCACCCTTCCTTCCATCCTTCCTTCCTTCCGTCCTTCCTTCCTTCCATCCTTCCTTCCATCCTTCCTTCCTCCCACCCTTCCTTCCTTCCTTCTGTCCTTCCTTCCTTCCATCCTTCCTTCTTTTTCTCATCCTCCTCTCCTTTCATCCTGTTTTGGGCAAGAAGTGTTCTGTTCTTCCCAAGGTTGGGCCTCTGCCGTCGGCCCCGCCCTGTGATCTGGCTCTGTTGTTGTTGCTCCTCGCCTTCCACCCCCCTTCCCCTGAGCCTCACTCTGATTTCCCCCACCTTAAAAAACAAGCAGAAACAGAGCCCTTACTCGGTCTTCCTCCTCTCCCCCTGCTTCTTCTCTCATCTTCCTCATTCTCCAGTCTGGTTCCACTTTCCTCCCTGGTCCCGTGAACCAGCCACACTGTCCCTGAAATGTGCCCTCCCCCAGAGAGGCAGCCTCCTGCGGTGGCTAAAGCATGACACTGGCATCGCCCCTCGGGGGTTTATAGCCCGGCTTTGCCCCACGTGTGTTATGTAATCTTGACTCTCACTCGCCACATTATTAATCTTGCCAAGGTTCGGTTTCCTTCTCTGGAAAATGGAAGCACCTAATTCATTGGGTTGCTATGAGTTCTAAATGATTCTACTTCTAAAGTGCCCAGCACACCCTTGGTGCAAAATAAAAAGTATTTCCTTCCATCCCTTGCTTTAGCCCACGCTGATTCCTTCATGAGAAATGTGCCTGTTGTCTTCCATCTGCCTGTCGGATCTCCATCCACCATCCAAGGCCTGCTCACCTCCTTCCTCTCCACCTGCTGGGCCCAGCCGCTCCAGTTCCCTTTCTCTCTGAACCTTGTTCCTCCACTATAGTGGGCGCCAAGGTCTACCCTGCATGGGCTGTATTGGGATCATTTGCATATATTTGTCTGACCTCTCATGAAATCAAGAGCCTCTGGGGGCAGGGATACTGAATTCACCTTTGAATCCCTCTAGGGCACCTATTGGAGCACCTTACAGGTAACAGCTATTCAGTAAATGTTAAGTTTAAAAGAATTGAAAAGAATTGCTTGGTGCTAGGTATATATCTTTATAACCTAAAAAATAGAAGAACCAACCAACAAACAAACAAACCCAAAGTAAGCTGATCTCTTTCTCACCAATGAATATACTCCCTGACCTTGTAGAATTTACAGTGTAAACACCTGGAGAAAACCTCTTAATGAAGACCATGCCGAGGTCTAGCCAGATTTTTGTTGTCCTTATGCCACCCTGGGCAAGTTACTTGCCTTCGGGTTACTGAGGTTTTATTTTGGCAAGTAATTGAGATATTCCCCACTTGGTGGAATTGATCAGATTTCTCATGGGGAAGAGGAAATGGTCACACTAGTCAATCTCTAAGATTCTTTTTAGCTTGAACAAACTGTAACTCAGTGATCACGTTTTGGGAGCATGACACAATTAAGACACTCATTTATAAACGTGACCGAGGATGCATCTCATGCTTGCCCTGGAACGGAAGCTCCTTGGGGAGGGCTGTTTTCTGCAGGTGAATTACTTAATTTATCTGTTCATGCAACGCGTATTTATTGCCCACGGACTGCGTGTGCCTGGGTTGGCATTAGGTGCTGAGGACACAATGCTGACTCAGGCCCAGCCTCGCCACAGTGCTGCTTGGCACCAGCATGCTCTTCTTGGGAAGGGGAGACGCCAGGAGGTGAACCGCGGGCCGGGCCGCCTGGTGGCTCTCAGAGGAGATAGACCTTCTTCAGCAGCAGCAACACCTGCCTCTCCTGGGGGGACCCTCCACACAGTCACCCCCGTCTGAGACTCCGGGCTCGTCCCATTATCCACAGGCAGCCGGAAATGCCTCCTGCTATACACGCTCGCTTCCCTCAATTCATCTTTCAATCTGGAGGATTTACAAAGATTTATGCCATTAAGAGTAAGATCTCAACAACATGCCGTATGGGAAAAACATGTTTTGCTCCTGCCTGTATACATGTTAGTGTGTATGCCCTTCTGGGCAGGGATGCATTTTATATGTCGTCTTCTCTGGGTAAAGCTTCATTCCTTCTTAGGGCCGAGGTTTCAGAAATTTGGGTCTATAACTTCATCCGGTATCACCGTTAATTAACGCCAGTTCTTGGCTAGTGGCGAGTCATTTGCACTTTACAGTGGGGCAAAGGGGTCTGAATCCTATCTTACACGCCCCAAGAAAACAAAATGCGGTGGAGGAGAGAACGTCTGTATTAACGAGAGTCAGTCTCCCTCTTGGCTGAGGAGCAGTGGGGCCGAAAGGAGTTGATCTTCCTCATGGCCCAGAGGCCGTGGCTTTGGCTTCTTCTGCGTGCTGGACGTTAAACACAGGGCGGACGAGAGAGGACGCTGTCCATGCCGTGTGCTCCCTGCACCTGCCCATGTATCAGACACGCTTGACTCGTGGGTGGACGGTTCATGAGGAATCCAGACTGTTCTAGGGACAGGGATGTCCCCATAGGGCCATCTGGGGACTGTGGATGGAAGGAGATACAGGGAATCTTCCCCAGCTCGGCCTTGGTGATTTTGGGGGAGCTTATGAACCCCTTTCTTCTTGCTACTGGCTGTCCCCCTCAATTGTGGACCACCTGTCAGAGGCCTGTGTGATGAGACCCAGGCTCCCCACTTAGGTCGCAGTGTTGAAAGAGGTTACAGACCAAGCAGAGGATGGGGAGAGGCTGTGGTCCTGATGGTATCCCTCTGCGTGTTGCGAGGGGGCAGAGTGTGGTGGGAGTGAAGGGAAGAGTGGGCAGGGCACCCCGCTGTGCTGCCCCGTGAACTTCCACAGCTGAGGACAGGCTGATCCCGAGTGGAGGAAACTTGAGGCCCCCATCCTGTAATCCTGCTACTTTGCTTTATCAAGGCATTATCACAGGGACTTCCCTGGCGGTCCAGAGGTTGAGTTCGCTTTCTAATGCAAGGGGTGCGGGTTCGATTCCTGGTTGGGGAGTTAGGATCCCACATCCCTTGTGGCCAAGAAACCAAAACATAAAAAAAACCCAGAAGCAATATTGTAACAAATTCAATAAAAACTTTAAAAATGGTCCACATCAAAAAAAAATCTTTAAAAAAAAAAAAAGCATTATCACACCCCCAAGTAGATCTTTCTTATATTTGTAGTAAATTTGGCTAAAACGTCATCTGAAGCTTACTGCATGTCTCAGGCCTAAGTAATCCCGGCTAACATTTGGGCAAGGTCTGACAGTTTCCCAAACCTGTTCATATTTGCTCTGTTCTCATTAGATTGGATCCTTACACCACCTGTATGTGGTGGGCAGGGTGGGTATTACTCACTCCGGTTTAGAGATGATGAATTAAAGGCTCAGATCTCTTTTCATGACAGAATCCTACAGAGTGCCACTGGTACCCCAAATAGTTTACTCTTTTTCATTATATGATGTCTGTGTAGTAAGGGGGTAATTAGTGGGACCCTTTGATGTATGTGCCAGCACAGAGATTCCAACATTTAGTTTTAGAGAAAGAGAACAGTGATGAGCCCCGGTTCATGTGGATGCAGCTTGGGGACAGAGAAGCCGAGGGCCTGTCGAAGAGGTCATAAGCCTCACCCTTGCTAGAGGGGATCCTCCCACACCACAGTGAGCCAGGGCATTTCTTTCATTCTTTAAGAGAGCAGCTGACCCAAGCACCCTTCTCCCATCCCTGACAAGCCCACAGATTTAATCTGGGGTATAGACACAGGGCACTGCTCAGCTAAGTGAGTGCAAGTGCTTTTTATCTTTCGAATTGTTCTTAGCTCTGCCCAGATGACCGACAAGAATGCAAAGGTAACAGGACTCTGTTTCACACCTGCTAAACTTCTGACCAGCCAAAGAAGACTTTACTAACAACCAGATGACACTGGCTGCCAGTATCAAAAACTCAGGGTGAACAGAATGGCTGCATTTGGCTGACTGGGAATAGTTAGGGATTGAAATAAAACAGTGAATTAGGTAGGATAAGTAAGTCATCTTATGTTCCCTTTCTCTCTCTGGCCACTTTATTAGGTGTAATTTAGATGTTGCCAGTGTACTTTCAACTATTTCTGTGTGCTCTGATGAAATTTGAACTCACAAATGTTATGGCCATAGAAATTTCCAATTTGTTTCAGTGACTATGTTACATTTCCTATTTAATGTAATAAGAATTTTTGGATAGAAATAAAAACATAGTCATAATTCTACTACTTGAGGGCAGAAAAGAGATGTTTTCTGCTCTCTCTCATAAACTAAAAATGTGACAAGCTTGTTCTGCTTGTCAACGAAAACATCAGAGACTAAAATCAGCCATGGACTGTTTACGGTGGCCTGTAGCTGGCAGGAGGATTGTAGTGGCCTATTAGCCAAGGTGGATACCCATGGGTCTTGACTGAGATAGATAGATGCTCATTCTAGATTTAGATTTGCATTTCCAGGAACTGAAGCAAGCACCTCTAACACTACAAGAGACTTAGAGCAGAAAGTATTTTCATTTGGACCTGCTCCTTGTGTATCATCAAGGGAGAATCAAGGGATCTGTTTTACTACAGGTGGATATCATATATCAGTACTTACCAGCCACAAGGCAGAGGACTGGTTGAAATTGCAATGAGCAATTGAAACACATTGCTCACCAAATTGTGGGGGAGGGGTGATAAGGGATGGAAGGCTCAGCTTGCACCAAAGAAGGAATAGGTGTTAACACGTACAAAAGTACTAACCAAATGGAATACAAATATTAGTTGCAGATATAACGTGCTGCAAAATCTTTTAACACCTTAGACAGTTTAAAGTAGAATATCAGCACATTGCTGACTGATCTTAAGATTCAACACTCGTTTCCAAAGTGAAACATTTCAGTGTATAAATAAATAGTTCTTGAAGTCAAAATTCGTTCATGATTCCAAGGCTTTGTTGATGAAAGTAGAACTGCTATGTCCAGCATTTCAACAGAATCAGTTTTTCTGGGAGAACATAGCCAGAGTTGTCCTACTGTAAGAAAATCAGAGGTGTCTTGAATGCAAACATACATTTTAAACAAAATGTTTATTAATCACTATTTAATCAGAAATGTCGATTAGTAGGGCTTTTTTTAAAAGATATTTTTGATGTGGACCATTTTTAAAGTCTTTATTGAATTTGTTACAAAATTGCTTCTGTTTTACATTTTGTTTTTTTGGCCCCAAGGCATGTGGGTTCTTAGCTCACTGAACAGGGATGGAACCTGCACCCCCTGCATTGGAAGGTGAAGTCTTAACCACTGGACCACCAGGGAAGTCTCAGTAGGGATGTTTATCTATGCCCTTTTATAGAAGGCAAATAATCACAAACTTTTCTTTAGCAAGCAAGCTGAAGCAGCTGCCATTTGCTGACTACCTAGTAGTTCTTAGGTCTTTATTTTGCAAGAGCCACATGGTAGCTTTCGTATCCATTTCACATATGAGGACTCTGCGGCTGAGAGGGTGAGAACTCATCTTGGCAAGTCTCTAGAGAAAGTAACAGGCAAGACAGTCCGGTTTCAAAGCTATGCTCCTTTTTGCTCAACTCTGGCTCTGTGAAGTATTTACTCAGAAAACGCTCCTTCAGTATCCATCCAGGCTCCATGAAAATTTAACTCAGTTGTCTATGTTTTTTACAGGTACACCTATGCGTATGTATACATACATATACATCCATCCATCCATCTATCTATCTATCATCTACATATGTGGAATAAATAAAGGAACAGATCTACTGTCTGAACCTTTCTGTGGGCATTCTCTTAATGGAGTCATCAAATTCTTAGGTTCTGAAAATGGATTGTATCAGTTAAATGTTATCTAGGGGAATGATTCCTGCTAACCAAACTGATTAATGAAACAAGTATTGCTTTGCCAAGTACATGTGAGCAGAAGTGATAAAATTCGCCAGGTTTCCTCCTTGCCATGGTAGTGATTGTGGAAGCATGTGTTGCATGGAGCCTCCGTCAGCCTGGATTCAAGAGCCTGTGCTGAGCCGATGTGTATTGGGCAGTAGAGTGAGAGGGAAATAAGCTTGCTATTTAATCAAAAGAGGTGACAGGGTTGTTTGTTATGTATATAACCCAGCCTATCCTGACTGATACAACAAATTGGCCAGCCCCTCCTATTTAACAATGGTTAAAATCCAGTTCCAAGCATGTGAATGAGAGCTGTACTTGAGCCCAAATAAGGTTTTTAATGTAATCTACTTAAAATCTCAATGACCTGTAATCCAACGAATCAGAATTCAACTAATTTGTGTACTTTGGGTGTACACTTTACAAAACTGTGTTTTTACTGTTTTCCAAACTGATAATTTAAAACAGTTTTTTGTTTTTTGTTTTTTTTTGGCTGTGCCGTGTGGTTTGCGGGATCTTAGTTCCCTGACCAGGGATCAAAACCAGGGCCTCAGCAGTGAGAGCGCCGAATCCTAACCACTGGACCGCCAGAGAATTCTCCAAACTGATATTTTAGTTAACAATATATGGGGAACATCTTTCTCTGTTGGTGAAATTATTAATGATTTCTCACTGAAGTAACATGGTTTGAACATCCGAACCAGTCATTTGCTCAACGCCCTTCCTCCTGGTGGGCTGATCGTGGTGCTGCACCAAAGAGAAGGCAGGTGGGGACTTGATGTACAGAGTTAGAACAACAGGACCAGAGTCTGTGCAAGGAACATTTCCATCAGGCCGTGGTGCCCTGACTGACTGTCAGGTATCCTGACCCATAGCCCAGTCCTCTGTGCTTATGGTACATCTAATGCTTGCTCTACCAGAAAATGGCATTCTGGTTGACTAAGATTTCATGGTACGCTCTATTTTCTCATAAGAGCATAGTTTGCATTTCTAAGAAACCTCAGGTTATCAAAAACTAAATTAAACAAGAATTGCTTTGATGGTTAAAACAAAAGCCAGAAACTTTCACACTCACCATAATTAAATTATTTTTCTTGCAGGATTTTCAATAATAAAGGTATTTCATACATTTTGTTATCGAAAACTTAAAACTATGAACTATGTAATCAAAACTGACAAAATCAATTCTAAATATCATAGAGGAAAGCCTCTGCAGCATACAAGATGGAACATAAAATCCATGTATTTATATATCAGGAAGATGAATCACAGCCCAGCTCGTGGCCACCAATGGCAAGGAGAGGAGCAAGATGGTGCCCAGGCAGTGGGCCCCTTACGCCAAGTGTGCCTGTGACGCCCCACTCAGCTTTTTCTCTTCCTTCCTTGGTGCCAGTGCCTGTTGTGATCAAGTTGAAATCAAGCGCGACAGGTGTAATTCTAGCATGTTCCCATAGTTATCACTTTACTTCTTATTCACATTAATGGAACGAGTGCCGTAGAAGTTTATGTCTATACGTACAGTCACTGCCACTTCTGTGGATCAACTGGAAAACAAAGCAAAAGAAGCTAATGAACAGAAAGAACATGTTGTACCCTTTCTTATGTGGACGACCAGTCTTTATTTCAAAGAGGGGTCTCTTGAAGAACAGGCTATGGGGAAGGACATGCTGTGGATTCACCTCGTCTCATGACCCCTGGTTCTCAGAGCTGTGTGTTGTCCACAGGGGAAAAGGACCTGCCATTTGTTAGAGCTGAATGCTTGCCAGAGTGTGTCGCTTTCATTTGGAGGTGCTCCCAGAAGGATGCATTCAAATCTGCAAACCGTGTGATGCCTGGTGTGTTATCTGGAAGAGAGTGAGGGCCAAGAAGGAGAGAAAGACCGAAGGAACAGAAATAAATGAAACAGATCCATACCCCCCAAACTGCAACATTTGACAGAAAAATGCCAGAAATGTTGTCGGAACTTCCTATCTTTAGGAATAGCAGAATAGTGTAGAATCAGAAAAACACCAAGAGGAAAAAGTGGATTTTCCTCAGGAGAGAAAGTTTTACCAAAAATCATAAAATGTTTAAGAGAAGGTTTATTTTTGGCCAAAGCTGAAGGGAGAACTTTGGCCCGTGGCAGATCTTGGCATTTTAGAGGGTCCCCTTGTTCCGAGGAGTTTCGAGAAGGCTGCCGTCTTCCCTAGGCTCCTGGGCTTATCAGTTGCCATGGCAACCATTAATCTCATTGCTGAAGTGCTAAGTGGTTTGAGATGAAGAATGTTCACTTGAACACATTTTACCCCCAACCCCTGTTCCTACACGCAGCTCTGCCCTTGCCGCTGAACGCTTCCCACTGCTGTGGGGCCGCAGATGCTGCAAACGTCTGGATATTCCGCCAAGTAACCCAAGCAGTCGGGATTGTGGTCAGGAAACTCTAGCAGGCAAATAACTCCGGCAGGTCAGAGGCAAGTTGGTGTCAATGCTGGCACGGCCCGGCTCACCTGTTGTGCGATTAAGTCATGGGGTTGCCGCTTGTTCTCTTGGGACCAGGCCAGGCAGCATTTGTTCAAGTGAAAAATCAGGCTCTGTGTGTGTGGTGTGACTGTTTCAATAGAAACAGGCAAACAGATTCCGGGAGAAGAAATAGAATGAAAAAGTGGGCAGTGGGGACGATCCGCCAGCTGTGCTGAAAGGTGACTCAGTCAAGGGTGGTTTGGTGGCAAGAAACAAAAAGCTGCTCAGCTTGAGTAAAGAGGGATTTGTTTGATGGTGTCAGGGCGCTGTCACGGAAGCCGGCGATGGAAGTGGAGGCTGACATCACGGGAGCTGAGGGGTCATCCGCGGCTCTGGCCTCCGCCCTCTCATCTCTGGGGCACGTCTGCTTCATTCCTTTCCTTGTCGACTGAGTGTTTGCAAGGCCTCTCTCCCATCACATGGGCCTGATGTGGACTGGGGTTGCCATGGTGCCTAGGAGGGTCCTGACCCAGTGTAGTCCTACGGCTCAGGTACCCAGCACTCTGCAGCGGGTCTGACTCTATGAGGAATTCTTAAGGCAGTATCTGCCATTGGTCCAGTCACCTGTGGCCGGAGACCAGAGGGTAGCTTCTCCTCTCTGGCTGAGTGGGTGGGGGAAGGTTCTCCGAGAAAGAGGTAGAACTAGGGGAAGAAATAGTAGGTGGAGGAAATGACAGGCATTTGCAGAATGAAAGCTTGTCACCAGCACTGACAAATCCAAACGGGTTGGTGTGGATGCTGGCCGTAAACAATAGTGTGCCTGGATCCGTTCTTACTGGCTGAACACTGATGCTGGGATGGGGAACACGGGCTCTGAATAGGGCAGAACACATAATTGGCTGTGGATTCTACAGAGGGCGGGGAGGCAGTGCAGGCAGAAGGGGGTTTGAAGGGCTGCCAGAGGTATAAACGAGGTGAGTGGTTGAAAGTCCTGGTGAGAATGCAGATCCGGAACCTGGAGGGAGACGGCCCTCAGTGAGCTTGGGACTGGAGGTGACGAGTGGGTGCTGGGTTAGACTTGGGCGAGGTCTGGGTTGTGGCCATATGGTGTGATGTAGAGACAACTTGATAAGTGTTATATTCATGGATGGTGTTATGGGCTGAAATTCGTATGTTGAAGCCCCACTCCCCAGTACCTCAGAATATATCTGTATTTGAAGGTGGGGTCTTTAAAGAGGTAATTAAGTTAAACAAGGTGGGCCCTAAACAAATAGGACCTGTGTCCTTATAAGAAGAGATCAGGACACAGATACACACAGAAGGACGACCATGTGAAGGTACAGGGAGAAGGTGGCATCTCCCAGCCAAGGAGAGAGGCCTCAGGAGAAACCAGCTCTGCTGACACCTGGATCTTGGACTTCCAGCCTCCAGAACTGTGAGGGGATACATTTCTGTTGTTTAAGTCCCCCAGTCTCAGGTCCTTTGTGATGGCCGCCTGAGCAAACACAGATGACATATGGGGGGAGAGGGTCACTTACTGGCCTCGAAGCAGCACTGGGATTTAAAGAGAAGGCCAGCCACACCCCCCATTGCAGGGAATCATAGGGAGTGAGAAAAGGCAGGAGGAGGAGGGTGTTCTCCAGGGAGAACAACGAGGCCGGGGAAAGGTGGGAGAGGAGAGGTCTGCATCACGGAGACACGGCCCACGGTGCACAGGCCCAGGTGACAGGAGGCAGCGGGAATATGGGCGCCAGTGAAGTGGGCAGGGGTAGGCCGATTGTTCGGGGTGGGAGCAGGCAGCAGGGGCAGGGGATCAAGCGCCCCCGCCCCTACACAGGACACAGGTGAGTGGTGTCACAGGAGCCTTGGGTGGAGGTAGGACACAGTCCCATTAGAGGCAGGAAGAGTGAACTTGGGGCTAGCGGGAGCTGGTCACTGATGGAGGAAGCAGAGTTAGAGACAGCACACGCACACACACACACACCACACACACCGTACATGCACACACACAGACGTCACACACACACCACACATGTCATGCACACACACAGACATCACACACACCACACACATCATACATGCACACACAGACTCACATACACACGCACCACACACATCATACATGCACACACACAGACATCACACCACACACATCATACACACACACAGACGTCACACGCACCACACACACCACAGACCATACATGGCACACACACAGACATCACACACACACACACCCCACACACACCAAACACCACAAACCATACGTTCACACACAGACATCACACACACACCACACACACCACACACACACACCACAGACCATACATACACACACACCCCTTGTTTTGTCCGAGGCGCACTCAGGGCTTGTGGAACAAGAGGATTCCTAGTTCTTGTGTCAGGGCGAGCCCTTATCAGGGAGCCCACGTCCTGGCCAGTCTGAAAAAGAAGGCCTGGAATTCTTTGGGGCGCTCAGGTGTGACTGGACTCGTAAGGCCTCTTATGGTCAAGCTCTGCACCCCCAGCTGCCTTGGGATAAGACCAATTTCTGATTTTCTTTTTGTTTGTTTCTGCCAAATCACTCAAGCATAGACTCTCTCCTGCTCAATTCTGAGGCTTAGCTTTGTGAGGGCTGATCTTGCTTGGTGGTTTGCTTCAGCAGAGTGGGAGCTTTGTATAAAATCTTCCAGAGTGTACTTGCAGGTCAGTACCTAATTCATGCAGCATTGGTGGTGGGGGGGTGGTCTTGACTCGTAGCTGGTTAAAAAAATGAAAGTAAATGTGTATGTATTGTGGGGATGTGCCCCACGTGGACCAATGCTGAGCCCTGTAGTGCAGCTAAGCTCTGTGCTTGGGACACATTGAGTGGTGTAAGCAATGCTGCTAAAAAAACAGATAGCCAAATTTTGATAGCTTAACTTAATAACTATCTCCAGTACCACTAGAGTGTCAGCTCCACAGGAGGGAGGACTCTTCCTGCTATTTTTCCCAGTTTCTAGCACATATTGGTGTTCAGTCAATACTCCCAGAATGATTGAATCACTAGTGGAGTTCACATGTATTGTTAAGAAAACTTAGTGACTGCCATCCCCTCCCACCTTCCCAAAGAAACTGGACGAAAGACATCTACAGAAAAATCATAGCAGAGGGACAGAATGCCTAGAAAATGTTCAGCCTCACCCAGGATTGAAAAAATGCGCGTGAACATTATAATCATCCGCCACTTGAAAATTAGCATCGATTCAAAACTGATAACATTGCATGCCGGCATGAATGCAGTGAGATACTCTCTTATATTTCAGGTGGGAGGGCAAATGGGTATAACTTTTAGAAAAAGTCACTTGTCAGTGTGTATCAAAAATTGTAAAAGTGTTCATATGAGTTGACCCAGTAAGATTCTGATAATAATTGTATGGCTAAATCTTGGAGTAAGTCCAATTCATGATACTAACTTCCCCATTACAGGAGGGTATTTGCAATGAAGCAGCAGTGTATTTATGGAAGGGAGAATGTTGGCTGTAGAAACAGTGAGGTATTAAGAGAAGCAAAAATGAATAATCTAGAAAATGTTCCTGAACACGTAGCAGAATTGTGGGGTTTTAATTTTTTTGGGTTTTGAATAAAACAACTGAAAAAACCCCAGAAGACCAATTTTCAGTTAAGTATTAGTGTTGCCCAGAGCTAAGATCCAATTACTCCCTACCGTATTTTACAATATTTTACCAACTTGCTTTTGCACGTCTCAGGTTTATGCCATTAGATTGTTTTGCTTTTAAAATACTCTAGTAAGCATTTAGCTAACACTTAAAATTAAATTACATTAATAATTTATATTCAGTATAATATATTACAGGGCTTCAGTTACATTATAATCTTTTGACCAAAGTGCTTTACTGGTGCTTGGCTTCTGGATGAATGTCTGCTGACCTGGCATTTGCATTATTGCGTTTTATTATTTTAACATTCACAACCTGTACAGCAGTTTTGAAAAACAGTAGAGCCTATAGTGTGTGTAACAGTACTATGGAAATCTTTCTCAATTTAGAAATAGGACTAAATGTAAAATATAATCCTGATTATCTTAATAACCACGATCTGTGTGTATGTGTGTGGCTCTGATAAGGCTTGTGGAATTCATTTGTTTTTAGTTTTTATTTGACGGGCAAGTGGGAATGCTTTGGGGCTAAGTGGTTGTTAATAAACCTCTTAGTTGCAAATGTCACACACCTGTCAGCCCTGAATGGCCCTTTCTTTCTTGAGCTGCTGTGATGTCACTTTGCCTTATTCTAGCATGGCTCCTCTTTCCAGCACACTCTCGGGCCATTAGTCATTTCAGCGGGACATCCACATCAGCATCTGTTCCAGAAGCCAGCTGTGTGAGTGAGACAGTGCTTTGAAAATTGCAAAGCGTTGCTCTGTGGGAGCAGATCTTGGCTGCCCCACAGAGAGGACCAGTGCCACGGGCGACACCTCCACCCACACCCACTGCACGTGTTCCTCCTCAAGCCTGTGTTGGCTCATCTTCTGAAAGCTTCCAGTATGATCCTTCCCACGAGCTCACCTACCTCCTCTGCAAGACCCTGGTGACATGAGGGTCCATAAGACCTATTTCCTCCCATGAGAAGGCACTATCTGGGACATGCATCACTTACTGCCTTGCTGTGTTCACAGTCTCGCCTCCGCTCTGTTCCTACATCATGAAAACTGGCTTCTCCATCCTCGGGAGGTCCCACCACCCTGCAGTGACCTCCTCTGGGGCATGGTCTCGCTGGCCGTGTGGACGGGAAGCACACTTGAATGGGAGTCAAAGCAATGGCATTGGACTGTCAGCTCGGGTTTCCCTCGGTCCTGTCCTTTCGTGCTCCTTCTTTCAGTCACTGGTCATCTTTCTTAAATGCAAGTGTGGTTTCCCTTCCTTGGATCCTTGGCTTCCACGGTTCACCATTGCTCATGGGGCATATCACCAGTTTTATTTTTAGCATGACATCCCCTTCCTGTACCTGCATGCATACTTACTGTTCTCTAAATCGTAGTGTTTTGGGCCTGGTCCTTTACCTAACGTGTACACTTGGTCCATAAGTTCCCACCTCCACCTCCTTGCCCCTCTTCCCCACACTGCTACCATGGATTTCTATTCATTCTTCAAGGTCCAATTAAAAACATAATGTGGCAGCTTCTCTGACCTCCACCTAAAGTGAAGCTTTTGTGCCTAATACCCATTTGTTCCAACCCGCTGTACCACTTATAATACGTGACAGTGATTTACATCTCTGCTGACCTTTTCCACTGCATTATGGGCATAATTAATTCATTTAACTCCTCCATTTCCTCCAGTTGACCATGGGCTTCTCAGAAGCGTCATTCTGGTCTTCCTCTGCTTTCTCCACTGAACTCAGCTCAGTGCCTGCCACATAGTAGATGCTAAATAAATGTTGAAAGTGTAATATGTACTGAAAAGAAGCCTGCATAAAGCAACGTGCAAAAATTGCCTGGTAACGTTTCAGGTTGGGGTAAGGTAGGAGAAAGATGGTGACGTTGCCCATCTTTTGGATGAGGAAGCTGCAGAACAGGGAGGGTGTGTGCCGTGGGGCAGCTCTGTGACTTTCTAATTGTACTACTGCTTTGCCTCTTTGGACTCTGGAGTCTCACCGAAGGCGGTGCTGAAGAACTGGATGCACATCGCAGCATTCCCTGCTGACCCTTCTGCGAGAAGTCTTAGGACCCTGGGAAAGCCAAGGGCTCTCGCCAGCTGAGCACATGGCTATGTAAATAACCCCCAGCACCTCCCACAGCCCCTCCCCCTAGAAGGTCAGGGGCTCTTTTGGGTCCACAGCTCCTGCTGTTTCTGTCCTACTGGAGATCAAAGTGGAGTCTGGGTTCAGTCCAGCTTTCCCATCAGGGCAATAGGTGTTTATGTGACTGACATTAAATCTTCATTTAAAAGCATTGGTTCAGGACTTCCCTGGTGGCGCGGTGGTTAAGAATCCGCCTGCCGAGGCAGGGGACACGGGTTCGAGCCCTGGTCCGGGAAGATCCCACATGCCGCGGAGCAACTAAGCCCGTGTGCCACAACTACTGAGCCTGCGCTCTAGAGCCCGCGAGCCACAACTATTGAAGCCCGTGTGCCTACAGCCCGTGCTCCGCAACAAGAGAAGCCACCGCAATGAGAAGCCCGAGCACCGCAACGAAGAGTAGCCCCCGCTCGCCGCAACTAGAGAAAGCCTGCAAGCAGCAACAAAGACCCAACGCAGCCAAAAATAAATAAATAAATAAATAAAAGCATTGGTTCATACTTCTGTGGATTTTTTTTCTTTTTTGGAACCAGGGCTATTCACTCACTTAGCAACACTGAGCGGAGTTTCTGCTGCTGTGTGTCAGGCCTTCTGCTGGGTGCTGGCATTCAGTGATGGATGAAGTGACCACAGCCCTGGTGTCAAGGGCTCCCAGACCAGCGGTGGGGGGCAGTGGGGATGGCAGACCGTCATGCACTTGCTCACACTTGACCATTGCTTGTGGCGATCGGGCAGTGGAGGTGGGCAAAGTGCAGGGAGCCACAGAGTGGGGGGCTGGGGCCGGTGGGGTTTGGCCCCCAGGGCCCTTTGCCCAGACTGGATGATTCAGAGCAGCCAAGCCAGAGGGACCGGAGGAAGCAGGAGGAGACTGATGGAGGAAGTGCTTCAGAGACGAGCAAATAAGCAGAATGTCCTTTGCTCTTCCCACGTGGGCTCAGGCAGCTTTCTGTTCCATTATTCCTGGCCCTTTCTGCTCCCCTTCCCCGAAGAGTTTAAACCTGTCTCTAGTTTCTGTACATGCAAACACACACTCTCTCTCTCTCTCTCTCTCTCTCTCTGCACGATGGTCTCTGCTCTAGCTTTTGGAACGGCTGACTCCGATCTCAACCTGCTGCTTCTGGGGCAGTTGCCCTGCCACCCCAGCTAGTGAGGTTTTGTTCTTATTGAAACAGTAGAAAACAAATGAATAGAGGTGACGAAACATGGATTTCAAGCAAACAGAAGAAGGGAGAGAGCTAAACTGCTCTGTCCTGGCTGTTATGCAACCGAGCCCTCTGTTAGAGATTACCTGGAGAAAAGTCTGCTTTGCCTGGTGGTGGCATTCTATCTGGGGACTGGTTAAGTTGGTATAAAAAGTGAAACTGTCGTAAAAGTTAAAATGGCAAATGTCGATTTCCTTACTTTACAGATTTCACAACTCAGGCAGAAGAGGAGTTAAACTGTAGCAGGGTAAGGCAGCGGCAGAGCAAAAGTCACTGTGCTATTTCTTGGGACGATTTCTGCTCAACCAGTTATGTTTCTCAAGCCCTCTGAAAGTGTGCCAGGCGCTGTCTGCAGAGGTAGCGGCAGGCCACGCAGCCGGCACTGGGCGGTCTCGGCTTTGGGAGTGCTGCTGAGCAGTTTTTACAGTTATCTCTTTAATTGGCCTCATCTGCGTTTATTTGAAGCAGTGCCTTTTGGTGGACAGTGCACTGAACTAGAGCTAGAATATCTGGGGTCTCATCTTGGCAGGTCACGTGGGCTACCGCCTGGAGACGCATCCGATCCTTCACCCATGAGTGGAGGGGCAATGAGCTCATAGCTCTCTAAAGGTCCTTCCTAATTCGAAGCGCCTCTGCTCTGGACAAGATTGGCCAGCTGTGGCCCACAGGTGGGTCATTCTGGCCCACCACCTGTATGTCCACAAGCTAAGAGTGGTTTTTACATTTTTAATGGTTGAGTCAAAAGAAGAATAATGTTTTGTGAGCTATGAAAATGACAGGCCTTCCAGTCAGAGTCTGTAAATACAGACTCGTGGGAACATGAACAATACTCGTTCACATGCAGGCCGCCTTTGCACTGCAGGGACAGAGCTGAGAAGCTGCAACAGAGACCGCCTGCCCACAAGACCTTAAACGTCTCCTGTCTGGCCCTTTACAGACACAGCTTGCTGTATTCATAGCTGTTTGCCACAGCACAACATGTAGTCTATTTCCTGCATTTAGGGAAACAGTAATGCCTCGCGGAGTTACTATAAGGATGAAAAGAGATAACGGATGGAAAGGCATTGTGAGGAAGTAAAAGACATACGTAAATATTCATAATTCAATTAATACTGAGAAAGGATATCGAGTAAAAACCCAGCTCTGAGGGTGGGTGGATGGAGAAGGGACAGACCCTGGTTGATAGTTTGTACAAAGGCAATTATGTTTCTGATGGGCGGGGTTGAAAGCGTACAGGATAGGTTTGCACATGTGTGAGGTTCTGTGTGCATCTGGAAGGGAAAATAAGAACTTACTCGCTAGGTTGGTGTGATTCTGGATGAGCTTTTAATGCCTCAATTATTTGAACTATTTTAAAATAAATAAGAGAAGAAGTACCCACCCATCCTGATTTCAGTGTTTTAAAAAGGTTTTTTGGGCCTTCCCTGGCAGTCCAGTGCTTAAGACTCCACCCTCCGAATACAGGGGGCCCAGGTTCAATCCCTGATCAGGGAACTAGATCCCGCATGCTGCAACTAAGGCCCAGTGCAGCCAAATAAATAAATATATATTAAAAAAAAAAGACCTTTGTAAGATTATTTTTAAAAAAATAAATAAGAAGGTTTTTTACTTCCAAAGTGAATGTTGACCTGTCATGGATGAGATCTAGTTGTCTGAATTTTCCATACGAAGCTGTCTTGGCAAAACTGCCCCAAATAATTGAAAGATAAAAAGAGTTACATATTGGAAACAAAATACAATTTTAGAAAAATTATAACAGCCATGATTTATGGGTTTTGTCACAATAATATTAGGATAACCTCTCATCCGTTAGACAGTTCATCTTTTACTTAAGTGTTCAACAAGAAAGCTAAATTCTACTTGTTTAAAATTTAACTTATTAAGAAAGTTGGGGAGAAAATTGAACATTTGAAATGGGGTTGAATCATTTTCGGATTTGGTAAAATACACAAGGATTGAACTTTTCATGAGAGGTTCTGAGTGGTAGTGTGCCAAAGAATAAGCTAGAAATAGCAGATCTTGAATTTTGAATCCTATTTCTAATGGTCACTGTCTGGGAAGCTTCCAGATCAACTCAGTCAGTTTGTGCCTTTGGTATATTACTAGTGAGATTCTTTCCCTGTGAAAGCGACCAGCAGTTTGGCTGAACCAGCAGAGTTCGCTGTGTGAACACGGCCTTGTTTAGCTGTGAATGAGCTTCACACAGAAAGCGGGGATGCCCCTCTTTCTTTCCTTAGGTGCAGAATGATCTGGACCATGAGCTCCCAGGACGTGAGGGCACCAGCTCCTGGTATTAACAGTGGGACCTTGGCCAAGCCCCTGAATCCCGCTGACCCTCGACTTCCGCATTTCCAAAGGCGGATGACTGTAGACCTTATTTCATGGATCTGTGAATACTGACCGAGAAAATCCGTGGAAAAGAGCTAACACATGGTGCCTTGTGTGTAGTTGTCTTTCAGTAAACATTATTCATCCTTATTATCACGGGTGGTGAGGTGGATACAAAGCATACACTTCTCGGTGGTGAGGGTTCAAGCAAAGGTCCTTCTATTTCCTGCCAGACTTGGGTCAGTTGGCAAGTGTAGACGGTCCAGCTCATGGGTCTGTGAGGGATAAAAATGTCTGGTTGAATTTATTATCAACTTTAAGTCTTTGCAGAATGCCTTAGGCAGAGGCACTTCTTTGGCCCTTGATGAGTGATTTTTTACACTAATATACATCCAACAAGATGATGAAGAGTACACACTGGTCATTTGATGTGTCAGGAATGGTCAGTAAACTATGACAGAGCATCTTTTACATTCTCACGATAAACACCGCTGCAGCTTCCCACCATCTTCCTTGATAAGCACCGTCTGCAGTGGGCTTATGCCTGGGAGGCAGCTCACTGCCGTGATGCAGGCTCAAGTTGGTGACTTCCTGGAGATTGGTCTTTTCCCTTTTTTGTTTGAGTTAAGAAAAACACGGTAACTGATGGGGCTCCCTGTTTTTGGACCCTGGCTTTATTCTAGTGGCTCCCTTCCTGATTTGGGCACAACTTTGGGTAATGATTTCTTTCTTCCTTTCCTTAAACTCTCATCTCAGCCTCTTTCTTCTGCATTAAAGGAGGTGAGAGCTGCTTATGAGGGAGTTGGGAGCTTGGAGTGGGGAGGGAAGACTGGGGCGGTCGCTCTTTGTGAGAGCGCTGAGCGGGGAGGCCGGAAGGGGATTTAATTGTGTTGTGTGTGATGAATGGACACTCCCTCTTTGGTGTTTCTATGAGAATCAACAGTAGAAAAGGAAGTATATTTTTGGCTGTTGAGCTAGTGTTTAATTGAATGCTACACTGGACCAAGATGGGGCTTCCAGCTCCTGGTTTGTCAGCTGTGCCTAGAACAGTGCCTGGCATGATAAGGCACTTGTATTATTGAGTGTAAGGCACTTAAGAAGTATCTGTTGAATGAGTCACCACCATCCTTGTTGCGGGAATGTACCTCCTGAATCTCCAGATGGATGCATGTAACTGCAAAGGCCCTCTATAAATCTCCTTTTCAGGGAGTGAGCCAGTTATTATAACTTTCTTTTGACCTTTCCCTGCCCTTCCCCCTCCCCTATACCCACCCCTACATCCACATTCCAGAAGCAGCTCCACCTGTCTTTAGAAGTCCTCTCTCCTAGGGTTTCCCAAGTCTGTCCTGATGCTTTCTGACCTTGTTTCCTCATGACTTGACAGGGGTGGCCATGAACTTGGAGGGCTCATGATGATATTAGGTTAGGGGTCAAGGCATATGTACATTCTCTGTGGCCCAGCCAGTGTACTAACCCTCCAGAAAGTTCCAGAGGAAGATAGGTATGTGGCAGTAGCCCCTGGCCAAGCCATCATGTGGAAAAGAAAGTGATCTGAGACAGGGGAGAGAGGATGGCCTCTGGTCACCATCACGAGTGGACGAGAAACAGGGGATGCCACAGGCACACAGAGGCTGATCCTCTGATCCCTGACACAAGCGTGGTCTTGGGGTGTGGGGACACCCTCTTGTACTTTGTGAGTGTGTGTGTGTGTGTGTGTGTGTGTGTGTGTGTGAAGACTGGAGCTCTGTCTAGAGGCTGAGCTCACTGTCTGCGTGTGGGTCACATCTGTGCTGTTGTGGACCCCTTGTCGTGGGAGTGGGGGGTCACGAGGGCTTTAAATGAACCAGTCATTCATGTAAGAAATTCCATCAGACGAGCATCACACATTCAAGTGTATTCAGCTGAGTAAACATTTATTGTGCTCCTACTGTGTCCCAAGTGCTAGAGCTAAAAAAATGAACACAAAACAGAATCTAGTCTCAGGTGTCTCACAGCTCAGTGAGACTCTTAAGTGTATAATTAGCATCATAATAGTGTATGCAGAAGGCGCGTGGGGTGAAAGATGGAGGGGACAAGACACATTTGCCTGGGAGAGTGGCTGTGTAGGAGAGCCCGAGGGAGGCATGCCATTTGAGGCAGCCGGAAAGGATGGTTAGAAGGTGGCCAGGCAGATGACGTGGCGGGGAGCAGGGAAGGACCGTGTTATGCAGAGAGGATGGCGATGAGCCAGAGCAGGGACATGTAGAAATGCAGGGTCTTTTCTAGGCACCGACAGTAGTTGTTTGAGGTTGAAGGGTCCTAAGGTGTAGGGATCACTAGAGAGGAGAAAATGGAAGGACACATCCTATTCTGAGGCCAGTGTGTGGCAGGCTGGGTTCTCCAGATTCTGAGTTGACCTTTGGAAGCAAGATGTTTATCAGAGATCAGGGCCGGTGAAGGGGGAGGAGGAAGGAATGGGCAGAGTGAGAAGCTGAATCGCAGCACAAAGCCCACAAAACTTCCGCCACCCCAGCGTGAAGCCTCGTCCACCTTGCAGCTTTGAGCGTCGCTGGAAGGGTGGGCCGTGGACTAGCACGTTGGGAGGTCGGCCCTTCCGGCCCTCAGCTCTCCCATCTGCTCAGGGTTCCCAGAGGGCCCTGGTGAGGGGGCGGGTGGCGTCCAGTGAAGGGCTGGCTCTTACTGACCCCTTGGTGATGGTGAACACGGTGCTACACCTAGACCAAGACCCAGCTGTGGCCAAGAGATCCACCTTGTGAAATCCACAAGCCAGTTCATGGCTAGATGTGCTGTAACTGTTGACTGCACCCCCAGGGTGGACGCCCCCTCCACTCAGGGGTGCCTCCAATCAGGGACGCCCCCGTCCCCCTCCCTCCCTCTTGACCGTTTGACAGGCTTTGTACTTGGCTTTGCCCGTGACCCCTCTGGAGGGCTGTGAGCCCCGCACCGAGACGCCGGATGTATCCCAGCTCTAGTGTGAGTCCACGATAGAGACAAAACATGGCCGAGGGTGTGTGTTTTGTAAGTTGGATACGGCCGAAGAGCGGCCCGGAGAGCAGGCCGAGTTGTGGTTTGTTTGTCTTATGTTGGGGTCCTCCAAAGAGTCCTACTTGTTTGTAACACCGCACTGCCTGGGTTTAAATCCTGGTGCAAGCACTTCCTAGCTGTGTGACTTTGGTCAAGTTCCTTAACTTCTCTGTGCTGCAGTTTCCTCATGTTTAAAATGGGAGCAATAATGACAGTGATAACTTCAAAGGGTCATGGAGATTGTTAGGAAGATTAAACGAGACAGAAGTGCTTAGAACAATGTCTAACATATAGTGAGTGCTCTATGAAAGATAGATCTTATTCTTATTATTCTAAAACCACCTAAAATGTATAACCTCAAACATTTAAGGCCCTTGAGACCTTTGAAGAAGGGGAAGAAAAGAGGAGAATGATGGGCATGGGTGTGACACTTAATTCCTTGTTTAACTAATATTTTTTAACAAATTCACAAATTGTGCTCTTTGCAGAGACATGGATGGGCCTAGAGACTGTCATACAGAGTGAAGTAAGTCAGGAAGAGAAAAACAAATATCGTATAATATCGCTTATATGTGGCGCCTAGAAAAACGATACAGATGAACTTATTTGCAAAGCAGAAATAGAGACAGATGTAGAGAATACCAAGGGGGGAAAAGGGGAATGGGATGAATTGGGAGATTGGGATTGACATATATACACTACTATGTATAAAACAGTTAACTAATGAGAACCTACTGTTTAGCACAGGGAAGTCCACTCAGTGCTCTGTGGTGACCTAAATGGGAAGGAAATCCAAAAAAGAGGGGATCTATGTACACGTATAGCTGATTCACTTTGCTGTACAGCAGAAACGAACACAACATTGTAAATCAACTATACGAATAAAAATTAAAACAAACAAACAAAGCAAAACAAAAACAAAAACATACACCAGGTGCCTGGTAACATGTGAAGAAGCAGCGTTACCTAAATAAAGGAGATAGAGTTTCTGCTCCAAGAGCTCACAGCTTAGTGGGGGGCTTACAAACCTCAGTAAACTAACACAATACGAGGCCCCACGTACTACATTAGGGGTATTTAAAGGCGGCCAGGGGAAGCGACTGCCCGCGGGGAAGGCTTCAGAGAGGGAGGAATTCAGCAGGCCGGGTTAGGGTTAGGGTTGGGGTTGGGGTTGGGGTTGGGGTTGGGGTTGGGGTTGGGGTTGGTGTTAGGGTTGGGGTTGGGGTTAGGGTTGGAGTTGGGGTTAGGGTTAGGGCTGGGGTTAGGGTTAGGGTTGGGGTTAGGGCTAGGGTTAGGTTAGGACGTGGCAGGTGGAGGTGTGAACGGCACACGGCTCTGTTCCGGCGGTAGCTGAGTGTAGCCAGAGTTGTGTTGGCTAGCCGGCGCCAGGCTGCCTGCAGCTCTGAACTGCCAGGCTGGGTGTTTGAACTACACTCTGACCGCGAGGAGAGGAAGTGAGATGGGCTCAGGTTGTGGGTCTCAGAAGACTTGTCCGGCTTCACAGCGCCTCGAGGTCCTTCTCACTTCCCATTACCTCTTTGGTTCTCAAGGTGAATCTGGGGAGCAGCAGGGCAGGCCTGGCCTGGGAGCCTGTCAGGAATGCATAGTCTCAGGCTCCACCCCAGACCCACTGAGATGAGCCTTTCGACAAGGTCCCCAGGTGACTGGTTTGCACAGTAAAGCTGGAGACTGTCAAGGTGTGGACCACACTGCATCTTTAGGCTCAGGTGTTTGCCCTTCAAACGCCGTCCCCTCCCTCATTCTGTTGCTGGAAAGTTGAGTTCAACAGGAGGGGCTTCGGGGCTTTGGGGCTGAAGCTTGTACTGGTGAAGCGCTTGCTCAGGGGCTGTTGTCCCTGGAATGTCGGGACTGCTCGTCAGTGTCTGTCTCCAAGGGCTTCTTCCAGTCAGGGTATTTGTACTTAGCAGCTGGGACACAGACATGTTTCAAGATGTTTCTGCCCATCAAGTGCTTAAAATGGTCACTATCAGATTTTCGCGTCCAGCCTAAGGCCCCGTTGGAAGCTATGAGCTGTTCCCACAGTTCTCTGTCCTACCAGGCTTTCTCCTGCGTCACATCAACAGCCCCGTTGTGACCTTTATTCTCCAAACCTTCCTCTGCTCTTCCCTTCTAGAAGTTTCCAAACTTGTTTCTGGGTCTCATTTTTTGGGGGGTGTCTTTTCAAACAATTACTTAATCTACCAGCATCCCTTCAGTTCATAAACAGCACGAGAAGGAAGCCTTTCTCCTTTTCCAGGATGTATTAACCTCGAAGAAGCAAGACCGTGGCTCTGGGGAGAAGGAAAAGCCACATCCTGAGACCTGGGTGCCGCTTTTCACTGGCTCGTACCCAAAGGCAAATGCCTGTGAGTGAAACATTGCATTGTCCCAGATAAATGATCCTCTGGGCATCAGAGACTTTAAAAAAAAAAAAAAAAAAGTTGAAAGCATAGCGTTTTAGCTCCTGCCCTGCACTTTTTCAAGCTGCTATAGAATTGGTATGATATTTCAAAGTACAGGAAGAGGCAGGGGGCTGGTACGAGAATTCTTAGCTCCTTGCAACTTCCTACGACAATTAAAACAAAATTACCTGCAAAGCTGCCTGGGTGCATCATACCAAGTCAACCCCGGAACCAGATAGCCTGTCTCAGAACATCCGACTTCAACACACTGTTCCCGCAGAATGAACGCTCTGAGAATGAAGCAGTTAATCGGACTTTCATCCCAACTCAGGGGAGAGAAGACAGACGAAGGAAAATGGGAGGGGATAAGCGAGCTTTCTTACCCTAATTTATCAAGAATACATCTGAAAGAGACCCTATTAGGACCTATTCCAACAAAGACATCCTGCCAAATACAGAGACATAAAAACAGAAAAGGATTAGAATATAATATGGTGCAGAGGTTAGAGCAAGGTCTCTCAAGGTCGGCACTACTGACACTTAGGGCTGGATAATTTTTTGTCGGGAGCTCTCCTGTGCATTGTAGGGTGTATAGAAGCAGCCTTGGGCGCTGCTTACTAGATGCCAGTAGCGCTGCCTTGGCTGTGACAACCAAAAGTGCCTCCAGACATCACCACATGTCCCTTGGGGGCAGAGGGTAACGTCACTCTGGGCCAAGAACAACTGGGTTAGACTAAAGAATGGGCTAGCTGGATTCACAGCCCAGATCTGCCACCTGCTAGCCCCACGATCTTGGAGTTAAGTCTCCTCATCTCCCTTGAGCTCAATTTAAAATGCGGATACCTCACAAGATTACTGTAAGATTAAGTGCTTAAGTATACGTCATCCAGCACATAGTAAGTGTTCAATAAATATTAACTACGTTTGTGATGATAATGACAACCTCTCACCTGAGATAAAATACTGTAACCAATAAACGGGAACCACTCACTGATAAGAAGTTTAAAGGCACAGACCTCATCTTACATGGTCACATGGGGAAAAATTCTGCACTAGTGAACAAAAGCCATGCTTCGCCCTATATTCACGCCCAGCCAGAAGAAAAGCGCTACACACATCAGATTAGCAGAGAAGCTCTAGAAATTCTGAAGGACTCAAATAGCCTTAATAGGGGGTGTGCCAGATTTAACCTTGGAAATCTGGAAAACAACGGGGCACAGTGTAAACAGAGTAAAAAAAAGAACAGAGGGCCATTTAGAAGAGCCGTAAGGCTCAAACCAAATCCCTCCTCGCTGTGCGACACCCCCTGTCTCACTTAAGCACCTCACTTAGAATGTCCCTTTGAGATCTGAAGTAATTGGCCATCCTTGCCGGGGAGCATGGTGACTCCTCCAGGCGCCCCCGACATGCACAGGGTCGCCGAAGACAGAAGTAGAAATACCCCGTGGCCTCTGAGATGCTGA
>NW_006793488.1:1565774-1607126 GCF_000442215.2 Lipotes vexillifer | reverse complement strand
TGAACCGAGAGCTCCAGTCAGAGCCTGGGGCTGGGGATGCCAAGGGACAGAGTTAAAATACACGAAGAAGCACCAGCTTTTGATTGATTTTATTATGGGTGCGTAAATCAAGCCAGACGTGAACTTTAAATTGATTGCAACACGTTGCGTTATCAGTGTGTTCTCAGGTTATTTAATTTCTGGTCTGATCTTATCTCATATTTCCCAAGATGCTTTGGAAGGCTTTCATGTCCACAGACTAAATCACACTTTCTTTTCTCCTGCCAGGGGTCCATGTTCCCAGCGCGCATGTAGATGGGGACAAGTTTTACAGAGCATTTTTGGGCCTCTCCCTTGCCTTTAGCAAATTCCTTAGGGTTTGAAAGAAAGATCTGTCTCTATCAAGTTCTCCTTGCTTTTTTGGTGTATCTTTAATCGTTGCAGTCGTTTCAAGGCCTTGGTTTATCTTTATGTGTTGCTCATCTAGTTTTTTTTCATTTTGTATTTCATTGTATCCTGTATTTAAGTCTTAAAATGTCAGTATCCCCTGAGTGTTATTAGGGTTATTCTTCGTGGCAAAAGGCTCAGAAATACTGGTCTATTGATGAAGCCTTACCTGGCTCTAATTTTTATTTTTTCCCCAAGACACCGTTGTTAGTCAGGATGCTGGTAGAAAGAAGACGGCTGAGCTGAAAAGAATATTAATGAAGCACTTTGGGCAGAGTTAAGGGAGCAGCCGGGGATGGTGAGGCTCCAGGACCAGGAACAGTGAGGAACCGTGACCACCCCGAGGCCCGAGGGGCAATGAGCCTGGTGAGAAATGTACAAGAGGAGGCCCCAAGAGGAGGGTGGCCACATGGGAACACAGCAGCCCTGGAGAAGCAGGGAGCTAAACATCCTCTCTTCTCTCATCTTTTTGGTTTCTTAACGGTGCCTTTGACGGGCCAATCTTGATACCCACCAGGGTTCTTGGCCTTCCCCAATCAATAGAAACTGACTAGAGGCCGCACGAGAAATTCAGGCAAGGCTTTGTTGGTGTTCCTGTGCCAGGTGCAGGGGGGAGCGACAACAAGTAACAGGTTCCCTCGCTCGCTCCCCAAGGGGGAGGAGCTCGTTCCTTATATGGGGTGAGGGTCGGGGTGTGGCCAGGGCTGGGGCCGGAGGGGTGGCTTAATTATTTTGCCCACCCCTTGGCGGTGTTACGTGCAGGGGGGCATGCGCAGCAATCTGCTTTTGCTCCGGATCCCCAGTTTTTTTTAGTCCCATATAGTTTCTTTGTATTTTGTAGCTGGAAGAGAGGTGTGTCCACGTGCAAGCACTGCAGCATTGCAGCAAAGGGTCCCAGGTCCCAGCCTGACTCAATCTGGGTGATCCAGTCAAGAGGGATTAGCTTCCCAGGCACAGCGAAGGGCAGAGAATAGATCTGGATTGAGGAGGGGATAAGACACAGACAAACTAACAGCAACCTTTTCTTCACATTTGGCTATTGAAATTCTCATTAGATTATCAATAGATGAGCAATTCTCTGTAGATCGACAGAGAATGCATATGGCAATTTTATTCTTAGGATGAAATCAGTTTCTGCTCTTCCTGGAGATATGGGTGTGTGTGTACACACACACACACACACACACACACACACACACACACTTATTTTTTCATTTTAGCAACTGCTCTTTCTCTTGCTTGATCAGTCTTGTGTCCCTGTACAGAATGGACAACTGTCTTTAAAAGCCTTAATGCCCATACAGAGGCCATGCTAGAAATGTTAACTCCCAGCCCCTCCTCTCCATCTACTGAACCAGAAACTCTGGGGTGGAGTCCATCGATCTGCATTAACAAGCCCTCTAAGGAGTCTGACACAGGCTCAGGTCTGAGAAGCACGGGGCTGGATGATGTGCGGAACATCCCTGATATTCTCCTCGCACCACACCTTTTTGTTCCAGGCGTTGCTGTGGCAACCAGCAGGGCACAGGTGTAGCCTGACCGCACCCCATGTCAGCTGCACCACGTGTATCTTCCCTGCCTCTGGGCTTCTCTTCCACCTCAGTGTGGGATGACTGGGGGAGGCTGCCCGGCTCTCCCTGGGCATGTGCAAACCTGGAGATGCTGAGGAGTTCATGAAGAGTCCTGGGGCAGCCCTGGACCAGTGGAGGTGGGGATCAATCACTCTCCCACGGTCTTGGGGTGGAGGTGCATTCTACGTGGCTCCTCAGTGGGTTCGGCTGGGACTGAGCCCCATCTGTCCAGAGCACTTATCAGCTCAGTAATACACCTTTGGGTTGGCTTTTCCTCTTCCCAATCTCTTCATTTTTGTTTCCTGGGATTACTTTCCAAAATAAACTCCCTGCACACAGACCCTTGTCTTAGGCTCTACTTCTTGGAGGAATCCGAGCTAAGTCAGTGTCATTCCCCCATCCTTTATCAATATTTTACTCACCTCTAAGGACCAGTTCGAATGTCACCTATAGCTCATAAACCTTTGTCTCCCAGTTAGATTCAATTGCTCTCTCACTTGGGCTTCCACACTGCTCAGTTTTGCCATCACAGCAGTGGCCACCTGTGTCTGGCAGTGTGGTTCTGCAGCTCTCTGTCTCCCCAGCTGGACTAGTGTTCTTGAGGTCAGGGACAGTGTCTGTTCATTTGAGGAGCACGCCCCACACCCCCTGCACCCCATTCTGGAGGGTTTTGGGGTAGTGCTGGGCACAGTAAATGTCTGTTGAATTTCATAGAATGTCAGAGTCCTGTCTGACGGCTTTTAAAGTCACACTGTAATATTCTCAGTGCATCTGACTTAGAACAGTGGTGTTCTTTACTGCTATGGTCTTGAAGTGTTGAGGCTTTCTCCTTTAGCTCTTTTCAATCCAGTTATTGCTCGAAATGAAGCGCAGTTGGTTGTGACCATTCAGTATTGTGACCAGGGCCAGCTTCACGGGCATGCAACCTTGAAGTTGCCCAGGGCTCTGTGTTCAGAAGGTTAGTAAAGCATTACAGCTTGGTTTAATGCTTGGCTATTGCCATCTGGAAATTCTTAATATTTATCTTTGAAGTTGGGTTTTGGGAGCGAAGTCAAAGGGACAGTGGAGCTCGCACACGAGCAGAAGAGGTGGCTGGTGTCCACCCTTCCTGCTGCTCCATTCACGATGCTCGTGAGCGCAGAATCCCACAGGAGCCCAGGGAGGTGCAAAGTGAGCACAGGCAGGTGTGTTACATTCACGACTGAGCGAACCAGGGAAGGAGGGAGTAAGTAAGGGAAGTGGGGAGGGGGCCATGCTTCCCAGTAGAATCAGAACAGGCTTCAAATGCAGAAAGGCAGTGGTGTTGTAATAGACACCAATTGCCAAGGGGCCCCGTCATATCCTTTCTCACTTGTGTTATTTCCCTGAATTAGCCACTTACGCTGAAAATGATGACGTAGAAGAAAAGGAGAAGATAGGGGAACCCACAGATCCTTTTCCTTGGGTTCTTCCTTACCTATCAGTAAGCTGAAGATAGAAAGCGTTGGTCAAATGTGCACAAGTCGAGGTAAAACACAGGTTGCTTAGTTTTATTTAGAGTTTCCACTATTTAGATAAGAATACTTATGCATCTATGAGCTACAAAATACGATTTGTATAATTTCAGCGATTCTGATAGAAGTTGAATGCCCTTATATTTGCATTATAAAATTGTCTCCGCAAATATTAAGGTGAATGGGGAGGTTTAAACACGTTCATGCGTAAAAACTAATATTAACTCAAATAGAAATTAAAAAATAAAGGAATGCATTAAGAAAACATTGTGCAATGAGCCAATCTTGATGTGTGTATGCGTGCAAGCATGTAAAATAAAACGCTAGAATAAATAAGAAGAAATATCTGTAAGGTGAGCTGCTTCTCTTCCTAGTTAGAAGGTGCCAATCTTGGGGAATACAAAGATGAAAGCCATTGCCCCTGCCCAAGGACTTCACAGATTAGCGGGGGACTCGGACAAGAAACTCAACCATCAGAGAAGAGGCTGGGGGAGCTCTGAACATCCAGCTGCATGGGGGTCCGGGGCCAAGAGGGCAAGTATCTCAGTGTGAGCCCGGAGTGGGCCTCATTTCACCCTGACCACCAGCCACGCTCTGCACAGAGGGACTCCGGAACCACAGGGATGAACCTGATTTCAGGTTCGTTTTCTTAACCGAGAGTCCAATACCTGGTTTGTGGACACTTCGATTGCCCAGTTCACCTCCAAACATCATGATGAGGTTGTGATGGAGGTTGCCAGGAAGGAGGGACTTAGGTGAAATGGTATTTCCAAGAGAGTCCCCACTTAGGATGGCAGAATGTACGTCGGTGGAGAAAAGAAACGTCGGGGCCCACGCGTGCCTTATGTGTTATTCTTATGCACAAGGACAGTGTTTACGTTTGCATTATAAACCTCAGAGCTAAAAATTAGAAATCTTCGTCTATTTCTTATATAGATGTAATATTTCCCCTCTCCTTACATTTCATAAATGCATCCTTTTTTTTTCTCTACGTGCTTCATATTCCTTTGCTACCAGAGACTTAACAGCCTTTGCCCTGGAAAGAAAGACTCATTCAACAAGCCCCTTCTCAGGGGTTTCTGGGACGCCTGGAAGACGGCACGTGTCAATAACGGTCATCCAGAGAGACGCCAAAGTGCTTCACCTGCCCTGCGTTACGGCTCTGCTGCTCGGCATCACCACTGTTTGTGTGTGAAAGTAGACTGAGAACTTCTTGAGAGCGGCATCGTGCCTACCCCACCTCTGTGTCTCCCCTGGGACCCAGCACAGCGCCTGGTACACGTGGAGGAGCACAGTAAAATGGGTTGGTTGAATGAAGGAGCTAAAGCCGTCTCATTGCTCCCAAGCTCTTTGAATTACAGTCTCTGCTGCCTCATCTCTGTGCTTTATTTATCACTCTTTTCCTGACACCTTTAAATAAACAGCTTACTATAGAATACACACATGCACACGTGCTCCCCACGCATACACACATACACACGCTGACTTTATGTAGCACAGCAGACCCTGAGGAAAAGGTTTTGTTGGAACACTCGCACTTGTTAAGACAGTTCACAGGAACATAGCAGATGATGGATGGCTTAGTTGCATGTTTTAGCAGGATGGGATCTCTTGGTAGGGTCTGATTTCAGAGCACACCTGGAGGCCTGGTGACAGCCTGTGCTCCTGAGTGGGTTCGGGAAAGAACTTATTTATTATAAAGCTAAAATTAAACGACATGTTTTTGCATGTTGTTCAGCGGCAGCAGCTGAGGCAAACCTTTGTCAGTGCAGAGCTTTTGACACCTCGGGTTTCAGCCTCAGTCAGTGGATTTCTGTGTAAGGCTGGTGCTAATTTTCAGCATTGAAAATAAATGAGCTAACTTGGGAAAGTTAAAAGTCATGCCCTTTATCTTCCCTTGGGCTAAAGTCTTTTCACTTTAGAAGAATCGGGTCCTTTCTCTCCTCTGACCTGCTTCTGAATGTCCTGGTTCCAGCCAGGACACCGGGATCAAAGGAGAAAGTGCCGAAGGCCCGGCAGTGAGGTGAGCGGCTTTCCTGGAGCAGCTGGGCGTGTCCTCGTCTGGGATCTGCAAGGCTGACCTTGCCAGCCTCTCGTCTGTGGTGCTAAACGGTGCCTTTGCTTCCTGGCCGCCGACTCTGCTGCCCACAGGGCTGTGTTCCGGCTGACGGGTCCCGTTGTCTCCTCACCGTGCTCATTGCCCATCTTGGGCAAGACATCCTGTTCGCAGTGAAAGGTCCTGGATGAACTCACTGAAACTGCTCACTGCAGGAGGCCCCTCCCACTGCAGCACTTCTGTTGAGAACAACCATCTGAGCACAAGTTTTCATACACTCACCTTTTGCTGTGAAGGAAAAAGAAATCTCTCAACACAGACCATTACGGAGGCAGCTATAAGTCTCAAATGTAAGATGGGAACCAGATTGTAGGGCAAGATAAAAAAGTGCTAATTGAGATTGAAAGCTAAAGGCTAATAAGACCCTCATACCCACTGAAATTGAAGCTGGTTAAGACCCTCACACCGTGGGTAGGATGAGCTGGATGCAGGAAAGCCACCCGTTGTGACGTGACCTGTATGCTGTTACCATCTATGGCTGTTACGACGATGACTTTACAATTTCTTAGGTATTTAGCTCTTATAAAGTGTTTACGTATTTGTTGATTTTAAACCATAACCATATTGTCGTCTTTTACAAATGAGGAAACTGAGGCTTCTGGAAGTTAAGTGATCCTGTACAAGACACCCAGCTAGTAGATGGCAGAGACAGGACTGACAAACTAAATCTACAGGTGCATCACACACTTTTACTACTGATGACATTAAGATATTTCCTTAGGTATCTTTAGAAAGCAGCCAATTTAAAAGGGGATTAACAACAAGTACTCTGTAAACTTGTTACAATGCACAAACTTGTTATACAGCGTAGGCAATAGGGTGATGAGCATCTTGGGGTCTAGAAAGGGAGATGAAGTTACGAACTGTTGAGTATTTCCAGCTGTGTCAAAGGAAAAGACCTTGCGTTTACTGAGCGAGAACATTCTGGTCACTACCAAGTGTATCTTCATTGGGGAGGAGATATCTCCTCAGTCTGATGTGATGATCTAACGCATCCCCTCAGATGAAGCGAGGTCCAGGGCCGTTCGCTCTCTTTTGCTGGGTTTGGTGGACCAAACCGCTGGCTCTCGATTCTGTTTCGTTAGAACCTAGCCGCTGGGGAGAGCTAGGGTGCTCTGTATCCTGGACTGGAATCATTGGAAAAGTTTGTCTTTCACTTTAAGATTAAGGCATTGGCTCCCTGGTTTGTTTTTTTGTTGTTGTTTTGTTTTTTGCGGTACGCGGGCCTCTCACTGCTGTGGCCTCTCCCATTGCGGAGCATAGGCTCCAGACGCGCAGGCTCAGCGGCCATGGCCCACGGGCCCAGCCGCTCCGCGGCATGTGGGATATTCCCGGATTGGGGCACGAACTCGTGTCCCCTGCATCGGCAAGCGGACTCTCAACCACTGTGCCACCAGGGAAGCCCTGTAAGCTTTTTTTCACAACACATTTCTCTCTTTAACCGTTTAACTGTTTAATTTGAGGAAAAAACTGGGTTGGGTGGCTTCTGCAGTGTAGGCAGATCAGTCTGACTGGAATAAGAATTGAGTTTATGAGGTGTTTTAGTCATTCATTACGTGGTAACTGTCAAGAGCTGTGAAGGTTTGGAGATTTTACCTCCTTGCAAAGTTAATAGGTTAGCCTACAACAGCTTTAGGGACACCAGCAAGAGATATGAGATGCCTGGATTAGAGACAAAGGACAGTTTAATACTCGTAGCAATAGCAGTAGCCAGAGTATCATCATTTTCTTGTGCTGGTCCCCTAAGCCCCAGTTCCCACTGGGTGGCTAGGCAGGGCCAGATGACACCTCCACACTTAGTGGGGCGTGTCACAGGAGAGGAGCTGAGCTTAGGAAACCCCAAGCTTTTATAACGGGCTGTATGCAAACCTGCAGCATTTGCCTGGGGGGAGCTTTATTACGCTGGACAGCAAACAAACCAGCCTTGTGCTCCAGAGGGTGATACCGCCTCTGTCTCCAGGGCTCTTTGCTGTGCAGACAGCCTTGAAAAGATAAGCTGGAGCAAAGACCCGTCACCGCCTCTGCCAGGAACATGTGCAGAAACAGGACAGACCGTGTAGAATCGCCTCCCGACAGCAGCTTCCTTTGACTTCAGTTCTTGCACACAAATCTCCAAACTACCTAAACCAGTGCGCTTGTTTTCCTAAACCTCGCATCAAACCAAAACTTCAGGCCGAAAGATACACGGGGAAGACAGGAAGGTGGGAGGTGCAGGATCCCTTTATTTTCCTGCTAAGTTTTGTCTGCAACTTCCTTTCCCACCTTCCTTTCATCCATGTCCAGAAATTTGGACTGTTCCCCTCAGAAGAATGCAGATTAGAGGAATCTGATTTCTAGCAATGCATGGATTCAGTGGAAAAGGTATTATAGAGTATACAGCAACTACAACTTATATATGACAAAAGATAAAGTTATGAAAAGTCAAGGGAGAGACTTGGATGAAACATTGCAACTTTTATTTTTAACTGAAGTGTAGTTGATTTACAATGTCTTGTTAGTTTCAGGTGTGCAGGTGAAAAGAATATATAGCTGTTCTTTTTCAGATTCTCTTCCCTTATGGGTTATTACAAAATATCGAATATAGTTCCCTGTGCTATACAGTAGGTCCTTGTTTATCTGTTTTATATATAGTAGTGTGTATCTGTTAATCCTAAACTCCTAAATTATCCCTCCCCTCCATTTCCCCTTTGGTAACCATAAGTTTGTTTGCTATGTCTGTTGTGTTAAATAAATTCACTTGTACCTTTTTTTTTTTAGGTTCCACACATAAGTGTTATCATATAATATTTGTTGTTCTCTGTCTTCACTTAGTATGACAATCTCTAAGTCCATTCATGTTGCTGCAAATGGCATTATTACATTCTTTTTTATGGCTGAGTAATATTCCATTGTGTGTGCATATGTGTGTGTGTGTGTGTGTATATATGTGTATACCGCATCTTTATCCATTCACCTGTCGATGGACATTTAGGCTGCTTCCATGTCTTGGCTATTGTAAATAGTACTGCAGTGAACATTGGTGTGCATGTAACTTTTTGAATTATAGATTTCTCTGGATATATGCCCAGGAGTGGGATTGTAGGATCATATGGTAACACAATTTTTAGTTTTTTAAGGAACCTCCACACTGTTCTCCATAGTGGCTGCACCAATTTACATTCCCACCAACGGTGTAGGAAGGTCCCCTTTTCTCCACACCCTCTCCAGCATTTATAATTTGTAGGCTTTTGATGAGGGTCATTCTGATTGCAGTGAGGTGATACCTCGTTGTAGTTTTGATTTGCATTTCTGTAATAATTAGCGATGTTGAACTTTTTTTCATCTGCCTGTTTGCCATCTGTATGTCTTTGGAGAAATGTCTATTTAGATCTTCTGCCCATTTTTTGATTGGGTTGTTTGTTTTTGATATTGGGTTGTATGAGCTGTTTGTATATTTTGGAAACTAATCCTTTGCTGGTTGCATTGTTTGCAAATATTTTCTCCTATTCTGTAGGTTGTCTTTTCATTTTGTTTATGGTTTCCTTTGCTGTGACCATTGCAACATTTTTAGTAGAACAAAGATCAGTGTACAGACTATTGCTCCTACTCTCCCCCCACCCCACCCCAAAATAAACAAACAAACCTCAAACCCAATAGAAAAAAGGAGAGAAAATGTGAATAATTTGCAGAAAAGGAAATAAAGTGGTCAATAAACTTAAGTAAAGATGTTTAACCTCAAATGGTAATCAGGTAAGTGCAGGATAATGAGATATCCCCAATAATATTGGTAAAAATGTAAAATACTGATAATAGCCAACATTGATGAGAAGGTTAGAAATAAGCACTTTCAAAGTGGCTCACTTTGTAATGTAATGTAAATGTAATGTAAATTGATATCACCTTTTTGGAGGCCACTGCTCAGTTGAACCTCATGAGAATGCTAACCCAGTATTACTGGTAATAGCAAAACCATCAACAGAATGGTAAATAAACTATGATATATTTCTTTTGTGGAATATAGCCATGCAGATTTAAAAAGAATGAGCTATTTTACATTTGGTAGTGTATATATGTCAATGCTACTCTCTCACTTCGTCCCAGCTTACCCTTCCCCCTCCCCATGTCCTCAAGTCCATTCTCTACATCTGTGTCTTTATTCCTGTCCTGTCTTTATCCATTCATCTTTCGGTGGACACTTAGGTTGCTTCCATGTCCTGGCTATTGTAAATAGTGCTGCAATGAACATTGTGGTACATGAGTCTTTTTGAATTATGGTTTTCTCGGGATATATGCCCGGTAGTGGGATTGCTGGGTCATGTGGTAGTTCTATTTTTAGATTTTTTAGGAACCTCCATACTGTTCTCTGTAGTGGCTGTATCAATTTACATTCCCACCAATAGTGCAAGAGGGTTCCCTTTTCTCCATACCCTCTCCAGCATTTATTGTTTCTAGATTTTTTGATGATGGCCATTCTGACCGGTGTGAGGTGATAGCTCATTGTAGTTTTAATTTTCATTTCTCTAATGATTAGTGATGTTGAGCATCCTTTCATGTGTTTGTTGGCAATCTGTAGATCTTCTTTGGAGAAATGTCTGTTTAGGTCTTCTGCCCATTTTTGGATTGGGTTCTTTGTTTTTTTGATATTGATCTGCATGAGCTGCTTGTACATTTTGGAGATATACACTACCAAATGTAAAATAGATAGCTAGTGGGAAGCAGCTGCATCGCACAGGGAGATCAGCTGGGTGCTTTGTGATCACCTAGAGGGGTGGGATAGGGAGGGTGGTGGGGAGACGCAAGAGGGAGGGGATATGGGGATATATGTATAAATGTAGCTGATTCTCTATGTTATACAGCAGGAACTAACACAACATTGTAAAGCAATTCTACTCCAATAAAGATGTTAAAAAAGTTAAAAGAATGAGCTAGAGTCTATTTATTGATTTGAAAAAATCTCTAAGAAATATTGTTAATAAAAGAAAGTTGCAGAAATATATTTATGGCATTATTATGTACATATAAACAGATCTCTCTCTCTATGTATATATGCACATATAAAGGCCCAGAAGAATACACACACAGTTGCCAACATTCATTAGCTCTGGGAGGAGAATGGAATAGGGGATGGGGATGGTGGGGACATAAAAATGGACTTTTGCTTTTAATTTATTATTCTTCAGTCTTGATTGTTTTCGTTACACGTGTTACTATTTTGCTCATGTGATTTTAAAAATTTAATAAAAATTGTACTGTAGTAAATCAACATGGTCATCTTGTGGTACTCATAACAAACTCCCTATAGACCAGCAGCATAACTCTAGTTGAAAAATAAAACAAGTGGAATTTTAGAACAACCATATGGGGGTAAAAAGTAGGCTTTTCATGAAATCCTCTCAGTTTTGTGCGGCACCAACTCTCTGATTTTCCATGCCCAGTGCAGAACTTCCTAAAAGAAACATGGGCTGAACTCAAGATATCAAAAATGATTAAAGAGTTAGGAATTAAGACATATTAAGAGAAGAATGCAGGGATTTCAGGGGCCAGAGTACATAAAGAAGAGATATCATGGACCCTCAGTGACTTGGGAAGTAAGGTATCACAGAACAGCTGCCACAAGGAGTACTTAGCCGTGGTTCTCAAAGTGTGGTCCTCGGACCAGCAGCATTGTCATCACTAGGGAACCTGGTAGAAATGAAACTTATTGAACCCCATCCCAGACCTACTGAGTCAGAAACTCTGGAGGTGGGGGGTGGAGGGCAATGTTTAAATGAGCTTTCCAGAGAATTCTGATGTGCACTAAAGTTTGACAACCACTGTTTCAGACCAGTGCTTCTTGACATTTTAAAATACATATGCAGGGGCTTCCCTGGTGACGCAGTGGTTAAGAGTCCGCCTGCCAACGCAGGGGACATGTTTTCGAGCCCTGGTCCGGGAAGATCCCACCTGCCGCGGAGCAACTAAGCCTGTGCGCCACAACTACTGATCCTGCGCTCTAGAGCCCGCGAGCCACAACTCCTGAGCCCGTGCACCTAGAGCCCGTGCTCCGCCACAAGAGAAGCCACCACAATGAGAAGCCCGCACACCACAATGAAGAATAGCCCCCGCTCGCTGCAACTAGAGAAAGCCCATGTGCAGCAATGAAGACCCAACACAGCCAAAAATAAATAAATGAAGTAAATCAATTTATTAAAAAAATACACGTGCATCCCCTGGGGCGCTTGTTAATCAGAATCACATTCTGATTCCCCAGGAACGGAGTGGGGTCTGAGACTCTGCATTCCTCACAAGCTCCCAGGTGCAGCCGATGCTGCCACTTCTCAGACCACACTGAGCAACGTTAGAACGGAGGATGGGGAGGGCTTCTTAAGGAAACCATCAGGGAGAATACAAACGTCATCAGCATTTGATTCCTATTGGTATATTACGGGCTATGAGGAAGAGTAACGCTGCTTCCTTTGAAGGGCTTGTGGACGGGGCTCTGTGGATGATTTCACCAGCAGTCCTGCATCTGGAGATCTATAGCATGCTTCCCGAAAGTTCCAAGCATTTGCTGCTACTCCTGATTTTTTGTTAACAGTTCCTCTTTTCAGATGGAGAAGCTGAGGCTGGCCCACAGAGCTGCTGTTTGTGTCCCAAGGTCACAGAGACCTGGGACAGGCTGGGGTGGTGAGGCCTCCTGATTGGGGAGGGGGCTCTTTCCGCAGGCCCTGTTAGCCTTTCTTGGTAGCCACTGGGCAGCGCGGAGGGAGCTCGTGCGATTAACACCGCGGCTGTTCCTGCTTCGTTGTGAGACTTGGACCGGCCCACTCTCCAAGCATGCTGCTGAGTAACAGGGATCTTTATCATCCTTTCTGTCAGAAAGCATTTATTTAAAACCCCTTGGCTAACTTAACAGGGTGAGTTGGCCTGTCACACGCCATCACATGGCATGGAAACTGGCAATTAAATTTAGCAACGCACCTCGGCAAATCCAGGCTAGCCTGAGAGGAGCCAGGAGTTTTCACTCCGAAATCAAGAGGTTTCCAGGGAAAGTGAATTAAGGCTGGGTTGGTTATGCTGAATTAGGAGCACCTGTTCCCATCCGTAACTTGGCAACCCTGAAATGCTGCAGCAGGACTCAGAGGATGCCCGTCTGCACGCAGCCGGATGGAGGGCTGTGGCGTCTTTGTTGAGCTGTGCTCAGAAACCGGGAGATGCCTAAAGGGAGGCCTCTGTTCCAAGGACACCTTGTTTGTTGACTGACCCTGGGGGCAGAGAGAGAAAACGTTAACCCAGGAATAAATGTCACTTTCCTACATGCCCTGAACACAGCACGGCAGTTGTTGCCTCGAGCACCTTGAGTAGGTTTCCCCGACGGCAAACAGGGAGCTGAGCAGACTGAGCAGTGGGTTTTCCTGGCTTACAGGGTGCAATCAGAATGATGGCCTGAACTCGCTGGAACAGCCCCGCCTGCTGTCCAGGAAGCTTTTCTGTTACAAAGCGCTACTTTCTGGAAAATCCCTTGGGTTGAAAATTAGCAAAAGTGGAATTTGGGTGTGTTTCTGGATCTGGTGGTATGAGTTTGGGTGTCTAAACTAGAGAAGATGATCGTTCTCTTTTTAGCAGACGACTCAGCCAGAGTCCTGGGCTCTAGGGTGGCCGGCAGTGTGACTACCAGGGCTCAGGGTAAGAGGCTCTGAGAGAGCAAGTCCTTGGTTGCATCCTTCCCACCCTGGTTGGGCCCGGTGAACGACACCCGCCCAACCTCTGCAAGGGCTTGTCTTTGACAACAGCCTAGATAACGCTGCTGTGAGTGGGAAGGAGAGGACCCTCGGCACCTTGACCTTGTGGTCCCCCGTCCACCCAGGTGAAAGTGTTTCACTGTTCAGGTGCATTTAAACGTGTTGCAGTCGCAGCACAGCCACCTGAGTATTTGTTCTCCCACCTTACACGACGGCCGGCACCTTACAGCAAGGGAACTAGACTCCCAGTGTGGGAAACTGGGCCCCCGGGGGGAGGGAAAATCTCCGCAGATGGTAGGACTACCCCAGATTAGAAACGGAGGGGGGCGGCTCTTTATTCTTCGGAATAAGTAACCAGGGGGCGGGGGGAGCTTCCAGTGCCATGGAGGGATGGTGGGAGGCATCCCGGTCTTGCAAACCGGTTCTGTCACGGGCCGTGATGAAGAGAGGGGGCAGAATGATTCCCTCATCTGTGTGTTCCCACCCAGCTTGCCCATCGTGGCCCTTTCTTCATCTCCGCTTTCTCTCTCCTTCCTTTTTCCTTTTCTCCCTCGTCCTCTTCCCCCGTGTGACTTCTCCCCTTCCTAGGCCGAATGCAAAGTTGTTCCTTAAATGTACCATGGCCCTGGGCTGAGGAGGTAACTGGTCCTCCTTGATTCAGTAGAAACAGGTCGGGGCTGACACTCACGTGGCCTTGAATCCGATACCAGCTTCACCCACTGCGCTGGTGCTCGCGTATTTTCAGTGCCTGTATATTTCAGTGCCCTCTCCGTAAGATGGGCTAAAAACCCCTCCCCTTCCTTCACAAGGATGGTCTCAAGGACAGATGAGATCGAATATAAGAACACGCCTCCGAGGAAGGGCAGGGTGTGGGTGCTGAGCATTGCCATCCCGGTGCACTTACCTGTCGGGGCCTCTTGCTGACGTTCTTGGTCACGTCTCCCTTGTCTTGGAAAGCGGGTTGTATCTTAAGAACGATGTTTGGCTCAAGGTCACACAAGGTTGGGTGCCTCCGCTGAATCTAGACACAGAGCAATTGAGCTCCTAATCTATGCTCAGCCCGTTGGACCACAGTGACCTCTGCTCTCTGTACCTGGAAGCCCAGCCCTGGTGCAGGAAGCAACGCCCCTACTTCTCAAGGTGCCCTGGAAGCCTGTTATGCTGCCTCTTCCCCCAGCGCCCGGCTTGAGTCCAGCAGCGTTTGTGCCTGGTCCACGCCTCACACTTGCCTGGCACAGCCTGCTCCTTGTTGACAGAGGGCACGGGGCAGAGGGGCTCGTCTGGGGGACGCTTGGTCGGGCAAGGGAAGAGCCAGGGGACACATATCCACTTTGGGGGTTCAGAAGTGGTGGGCTGGCCTGGCAATTAATTGTATGCATCTAATTAAAAAGTATCCATTCTGTCTACATTTAATTCAGTTCCTTTGCATATGGGGCATCTAAAAGAGAAATGTTAGGACAGAACAACAACTGAAAAAAAAAGATTGGAAATATACCCCCGGAGGTTGGGACAACTGCAACAGCTGTGGCTGGACTCGCCAGCCATTTGCCCGATTCCTCTGCCTTGCCCTGGACAGCTGTGTCCTGTCTTCTGTCTTCTGCAAACCACATCTCCCAGGCTCCCTTGCCGCTGCCTGGCGTCTAGCTGGGTTCAGCCAAGAGCAGCCAACGAGATATGGGAGGGCTGGAGGGAGGGCAAAGCCAGGTGTCCCCTCCGCCTGGCTCTGAGCCGGCTGGGGCCCTGACAGCAGTCCTCCTGTGGGACGGTCCCCTCCCTGGTCTCTCCAAGCTGCCCAGAGTTTGGGTGAGCCTGGGCATGTGGGGACGTCCAGCTGGGACTCCTGTCCGGGTTTGGCTTTTCAGCTCTTGCAGCATCTCTGTAACCTCTTCCCCATGTAACATTTTCTCCATGAAACTCCCTGGCAGGGCGCTGTTTTCCTAACTGGTAAATGGACAGAGCTTCTGAGGCGCCTGTGACCCAGGGATGCCACGGGGACACCTGTGGGTGAGCATCCCCGTGCAGGGCACCTGGGGTTCGAGCCTCGCACGGGGCCATGTGTGGTAAGAAGAAACCCAGAAATGAAGCTGAGATTGCCAGTTGGTGCAAAGAAATGATCCAAATACTCTAATCTGCCAGAAAGACCCTTCCTTTAACTTAAAAAAGAAAAAAAAAAAAAGGCTGAAAAGATGAAAAGAGAAACTTGGGTGTCAAGTATTAAGGAAAGAGGTGGATATTCTTATTCCTCTTTCTGTTTGCCTTCTTAGACTTTGAGGAGGAACCCTGGGCAGAGGAACTGACTCACTTTGAAGGGAAGCCAGGGCCCCTCATCCGTTCTGTCAGGACTGGATGCTGCCGGGGGACACGCATGGCTTAGCGTCTTGCCGCGGCTCCTTGGGGTGTGTCACAGCAGGCCGCGGCTCTGGGCAGCCTGCATTTATATCATGATGGCCCGAGCCTGGTCCATGTCAGGCTCGAGCCCAGCACCTGCTCCACCGCCACCCAACCCAGCCCTCCCAAAGGGCACTCCGCGGTCAGCTGGGCAAGCGGAGCCCTGTGGGATGGGAGGACCCTCCCTGACCACAGCCCTTTGACTCATGCATTATTCAGATGGCCCTGAACCAGCGCTGCCTGTCTCGTGAACAGCTCACAGGAAGGTTCAGCTCCAGCAGCCCAGCGTCCAAAGGGAAATGTGATGCGAGAAATTTTTCTTTTAACTTTATTTTTAATTGTAGTAAAAGACACATAATATAAAATTTACCATCTTAACCATTTTTTAAAAATTTATTTTTTATTTATTTACTTTTGGCTGCATTGGGTCTTCGTTGCTGCACGTGGGCTTTCTCTAGTTGCGGCGAGCCAGCGCTACTCTTCATTGTGGTGTGTGGGCTTCTCATTGCGGTGGCTTCTCTTGTTGCAGAGCACGGGCTCTAGGTGCGAGGGCTCAGTAGTTGTGGTGCATGGGCTCAGTAGTTGTGGTGCATGGGCTCAGTAGTTGTGGCTCATGGGCTCTAGAGCGCAGGCTCAGCAGTTGTGGCGCATGGGCTTAGTTGCTCCGTGGCATGTGGGATCTTCCCGGACCAGGGCTCGAACCCGTGTCCCCTGCGTTGGCAGGCGGGTCCTTAACCACTGCGCCACCAGGGAAGTCCCATCTTAACCATTTAAAGTGTACAGTTCACTGGCATTAAGTACATTCACATTGTGCTGCAACCATCACCATAGTTCATCTCAAGAACTTTTTCATCTTCCCAAACTGAACCTCTGTCCCCATTACATACTCCCCCTCCCCCTCCCTCAGCTCCTGGTAACGACCATTCTACTTTCTGTCTCTCTGAATTTGACTATTCTAGGGACCTCATATAAGTGGAACCATGCAGTGTTTGTCCTTGATGACTGGCTTATTTCACTGAGCATAATGTCTTCAAGGTTCATTCATGTGTCAGAATTTCCTTCCTTTTTAAGGCTGAATAACACTCCATCATATGTATATGCCACGTTTTGTTTACCCATTCATCCACTGATGGACATGGGTTGTTCCCACCTTTTGAATAACACTGCTGTGTACATGGGGGTACAAATATTTGTTTGAGACCCTGCTTTTAATTCCTTTGGGTAGGTGCCCAGAAGTGGAATTGCTGGATCCTATGTTCTATTTTTAATTTTTTGAGGAACTGCTATATAGTTTCCCATAGCCACATCATTTTACATTCCCACCAATAGAGCACGAGGGTTCCCTTTTCTCCACATCCTTGCCAACAGTTGTTTTCTGTTTTTTTTTTTTTAAATAAAAGTCATTGTAATGGATGTAAAGTGCCTTTTCATGTCTTAATTTAATGTTTTAAAATGTATTCGGTATGTGGAATAAACATTTTAATATATGTAAGAGGGAGCGCAGTACAGTATCAATCTTCCTTTGCCCAGACCCCAGTTCCCCGTTTCCAGAGGCCACCCATGTTTCCATCCTCAAGGATGCTTCTCAAGATAGTCTATGCTTAGATAAGCTCATGGGTGCAGACGTCTTTTTAAAATAAAGAAGAGCAGAGAATACACATTATTTTACATGTTGCTTTTTTTTAAACTAAACATGCCATTTTGGGGGACTTCCCTGGCGGTCTAGTGGTTAAGACTCTGAGCTTCCACTGAAGGGGGTGCAGGTTCCATCCCTGGTCGGGGAAATAAGATCCTGCATGCTGAGCGGCGAAAAAAACAAAACAAAACAAAAAGCAACAACAAAAACATGCCATTTTCCACTTAATATAACTTCCCATAACTGTATCTATAGGTGACAAGAGATTTAAATCTGTATAAGACACTGAAACTATAATTAGAGTCCTCACGCTTCCGACCTCATACAGAAGGTTTGCACTTAGGAAGCATCATCCATGCCCAGCGGGGACTGGAGCAGCCCTGTCATCCAAGACATTACTGCTTCTGCAGAGAAACAGGAATAAATTATACCAAGTGACATAAATCTTCTAAATTGCCGGGCATTGGTCACTGTTAAATTTTGCCACCAAATGAGTTTAGAAAGCTTTCAGTTTTCAGAGCTTTTTGGATCTCAGAATTTCAGATAAGAAATTACAGACTTTAATATTTAGAGATACAAGATCCTGGACTGAGCTTTTCTCATTTTATTTTTTAAAATTTTTGTTTGGCTGCACCACGCGGCATGGAGGATCTTAGTTCCCCGCCCAGGGATTGAACCCATGACCCCTGAGTGGAAGCGCAGAGTCCTAACCACTGGACCTCCAGGGAAGTCCTCTCATCTTATGTTTGATAGTCCCAGTAACCTCATGAGATAGAAATTTTACAGGTAGGGAAACTGAGGCTCAGAGACTGAAAGTAATTTGCCCAAGTGAGTGCCTGAACTAGGACTTGACCCAGGTCTGCCTGATTCCTGAGCCTGGGCTCTTCCTGCTGTGCCCCAGGCGACCCTGTGCCATTTGTCTGGGGTAATCATCAGCAGAGCCCCTTTGCTCTCAAGATAACTGGGTCTTTGGAATTTATATCATGTGGTCATGTCAACCACGCTACACTGTGCCTTGGTGACTGGGCCTTCTCAGCAGTTGAGACCTGGCCTTCAGTTCCCATAGATGATGTTGGAGTGTAAGACGACCCCTACCCTTTGCTCCATTCAGCCAGCCCCTCACGGCTTATTCAGAGGGGGTGCTCGGGGTGGGTGGGGGAGTGGATGGGGGGTGCGGATGCCTCTTCCATGAAGTCTTCCCTGAATTCCACGACCTCAGAGGGTCTCATGGTCCAGGCTGCACTGCTTACCTCTTAATTTCGTGGGATTATTTGTTCTCTCTATTTTTAAAAATTGTGATAAAATACACATAACATAAAATTTACCATTTTAACCATTTTTAAGTGTACGGGTCAGTGGCCTTCAGTACATTCATGTTGTTGTGCAACCACTATCCATCTCCAGAACTTTTTCGTTGTCCCAAACTGAACCTCTGTCCCCGTGAAACACAAACTCCCCATTCCCCCCGCAGCCCCGAGCACCCACCCCCCTACTTTCCTTCTCTATGGATTTGACTACTCTAGGGCCCTCATATCAGTGAAATCTCACAGTATTTATCCTTATGTCACTTATGTCACTCAGCATAATGTCCTCAAGTTTCCTCCAGAGTGTGGCTTGTGTCAGGATTTCCTTCGTTTCTCAGCTGTTCCCTCTGGTTGGGTTTCATGTTGATGTTTGGAGACTGAGGACACCCCTGTGGTCTTTTGGGTCTCACACGATGTGACCGTGTGTTTGACTGCTCAGTCAGTATTAACGGGCAGGTTAGACATATTTTAGGGCTTGTAGCTGCCCCGGGCATCCGTGGCCTGGTCTCTTGTGGCATTAGTGATCTCAGCCACATCTACACTTTAGGTTTTGGTGTCGATTAATAATTGACTCATTGCACTTAATTAAAAAGCAGATGTTACGTTCTGCGTCCCATAAGTTCAGCAGCTGCATCACCCTTCAACCAGAGGTGTGTGTGAGTGTGTGTGGATGTGAGAGTGAGTGAGGTAGGTGTGAGTGTGTGAGAAGGGTGGGGGACCACTTTGCAGTGACGGGCTAGAAACGCGGATCACCCCTCTTCCCTGTTTTTCTGCCTTAAGAGAAGCATTGTCTCAGAGAAATTACGGGCAAACTAAATTCTGGGTTTGAGACCCTAACTGGGCATCTAAATGGAAAGAAGAAAAAGTCTTGAGTTTCTCTCTCCCACTTTTTAGGTGAAGGTGTGTTCCTTTCAAAGGAGACAGGAAGGAAGGTGTTGAATTTGGGTCCGTGAGGCCTTTGCTGGTTTAGGGCCAGGAGAGTCCTCGTTGTATCATGACTGATGCTGATCCGGCTCTCCCGTGGGGCAGGCACTGGCCTCTGTGCCTACAGCAAACGTCAAGGATGGGGTGTTTACCACCCTGCTCTAATGCTATGGAAATGGAGGCCCAGAGAGGTTGCTGAGGTGCACATGGTCACACAGCTGATTCACGTAGAGGGGGGCTGGTCTTGTGGGGGGGCTTTGCTTAGGACCCCACCAGGCTCTAAGCCTGGGAGGCATCGTGGTGTGTTTGGCTGAGACTGCATCTGGATGTCAGAGTGGCTGTGAAGCTTCTGCTCTGGGGGAACCCAGGCCCCCCGTCTCATCCCTCTGTCTTCAGACAGCTGCCGGGTTCTGTCTCCCACCCTCTGAGGTCTACTCTTCTCTCCCACCCCATTGGGCTCACCCAGTAGGGGGCACCCGTCCCCACCCTGTAGGGGCCCAGTCTTGTGTGGTCTCGTGAGGAGGGGCTGGCATTTGCTCCGAGGTCGGCCTGGAGTCCTAGCTGGGCCTGGTGGTCCTGAAGCCACCACGGCCCCGCACGGTGCCAGAGCGGGTCCTGACACCCGCCTGACGCTGCTGCAGCTTCTCAGAGGCCCTCAGCCACGGTCAACAGCGCAAACGCTGCCCGTTCTGGAAGCTTCCCTTGCGTGAACGGGAAGTGCATCATGGGGGTGGGGGAGGGAAAGGGGGGTGGCAGCTGTCCAGGGTCTCCATCCGGGCACAGTTCTCTGCTTGTTACCTGAGCTCCTGTGAGCTGATAAACAATGGGAAACAATGGGAAGCATGAAAGTTTGAACAAGCAGAACAAACAAAACCCAGACTAGGGCACCGCATCCTGCAAGACCACTGCCTAAAGCGTGCCCAGGGTCCCTGGAGATGGGCTGCAATCGAGCTCTTGGGGGGTATGCTTTTAGAGCCTTCATCCATCACCCCAAAGCAGCCAGAGCTGGCGGCACGAGTTAGAAGTAGAGGGGTCTAGTCTGCTTGTGTGTGTGTGTGTGTGTGTGTGTGTGTGTGTGTGTTGGGTGGACAGTGTTGTGTAAGTGCCAGCCTTTCCTAAGGTGTTGGGAAGAAGCCCTATCTGCCCGGATCTGCTCCCAGCCTTCCTGGGAGCCCCCCCAGGCTGGATGGTGCAGGAGGCCTCTGGCCGGCAGGCCTGGGGCTCGTGTGCACACCACGCAGCCCTGGGCTCGCTGGGCGGGTGAGAGAAGAGGGGGAGGCGGGCCAGGGGGAACAGGGCTGGTGGGTGGGATGGGTTTACAATGGGCCCCAGTCTGTCGCCCCGAGGGTGGGGCACGGCCCGGCCTCTTCGTTGAGAATCTGGGGTCCTCGTGAACTCTGTACAGCAGCAAGTGGGCCCAAGACAAGCAGAGGCCGGTTTCACTCCTTCAGCCGATAGACTGCAAAGTCTGCCGTGCACACTTGCCTTTGAACCACTCGCAGACTCGCTGAGTGTGGGCAGTGGAAGGTCACGGGTCACAAGCCTGGGGCGAGGCCGTCGTGGTACCCGCTCGAGGACCCGCCCGGCTGCCAGCACCCCACCCGCTGGGGCCGGTTCGTGGCCGGGCTCTGGGTGACATGAAAGGCCGCCCTCTGTGTGTGGAGCCTGTGGGCGGACCGCGCCCCCGGCACAAAGCCTCCTGTGAGCGTTTGCATCGCGGTCTTAGCGACTGTCACGTCAGCATGTGACCTTTAAAACTTGCGGGAACAGGAGCCGCTTGTGGGGCATGTGCTGGGGAGGAGCGCCCATCCCTGCTGCCCGCCGGCGGGAGGCGTTGGAGAGGAGCCCGACGGCCTCAGTCCCGCGGCATCTGCTTTTGCTGCGTCTTATTCTTCTTCCCGCAGTTGTCTTGCGCGCAGCTGTTGGGGGGTTCGGCACCTGTCCGACTCCGTGAGGACCCCAGATCCGCGCTCTGCTCCTTGCCACACTCTCTCACCCCCCGGGGCCTGTGTTTTGGCGGCAGCCCATCACACACATACACCCTGGCATTCTCTTGTTCTCAGTGGGGCTCACTGAGCTTTATCCACTTGGGGAAGATCCCACGGAAGGGAAGACACCGGCGTCGTGGAGGGGAACCCGGCAGAGGAGGGTTGAGGGGGCCCCGCGGGGCCGCGAAGGGAGACGTTCTGAGGAGGAAAGGTCAACGTGCCTTGCAGTCGCTCTAAGGCAGGTGGGAGGGATCCCTACGTGCAGGCCCCAGACACTCTTGGGGACGCCCTGCCTCCCTCAGTCCGGTTTTGGCTGCCCTGCCCGGCTTCTCACTCTCTCTTGGGATATTTCCAACTGGAATCAGGTAGTTGCAGAGATTCTCCTGGGTCACCCTCGACTCAGGGCCGTGGGCCCCGATGGTTTCAGCCCCCTGGTGCCCGAGCGCCCACAGCGGGGCCGGCCTGTCCGCCACCAAAGCCCAACCACCACCCGCTCTGCTGGCTCTGCCATCTCTCTCCAGGACCCCCAGTTCTGGAGTCGTAAACTATGGCCCACAGGCCAGATCTGGCGGCCGACTATTTTGTAAATAGAGTTTTATTGGAAAGCATCGAGGCCCCTTCATCTGCATGCTCTCTGGCTGCCTTCTTGCTACACCGGCTGAGCTGAATATGCCCCCAGTGTTTACCGTCTGGTCTTTCACGGAGCACGTCGGCTACCCCTGCCCTAATTCACCGCCATCCTCTTTCAGGGATGAGTGAACCATCGTTCCCACTGCTGTCCTGTCTCCTGTCTGGCTCTCTCCTCCTGTCCGTGCTCCAAGCTCTGGCCTTTCTACCCTTGATTTAGCCAAGAGGCCGAGGGGCCACGCACTCCGGCCTTTTTCTAAAGTAGGAATCGGGCGATGCTACCTTGCCATTCGCTTCACTGGCTCCTGGGGCTGACTGGCTTCTCAGCCCCTTCCCCGGGTTTGCGGCCTCTCCGCGTGCCTCCAGCTCTGCTCCTCCCGTGGTCCCATGGTGCCACATCCACTGCACAGAGCTGCCAAGCGCCCTGTTCCCAAGGCGCCGGGTCTCCGTCCCCCCCAAAAAAAATTAGGATAGTGAACGTTGGAGAAGAGGATAAGGAGAAAAAATAAATCGGGAAGGAGGAATGAAATACGCTGGGAGTGCTAACACTGAGACACGGTGGCCAGAGAAGGCCTCACTGAGAAGGTGACTTTTTTTTTTTGCGGCACGCGGGCCTCTCACGGCTGTGGCCTCTCCCGTTGCGGACAGAGCACAGGCTCCGGACGCGCAGGCTCAGCAGCCATGGCTCACGGGCCCAGCCGCTTCGCGGCATGTGGGATCTTCCCGGACCGGGGCACGACCCCGCGTCCCCTGCATCGGCAGGCGGACTATCAACCACTGTGCCACCAGGGAAGCCCGAGAAGGTGATTTTTGAGTAAAGGTTTGAAGGAGGGGAGGGAGGGAGGGAGCCATGTAGAAATCTGGGGAAGAGCATTCTAGACAAAGGAAAGAGAAATGCAAAGGTGGGAGGGCAGGAGCACACCCATGTTGGGTGTTAGAAAAGGAGGCCAGGGTGGCTGGAGGGGAGAGAATGGGTGTGGGGGAAATGTGGGCTGGACAGGGCTCTGGGGGCCAGGGGAAGGGCCGTGGGAGCCCCTCGGAGTGCTGAGCAGAGGATGGCGTGACCTGACACAGTTTCATAGAGTCGTCCCGGCTGTGATGTTACTCCTCACTAGACAGACAGCTCATAGGATCTTGTTGACCTTTATTCTCAGATAGCCTCTGGCTTGTAGAAGACCTCAGTATATGTTTTACAAATGAATGAGGAACGAATGAATGCATGAGTGAATGCTATCTCCTAACCAATGGCTCCTGGCTCCGGAGGGCTCTGGAAGTCTCCTCTCTGCTGAAGGAAAGTTCTGGTAGCAGGTGCTGCCAGCAGCCAAGTCCCCCGGGGCTCTTAGCTGTCTGCTTGGGCGTCGCTATGGCAGCAACACACATCCAAACCAGTTTTCCTTGTTGCCACAGAAAGGGCTGCTTCATGGATCCGTGTCACCCAGAGGGAGGATTTCGGGGCGTATCACACAGCCTTGGCCTGGGCCCTGCCCTGCGCAACGCTCTGCTCAGTGTCACTGATGGAGCCCCAGAGTTCCTACCAGCTGCAGATGCAGGTGGGAGGGATGGATGATTTGTTGATCGACAGACTCAGGATTTAAAACTATCTTTGTAGGTTCAAGTCAAGAGGCCCGACCCATAGGAGACGGTAAAAATAGGCAGACACGGAAGGTTCTACGGCAAAGCCAAAAAATCAACTGTAGCAAATTGAATCGGGGATATGTAGCTTCAGGATGTGGTGAGCACTGTCTGAATTAAAAGTGTGAAGCGATTGGCAGATCCTAAAGCAAGCGGAGAAGCTGTTCTAGAAGTATATTAATAGATGCCTATTTTCTCAGAGTGGTTATATCCTCCTTTGACTGTGTAAGGCCACTCCTAGGACTTCAAGTCCCACCATGAACACACTGGGAGGTGGTGTAGAGCACAGTGGGTGCTGGGAAGAGAGGAGTCTGGCTGTGGGGGCTTTGGTGGCTCTTCAGAGGTCGGAATTATTAAGGCAAGAGGGCTCAGGTTCGAGAGTTATTTGGAATGACCTTAAGGTGTTGAAACAAGCACCACTGGATGTCAGCTAAACAGATGAAAATGTTGTCCAGACATCAGATGGGTTGGCCCAGACCTCTTTTTATGAGGTGAGTGGGGGTGGGAGTGGGGACAACCAATGGGCAGGAAAGCTTAAGCGTCAGATAAGCACTTTTACTTGATAATTAAAAAACCCCTTTCACACTGGGATTCCATGCATTTATGCTTCTCTATTACTGTGTGAGGTAGAATCTGCCAGTTCCTCCTTGATATCCATTTTCACTTCTCCCTTAACAGTGAACCCCAACATTTTTAGCATGCCTTTCCAGAACAAGGGCTACTTTCCCCAACCTTCCTTGGAACCAGGTATGGCCAGGGGGTGCAGTTGTGGATTGTGACCAATGGAGTAAAAGCAGAAGTATCACGTTCAAATTCTGGGAAGCAGTAGTAAAGAGGGGGGGTATACTCTTATTTCCCCTTCCTCCTTTGTGTAGGCTGGAATGTGGATGTGGTGGCTGGAGCTCAGTAGCCATTTTGGGGCATGAGGTAGAAGCTCTGTATTGATAAGGAGCCTGCATTCCTGATGGCTGTGACCATTACTGCAACCCCATATTGTTACCTTTATTCTTATTTATTTACTTTTGGCTGCATTGGGTCTTAGTTGAGGCACATGGGATCGTTGTTGTGGTATGTGGGATCTTTAGTTATGGCATATGGGATCTTTTAGTTGCGGCATGTGGACTTCTTAGTTGCAACATGTGGACTCTTAGTTGTGGCATGTGGGCTTCTTAGTTGCAGCATGAGAACTCTTAGTTTCGGCACGCATGCGGGATCTAGTTCCCTGACCAGGGATCGCACCTGAGCCTCCTGCATTGGGAGCGCCCACTGGACCACCAGGGAAGCGCCCCCTTTATTCTTTATTTATGTAAAGGACACACAAAGGAACAGCACTGAAATGAATGACATGGACTCTCCAGTTGGATTGCTTGGCTTCAAATTCCAGCTCCACTAGTTGCTAACTATGTGCCCTTGGACAAGTTTCTTAACCTCTCTGTGCCTCAGTTTCTAAATTTATAAACTGGGAATAATAATAGTAACAACTGTGCAGTTTTTGTTTTTGAAGGGGTTTAACTGAGAGAACACACCTAAAAGCATAGGAGATTGACACACAGTAAACGTTTGACGCATGCTGCCCATTGTCGTCGGTAGACAGAGTCTACACATTTTTTGCTCATACTTTGCATCTCCATACACTGAGGCAACTACAGAGCTGTGCTAGGTATGCTTTCCCTTATTTACTTGCTCATTTGATAACTTCCAGTAATGCTCCAGAAAGACAAAAAGAAACAATATAAGAACAGTCAAAATGCAATTTATGCATGCATATTCAAGATCTTTTCTTAAGACAATCTTCCTTAAGGTTTGGATTGAGGAATTAATCGTTTCTAGAAGAGTGGGTCATTGGAATTTGCTGTGTGTTCTGAGTCCCTTCACTGCTCTGGTTATTAATGTTTAGACTGTATATAGATACAGATTTCATAATGATGAGCAGGAATTTGTACCTAGAGAAAGAGTACACTTCTCTGGTAGGCGTTGTCTTCCCGAGTTTCATAAGAAACCGAAGTCTGAACATCATCCGTTCATTTATTTATTCATGGGAATTTAAAGGCAAATGAAGGATGCATGCCCTAAGATGCTCTCAGCTTTGTGGAGAAGGCAGATATGCTTCCTGCAGCTCTCTGGACATGCCTCTTCTTATGTCTGTCTCCCTGGGCTGTGGGTGTCAGAAGGTGAGTAAGAATTTGCCAGGAAGAAAAGGTGGGGCAGCACTTCTGGGAATTTATCCCCCAGAGGCGTCTGCACATGTATGGGAGGATGTGCGAACATGGTTATTCACGGCAGCATCGTTTGTAATACCGGAAGTCTGGAACCCACATGTCCATCTATAGAAGGCTGGGTAATCTACTAACATCCCCGCAGTAAAATAGTATACAGCTGGAAAAAGAAAGGGTTGTCATCAGTGCTCTGATAGAACAAGGCTTCCAGAATATACTGTTAAGCTAAAAAAAAAAAAAAAAAAAAAAAAAAAAAAAAGCAAAGAGCAGTGAGCGTATATAGTGGGTTATGTTTTGTGTAAGGAAAGTTGGGGGTATATATATATTCATATTTCCTTGTATTTGCAGAAAGACTGGCAACATAAACAAGGAACTAATAGATATGACACCCCCCGCCCCGCCCCCGCACCAGTAGGAAGGCAGAGCAGAGGACCAGGCCAGGGTGGGAGCCACTCCTCCTAATCATTCTTTATTATTTTGATTTTTGAACCATGTAAATATGTTATCTCCGCCAGTAGCTAAAATGAAATGTAATAAGAAAAGGGAAGGACATTCTGGGCAGAGAGAACAGCATGTGCAGGGGCCTGGAGGCATGAAGCTGCAAAAACAAGACAACAAAGTCCCCCTAACTTCCATCTGGTGTCCCTCCGGCTGGGCTTCCAGAACTGTTGGCATGTCTCTGTTTGTGATTTCTGGACACTTACTGGAATCTAAGTTCCTTAAAAGTAGGGGACTTTATCAGTCTTGTTCACCACCATACACAAATTAACACTGGTTGCCTGATATTGTGGACTGACTGTCTGAGATCTTGCGCTCTCTCACATGGGTCCCAGCATCTTCTGAAGGAAAACCTACTTCTCTTTCCATATCTTGTTCTGCTTCTCAGCAGGGGGCCTATGTGCTTCCTTTTCCTGGACCAGGAGTCATTCCATCTCTCTTCAAGAAAACAAAAAGCTACGGCTGACTGGTCACGGAGAAATTATACATTTAAGCAGAAAACCACCGCTATGAATAAAGTTGCACGTGAATGTAAATCTATATGCGTGAACACGTAAGAATATACATAAACTTATTCTTACACATATGCACAGGGAACTACGTGAAATACACAATAGATGCAGCACATTTCACCTGTTAAATAGAAACTACTTGAGTGGTTTTTCTGGAATAGTGGTTTTCAAGAATTTTAACTTGTACACCTCCTGAAGGAATTTTGCAAAAACCGTCCACAACATTTACAACTCACCATCTAAAATTTTTTTATCATAAGTTTAAATAGTTGCCAAGGATGTAAGTTTTGGCATATTGTGAAAGGTTGACTCTTTAAAGTAAAAACATTACAAGACTTTAAAATATAGGCCAAATGGAATTTAAATGCTATAATGATTTGATAATTGTCACATTTTACACTATGTTAACACTTCTTGTTAACATTCAGACATTTTTCATCTTCCTGTTTTCTTCGTGCAGTCCTATTTCTATTCTACTGCTGTACACATTTTTATCCTAATGTAATACTTTTTTATGCTTGAAAGTCTTTTATTGGTCTCATAATTATCTCAGTCAAATCTACGTGTGTAAATTACACCTGTATTTTATTTCCCGTGGCAAGTTTCTAAATAGTAAAAAAAAAAAAAAAAAAAAAGTGTTTTATTTTCTTTGTGGATTGAATTAGCACCAAAATAGATAGTAGAGAATTTGTCAAAATAAGATGTATCAGCTTTCTCTTGCCTTAAGAATACTTCATTACAAGCTATCACAGCCCCCCAATGAGCATTCTTTTAGCTCAGGAGTCTGTGGGTCGACTGAGTGGTTCTTTAGGTCTAGAAGGGCTGGCTGATTTGTCTGGGCTGGTGCACAAACCAGCAGCCAGCACCTGGTCAGCTGGGATGTCTGGTGTCTGCTGCATGTGCTTTCTCAGTCTCCAGTGGGCTAGCCTGGGCTTCTTCATGGGGCAGTTGGGCAGGATTCCAAGAGTGTGGGTGAGACCAAACAAAGCTTCTTGTGTCCAGCTTCAGAACTGACTCATTCTCACTTCTGCCACATTCCACTGGCCAAAGCAAGTTATAAGGCCAGTCCAGGCTCAGGGATGGGGAAAGAGACAGACTCACACAGTCACATCACAAGGGCAATATTTTGTTAGATTTATACTAAGTTTTTCATTTTGGGGTACTAATATAAATGGTGTTGTGTTTTTAATTTCAAATTCCACTTGTTTATTGCTGATATATAGAAAAGGAATTGGCTTTTATATACTAACTTTTTATTCTACAACCTTGTTATAATCACTTACTAGTTCCAGGAGGTTTTTTCTTTTGTCAGTTCTGTCAGATTTTCTACATAGATGACCATGTTATCTGGGAACAAACACAGTTTTATGGCTTCTTTCCCAATCTGGATACCTTTTATTTCCTTTTCTTGTCTTATTGCATTAGCTAGAACTTTCAGTACAATGTTGAAGAGGAGAGGTGAGAGGGACATCCTTGCCTTGTTCCTGACCCTAGTGGGAAAGCTTCTAGTTTCTCACCATTAATTATGATGTTAGCTGTAGGCTTTCTGTAGATATTCTTTATCAAGTTGAGGATGTTCCCTTCTACTCCCAGTTTACTGAGTTTTTCTTATTATGAATGGGTGTTGGATTTTATCAAATGATTTTCTGTATCTATTGATGTGATTGTGTGAGTTTTTTCCTTTTTAGTCTGTTGATGATTGCATTAAGTGATTTTTGAATGTTGAACCAACCTTGCATCCTTGGGATGAATCCCATTTGGTTGGGTGTATAATTCTTTTTATGCATTGTTAGATTCAATTTGCTAATATTTTGTTGAGGATTTTTGTATCTATATTTATGTGAGATATTGGTCTGTAGTTTGCTTGTAACGCCTTTTCTGGTTTTGGTATTAGGGTAATGCTGACCTATTAGAATGAGTTAGAAAGTATTTCCTCTCCTGGAATAAGATTTTAATGATAAAATTGATAAAAATAGGTTTTAAACTATGTTATTAAACAACACACCAAATCTGAAAGAAATCACGTGAAACTTCCGTCCCAGGGCTTTAGCTAAGGTGTCTTGAAAATTTTAGAAATTGTTTAAAACATTCCTGTTACAGTTAAAATGACCGGCATATGACTAAAATTATAAAACTCCAATAGCTACATGGTTTAGCTATTTGAATGTGCTTTTCTTCTCAGCTAATGACACCTCCTAGGGATGAATTTTAGGAATAGCGGCAAAGAATTTCTTATATTTAAAAATGTGAGGAAGAAAAGTATTTTTTAGCATTAAAAATTCTTACAGATGTTCTCCTTGATTTGCACCTATAGGACTAACCTAAGAATGGTGATTTTTCTCTTTCTCCCTCCCCCCACTTCCTCCTCCTCCCTTTCTTTGACAGAGGTGAGAGAGTGGAAGAGGTGACTTTGTTGATGAAAAGTTGTTTTTATTCTAGTTCCCCACCCCCCGACCATCTAACTGAATTCAGACATCCCAACACAGGCCAAGTACCTGGTTCGAGTAACAGGCTTTCCCTTAACAAGCAAATAAGCAAAGGTGCAAACCAGGGAAAACCCAAAAGCCCTATGAGTCAACAGGGCCATTATTATTCATCAAAGGAGGCTGTCCTTTGGTTGGCTGCCCTGGAGTTTTCCCATCACAGGATAATGAGCCACAGGAAGATGTATGAGGGCTGAGGGGTAAGTCTTTCTTTTATAAAGTGGGAGAAAGACTTTTGCAAACTCCAGCACCTTCTCACTGCAACCACTTTAGGAGAGTGCACATGTGGAGAATGAAAATCTAGAACATGATTCTCTTAAGACTATCCAAGAGGTACCCCCTGGAAAGTTTTCACATTCCCCAAAGTTAGGGAGTGCCTAGTAAGTTAGGGGATCTTCCAGTTGTCGTAGTAAACAGGGCCTGTGCAGACGTTTCTTATAAAGAGAGAACCTCCCCCATCATGTACAGGAGAACTGGGGACAACTCCTGGCAACTCTGAGGACCTTCTTTGGGGTTTTGTTCTGAGACGCCACAGAAATTGCTTTTCTAAGTAGACCATAAGCATTCTGAGGGCAGATGTGTATCCTTTATTACTATTCCCCCAGAGGGCCCAGGTAAGTTGGGCAGACGGTAAACCTGCACAAACACACAGCAGATGGACTTTTTTATTTCTTGGAAGGGAAGGACTCAAAGAGACCTCTAGAATTCTTCAGCTCCTTTCTCGTGCATCTGGTGAAATGAAATTCACAGTCTCAAGGACAGCTGAGAATTTGTCTGAGTTTTAAAAAGCAAGAGAAAGATTCCAGTAATCTCACTTGTTGACCCATTCTCGGGTCTAACGGCCTAGAGTACAAGAGATGTTCCCCTCCGTGTAACATGAGTGCCCGTTTGCGTTCCTTCATGGACCGGGAATAGCTGGTCCCATCATCAGTGACCTTAATCTTCACAGATTGAAGATTTGGTCTCCTCCACCCTCCCTTCCTCGGGCTGGAGAGTCTGGACGCCTTTTCTGTCTCGGAGGTGTAGCATGTTTTTGCAACGTGTTCTCATTTCCCTTCTCTTATTTTGAGCTGGGAAGAATTTTAAGTTTAAAAGGAAAAAGAATGTGAGAGTTACCTTTCTAACTTTTAAAAACCTGTGGTAGTCATCGGAAGTGCTGTGCATTTGGTTTCCTAATCTTGCCTCCGTCTCAGAGTTTACCCTGATATCAGTTCTTCCTTAGTCACTGATCCACCTGCTGATAGCTGGGCCCCAGGCTGTCCACATGAAGACCACACTCCCTGACCTCCCTTGCAGCTGATTGTGGCCAAAAAGACATAGACAGCAGTGTTGCCTGGAAGCTTATGGAAAGTTCCATCAAAGATGACACTGCACACGCTTTTTTTTTTTTTTTTTTGCAGTACACGGGCCTCTCACTGCCGCGGCCCGTCCCGTTGCGGAGCACAGGCTCCGGACGCGCAGGCTCAGCGGCCACGGCTCACGGGCCCAGCCGCTCCGCGGCATGTGGGATCTTCCCAGACCGGGGCATGAACCCGCGTCCCCTGCATCGGCAAGCGGACTCTCAAGCACTGCGCCACCAGGGAAGCCCTGCACATGATTTTTATCTCTGCTTCTTCTGCTTACTGTTCTTTCCGTTATCCATTGCTATGGACCAATCCACTCGGAAAATTAGCGACTAAAACCACTACAGTTTATTATTTTTTATGATTCTATGGGTTGGCAATCTGGGAGGTTTCTCATGCTGGTCTCCGCTGACATCCCAGCTGGGCCTTGGGATCTGAGATGGCCTCGTGGTCATATCTGGCCACTGAGGTTCCTTGGTTCTTCTCTGCGAGGTGTCTTGCTCTCCCAGAGGCTGGATGGACTTTATCACAACATGGGTATCAAGGTTTCCAGAGGGAGACAGAGGAGGCTTCAAGACCCCTTAAGGGCTGGGCTCTGGAATGCACACGTCACTTCCGCCAAATTGTATTGGTCAACCTGGATTCAAGGGTGGAGAAATAGAACTCATGTCTTGATAGAAGAAGAGGCAGTGACCTTGATATCGCAAAAGTGTGCAGACACAGGAGGCCCGATTCACTGGGGCCCATTATTAAGAACCATCTACCACGTTTGTTGTCTGGAATGTGGTTGTGATGTCTAGAATCCAAGCAGTTATCCTGGACAAGCTATGGAGACCACTTGCTGGGAACGTTGGAGGGGCGAGATGGAAAGAGCCTGAGCCCCTGCACGCTCTCTGAGTTGTAGACCATCTACCTCCATTGTGGTTTAATAGGAGAGAGCTATAAACTCCTATTTGTTTGAGCCACTGTCATTTTGGACTTTCCATTCCTTGCAGCCAAATCTTTACATTCTCTCCGTGCTCAACCTCTTCGAAATTTCCAGCCCTACTTACCAGTTTAAATTACACTCCTTAGGGTTTTCTGTACTTTCAGGGTCACAGAGGAAGAAGGAAACTAACACTGTAAAGATGCCATCATGACGTTTTGATATAATTTCCTATTCTACCTGGCAAGCCTGGGGAGAATAAAATGAGGCAGGAAAGGGTTAGGAATTGTCATGCACCTGAAACATTGTCTGGTTCCAAGTCTATCAGCGTAATCTCAATGACTAGCTCGGGGAGAGCTCAGGAACCACAGTGGCAGGTCCAGGAATGTCCCAGGCAAACTGAAAAAGCCAAACTTGCCCATGCATAGACTTGTGGATCAGTGGTTCATTTGGATGTGGTCAGAAGCAGGCCTGCTCCTTGAAATAATGATAAGCTGTATATCTCAGATTCCATCTGGAAACCTTTCTTAGATTTCCATTATGAAGAGATGATTTTGAGTTGGGTGTCTCTTAGCTCATCTGTTTTGCATGTGCACCAGGGTGGGTTCTAGAGATGAACAACAGCTTTCTCCTCCCCATTTTTCCTTCAAGTTTTATGGTTTGGTTTGGGCTTTATTTATAGCACGTCACATGTAGAAATACAGCAGGGCACTACCCAGAGGACAAGTGGCGTCCTATCCTCGTACATATTCCCCACTCATAATTACTTTAGGCTGTTTTAAGTTTGCGTTTCTTTTCTATAATGATACAGTAGACACAAAGAACTGGAAACAGAAATGTTCCCCCCACCTCTGCCCCACCCTCCTGAGTTGCCCGGCTCCACCCCCATACCCAGGAGGGTGTACATCAGTCCTGGGTTCATTAACCCACCCGTGGAAAACAGATTAATCTGGAGGCTTCAGCCACTCTTAGAGGCCAAGGGACCTTGAACCCTTATCTCCTCCCTCTCTCTCCTCCAAACAGAATAGTACACAAACAAGCCTGGACAGACAGAAGGCATCTATCTACTCCCAAAGAAGCTCCACGGACAGGGCTGGTTCTGTGACCTTGCTTTGTTATCCATCTCTGAGTTTAGAGGCCTCACTGCCAGGGACTGTCCAGAGTTTCTAGACCTCCAACCGTGTGTGGTCTTCTGGTCACTCAGACCCCATCACAGGTGCTTGCATTGCCTTTAGCTCTCTGTGAAGGACAAGCTGGAGAGGCCACATATGCGAAAACCTGGACGTATGACAGAAATGCAGCCTAGTTAAAACAGAAAATATGCATAGACATATATGTATATTTGTTTCCAGAGGTATTGGCTTAGAAGACAGATTTGCAATATTGGGGCATAAATTTGCATATATGTGGCACAAATTTGCATATTATGTTCATAAGTCTCTACTTCCAAATAAAGTAGAGAACACCTTATTTATTCTACTTAGACCCATGTTATATTACATCAGCTGTATTACAAACTAGTTCCCCTAGTTTGTCCTCTATTTCCCAGAATTTGTTCTAATTTTGAAGAAATTCTTCCTAACTGTCGCCATTGTTGTGAAACCAGCCCTGAGAGACGTCAAGAGGCCTTTGTGAACTAATAGCTATTTGTTAGGTATTGTCTGTAGAGAAGACACTGGGTTCCCTAGAGACACCACACAAAGCTCCTCCAAAAGTATTAGTTAGGAAATTGGGCCTTTAATTGTATTTATATAAATTATAACGTTATAACGTTTATATCTGTATAAAAAAGGATTGTAATTAAAAATTATAGGTGTAAAGAAAATGATTTTTACCAAAAGTACTAGAAACCGTATCACAGTTATTCTCAAATGTAAAGTTAGGAATATGAGTCATGGTTCAAGAACAAGGTTATCAAACCGGCCAACATGATTATGTGTGAACTTGGGCAAGTTCTGTCGCTTCCCTTGAGCCTCAGTTTCTCCCTCTGGAAAGTGTGGATGGTGACAGGGATCTCATTGTTTCCCAAACCTCAGGCACTGAGGCTCACCTTATGCTCGTATCACCTACACTATCATTTACTTCATAGTTTTCTGGAATTTAATAACTTTTAAACTTAAACTGGCATTATCTATCTTACCCTACTACTAAGTAAAAATACCTATGAAATGACAGATTTGATGTACTCTTTTTTTTTCCACCTTAAAATAAATACAGACTCTCAAATAATTTTTTTTTTTTTTTTTTTTTTTTTTATGGTACACGGGCCTCTCACCGCTGTGGCCTCTCCTGTTGCGGAGCACAGGCTCTGGACGCGCAGGCTCAGCGGCCATGGCTCACGGGCCCAGCCGCCCCGCGGCATGTGGGATCCTCCCGGACCGGGGCACGAACCCGTGTCCCCTGCATTGGCAGGCGGACTCTCAACCACTGCGCCACCAGGGAAGCCCTCAAATAATTTTAAAGATGCCCATCTGTATTCACTTGAAATTCTCTCAGGTACCATTGCACCTTGAGAACTGTGGCCAGAAAACTAAATAGTACCACAAAGAGCTTGGAATAAGACCGGTCACAGTTGTCCACAGTAGCTGTGTTTATGTAGCTGTGGCGTGCACATCAGGAGTGAGAGGAATTTTTGGTGGCCATATTTTCAGGTAACCTACTAAAATACCTCCCTGAATCTCAATTTCTCCATGTGTAAAAAAGGGAAAACTACATATTATGCAAGATTATTGTGGAAATTCAAGGAAATAATGAATAAGAAACTGGGAACATGAGATTGATAGATGAAATAGCTACTCAACTAAATGGCAGGTCACTCCTCTTCCCCTTTCTCGCTTCTGCCCACACACGCCCACCTACCAGGCTCCTTTCGTGTGTGATCTCTCCTCCACTCCCCGAGCAAAACAAATCCCAACCTTGTAGAGGTCTCAGGCGTGTAACAATTGGGATGGATGAGCAAAGATCTGAGTATCAAAGCTAAAGACTCTAGGCTTGTTTGGGGGAGTTGGTCCAGAGGGGTGGTCCAGAGGAGGGTCTAGGAGCAGGGCGTGGAGGCGTGTGACATCAGGGCAGAGAGGGGGCCTCTGTGAAGCCCGAGACCTGCCTGAGTGCCTTCTACCTCCTTCTGCTGTTAAAGTTCAAAGTTCACTAGCCAGTATCCCTTCCTGTAGGGCTGTGGTTATTGACAGATGTGTGTGTGTGAGAGAGACAGAGACAGAGAGAGAAACAGAGGTCAGTCTGACCCCTCAGGGGACATTTGGCAATGTCTGGAGACATTTTTGATTGTCACAACCAGGGACAGGATGCTGCTAGCATCTACTGGGTAGAGACCAGGGGCGTTGCCAGACATCCTTCGAGGCACAGGACAGCCCTTCCAGCAAAGAATTGCCCAGCCCCAAACATCGAACCCTGCTTTAGGGTTATTGTCATTTCTTCTGGGGAAAGGGAAGACACCCTGCCCATCCCCCCACTCACCAAATGAGGTGTTTCCTGGTGGTTTCAAAGCTCCTTTAACAAAATACAATATTTTTCATACCATAAATAGAGCTAAAAGGCTATTCATGATTTCCATAGTGTGGGCCCCTGCGTGCATGTGTTATGGTCAAAGCGAGCTAGAAAGTTGGGACGAGTACGCTTAAGGATGACATAGAATAGGATACTAAGAAGACATTTAACAAGAGTTAATATTTATCGAGTCCTTCCTGAGTGTCAGACCCTGGGCTGAACGCTTCACATTTCACATGTGTCCCTAATGGCAGCTGCCTGGTGGCCCAAGTTCGTTGTCCCCACAGGTCACACTCTGACATTTACGTCCCAGTTACGTTGCTTTGGCTCCCCCCTCAGCGGGAATCCCTGTGTGTCCCTGGATGACAGCTCTGCCATTTGCTAAGGATGCTGGGGACAGGCCCGGGCAGATTAATTTAGATATAATTCGCATACCAGACAATTTGGCCATTTAAAGTGTACGGTTCAATGGTTTTTAGTGTATTCACCCAGCTGTGCAGCCATCACCACAGTTAACTTTAGAACATTTTCATCCGCCTAGAAAGAAACCCCATCCCTATTAGCAGTCACTCCCATTCCCGCCAACACCACCCCCAGCAGCCACTATTTACTTTCTGTTTCTATAGATTTGCCTGTTCTGGCCATTTCCTACAAATGGAATCATACAGTATGTGACTGGTTTCTTTCATTTAACAATGTTTTCAGGGTTCAGACATGTTGTACTAAGTATCACGACCTCATTCCTTTTTCTTTTTTCTGTTTTGCCAACTAGTCTGTTATATGAATACAGCACATTTTATTTATCCATTCATCAGTGGATGAACATTGATTGTTTCCATTTTTTGGCCATTATGAATGGAGCTTCTATGAATATTGGCATGCACGTTTTTGTGTGGACGTGCGTTTTCGTTTATCTTGGGTATACCTAGCAGTGGCATTGTTGAACCCTACGTGGTTTGAGGGACAGCCAGACATATTTCTGAAGCATCTGCATCACTTTACTTTCCCACCAGCAGTGCACAAGGGTTGCTGTTTCTCCGCATCCTTGCCAACACTTGTCATGATGGCCTTTTGTAATAGTCATCTTAGTACTTCTGGTTACTTCTTGCTCCATTAAAAAAAATCTGCCCAGTTGATAATCTCACATCTAAACCTCCTGTGTCTGTTTTCTTCTTTCTACTTTACGTCAACCCCACGGTTTGTTGTCTGGCACATCACTATGGAATGATCGAGTGAACGACCTCAAACTTTACCGTCCTCCCTGCTTTCAGAGTTGGACAGCGGAGGTCAGTGAAGATTTCTCCCAACGTGGCGTCTATCTTGCTGCCTCTTTCAGTGCTTGTCATCTTCTCCATAACCTTTTCTGCAGTGGAAGCTCCTCGAGGGCCTTAGAATGAAGAGTGAGTGAGTGGACCGGGCTTCCGCGTTCATCCTATGTTGTGTTTAGATGGTTGGCGGGACTATGAAAGCCTGTACTCCTAAGAGCTGATTTTAGAGAGGTGGTAGTGCTGTCCAGATTGGAATGAATTTGGATTGTTTTTAGTGATTGAGGCGGCAGATAACCCAGGCTGAGTTCAAAGTACAAGGTAGTGAGTGTGAGTCAGAACCAAGGGAGGAAAGTGTTCAGTGGGGCAACACCCAGCTCATCTGTTAGGACGGGATCTGGATGTCATTATATGAAAGGGAGGGAGAGAGGAAGGAAGGAAGGAAGGAAGAAAGGGAGGGAGGGAGGGAGGAGGAAAACAACAAAAGGCAAATGAAGGGAAAGGAAGGGAAGGAGAAGAAAGGGAAGAGAAATCCATTCCTTGAAAATACATTCCATAATTCTTCTTAAAGAGGGAGGGAGGAAGGAAGGAAGGAAGGAGGGAGGGAGGGAGGCAGGGAAGGAGAATCCTGAAGCCCTCATCAGCACAGCACCGCCCAGAGAATCAATACTTCAGCTGATTATTTAAACGGCAGGCCCTTGAGCTGGGGAAATATTCCTGGATGTTGGGAGGTGTGAGCTGAGGCAAAGCTGGCAGGGAGGGGAGCTGGTCCATCCTCAGGAGCCCTGCTCAGACTTGTGGCCTCAGAGGTTCCTTGCAGGACAAGCGGAAGCCCCAGCTTCAGGGGACGTTGATGGAGACAGAGGCCAGTACTGAGCAGGGCCGGCCCCTCCTCTCAGTTCCGGCAGGCGCCCTAAAGGAGCCCACGGACCCCAGCTGTGGGTGTGAGTGTTGGGCGGGGGCTGGGAAGGAGTCCCTCCCCACTGCTTCTCACCCCATTCTGTCCCGCTGGAAGGAATGGGGTTGGTTTGGCGCCTGGTGCCGTATGGCTTCCGTCTGAACATAACTGAGCAACGCGGCTTTGGGGGGGTGTGCTGCTCAGGGGCACATTCACTTTTCAAAGTCAAAGGAGGGATTTACAGTGTTGCCTTTCAGGGCCCTCCTTCGGCACCAAGGTCATCTGGGAATTTCTGCCAAATTAAACCCGTATGCCTTCTTTAGCATGTAAAAAAAAGGCCCTTATTTTCAGATTTCAAAAAAATTACATGTTACCCTTGGCAGGCTTTAATCTTTAAGTGATATTTTTAGAAGGGATGATTTAAGGGGCATGAAAGGGTAAATTAGAAATTCATTCATTCATTGTATTGAGCGCCTATTAGGTAGGGTATACAGAGATATAAAGCCGGTGGTCTGCCTTCAAGGAAGAAAATCCTGAAAGAGCAGACAAAGAACAGGACAACTCAGAGATCTTCCCAACTCTGATTAGACCTGCTCTGTCCAGTATGGCAGCCACTGGCCACATGTGGTTCCCAAGTACCTGACGTGTGCCAAGTCCAAGGTGAGATGTGCCGCCATTGTAACAAACATACTGGGGCCTGGAGATTCAACATGGGAAAAGAATGCAGAATGTCTCATTAATAATTTGAGGTATTGAGTATATGTTCAAATGGTAGTATTTTGTTTACATTGGGCTGAATATATTCCTAAAATGAATTTCATCTGTTTCTTTTTCTTTTCTTTGAACGTGGTCCCTAGAGACTTTCAAACCACACACCCGACCTGTGTTATATTTCTGTTGGACAGGGCTGGGTTAGCACCGCAGAGCACTTGTGCAAGGTGTGATTAGCAGAAGCGCACAGGATTATGTTTATGGGTGTCTGGAGGATTGCTAAGCTGAGAGGTAGGGCAACCGAGGGGGAAAAATAAGTTCTCTCCCCGTTCTCATTTCGGAGTCGTGAATCCAGACACCAGATTATTTAACCGCATTAGATGATCTTTGGGGTCTGATTTGAAATCTATAGAAATGAGCATGTCAGCCCCGGGGATGAGAATGCGGGCTGAGCTGTACCCCGTAAAGCCACATACAAGGGACTCTCGCCCTGGAAAAGAAAGAGTTTGGGTTAACATCTCCTCCAGTGCTGACTTCCTTTCATGAAGGATTTAAGCCAGATTGTTGCTTTTCCTTGAGTGGCACTGGTTATAAAAGTATTTTCATTTTCATTTCATTCCATAAAATCATTTCATTTTCAACGTGCATACTACCCAGCGAGGAGAATTCTGTTCACCATTTTTTTCTGCCCAACAATGAAAGGCTGATCATACCAGATCGTTCCACACTCCCCAGTCTCATTTCAGCATCTCCTGTTTGGCGCGCGCAGTTGTGTAGTAATCTGAGTGAACTCATCTTAGCTGCTTGTCTGTTATACTCCATAAATAAAAAAGACAAAGGGTTTAGACAAATTAGTTAGTGTATATTTTGAGAACACCACTGAGAGCCTGGGGTGCGAACATACTAGAAATAAAAGAGAAATTTTTTAATCTGGGGAATTTTTAATCTTAATATAAACATGTAAATAAATGCAAAGCCTAGAGGGAAGTGTCTTTCAACTTTCTTGTTTTCTTTCGTCACAGCTATTTTTAATCTTGCTTGGTTCAGAATTTGTGGCATTCCCGAGATTATTCTGTTGGAACCGGTTACAGCTGCAGGTCTACTCTTCCCTTTGTGGTGAAACATTGGGAAGCCTGGGTGTATTTTGTATTTCTTGACCTTTTCTCTAGTTGTCAGCTCATAACAGGTTATAGTCAGCCTATGAACATTTATTCCCTTGAGATTTCTTTTAGTAGTTTGGGCACTGGTGTCAGACAGTCGAGTGCAAAGCTCACTCGTAACCTATGAGACCTTGGGCGAGTTACCCACTCTTTCTAAGCCTCATCTGTTAAAACAGGCAGAATAACGGTGCCAGCTCACAGCACTGGGTGAGGATTAAAAGAGATTATTCACATAACGCCCTCAGCCCAGAGCCTGGCACTCAGTAAGTCGTGGCTATATTTATTATCTTTCCCCTGCCAACCTCATCCTGGCTTCCCACAGAGCAGAGTGCCTCAGAGGGGGACCTGGGAAGTCTCCTGCATCCCTGGGAACCTGTGACAAATGGCAGCCCCGAGCCCCACCTTGGACCATCGAGTGTGATCCGCACCTCGACACTCAGCTGCCCCATCCCTGCCCTGCCTCCTTCCTGGGAACGTGCCCACTGCAGGTGTGGGAGAGAGCTGAGGGGGTCTCTGGGAGAGGGCTGCTGGAGAGAGGGCACTGAGGGAGAGTGTAGCCGACCACAGGGGAGGGCGCCCAATCCCTTCATCAGTGGGTGAGGGGGTGGAATCAGCTCTCAGGATGCAAATTCGCCAACCAGGGTGCCACTGGGTGCCCCCGCCTGCGGGGGCAGCGACTCACACCCTCTCACACCCAGCCCTCTCCCGTGCTCCGCCCAGTCCAGCTGCCCTGCCCGCTGCCCTTGAGGGCTACACCTGGGCCACACTCCCGCCCCCGATACTCCAGCAAATGTCCGCCTTTAGCGACCCCCATCTGGTACCCTAGCTCAAGTATTTACATATCTGCCTCAGCTGGGAGGTTGTAAGCTCCCCTCAGGCCAGGATTTTAGTCCACTATTTAGGCCACTATTTACCAAGTGCCTACTGCGACTGGCCCTTTCTGGGGGCTGGGGGTACAGCAGAGAGCAAGGACCACTGCCAGCACCCCCAGTCTGGGTGACATCACCCAGAGGCTCCGCACTGGTTTCCCTGCCTCTGCTCTCACTCCATAGGGTCCATTCCTCACAGGCCCCCCAGAGAGCATTTAAAAACACAAATCACTTTACTTCCCTGCTCAGCACCCTCTAGAGGCTTCTGGTCACGTTTAGAATAGAAGCCACACTCCTTTCCAGGCCTATAAGGATCACTCAGAGAACCTTTGCCAGCTCTCTGCTCTCAGCCCCTGCCCCACTGTGGCGTCAGCTTCCCAACGGGCCCCTGCCCCAGGCTTTTCCCCTTCCTCCTCCTGGGCTGCTCTCCCCAGGCCCTCACGGCTTGCTGCTTCCTTCTCATCATCTGATCTCTCCATGCATGTAACCCCATTCAACCCCATCAACCTCGTCTCCCACTCTGCTTTAGTTTTTTTAGTAGCATTTATTATTTTTTTTCATTTTTTAAAATTGATGTAGTTGATTTACAATGTTGTGTTAGTTTCAGGTGTACAGCAAAGGGATTTATATATATATAAATAAATATATGTTTTCAGATTCTTTTCCCATATAGGTTATTAGAATTTTGCGGGGGCAACGCTGTGTGGCATGTGAAATCTTAGCTCCCCAACAAGGGATGGAACCTGTGCCCCTTGCAGTAGCAGCGTGGAGTCCTAACCACTGGACCGCCAGGGAATTCCCACAAAATATTGAGTATAGTTTCCTGTGCTAGATAGTAGGTCCTTGTTGTTTACCTATCTTAGTAGCATTCCATTGCCTAAAATGATACACTAATTACGATTATACTACATACCCATTTTTCACTTGTCTCTATGCATCTCTCCATTCACTTGTTTCTCCAGGATTTGCAAGTTCCTTGGAGGCAGAAACTTAATCGACCTGTTCGCTGTTCTGTCTCCAGTGCCTAGACTGTGGCTGGCACCCCGGAAGAGCAGGGTATTTGTTGAATGAATGAATTGATGGACAGATGATTGGATTTGGAGTTTGTAGACTCTCTTATTAGATTCTGGTCCTGGTGTCAATTCTTTTCTCCCCTGGTCCCT
>NW_006793488.1:1551969-1565764 GCF_000442215.2 Lipotes vexillifer | reverse complement strand
TTCAGCAGGCTTTGGGATTCTCAGTCCTGCAGGTTTGTTAGGATGTCATTGATTGAACCCTGGTGATACTTGCTGGCCTTCATAGAGATCCTGCAGGATGTCAAGAAATAGTAATGCATTATTATAAATAGCTTTAAGGGAAGTTCACTATTGAACATTAGCCTGGGAATAATAAACATTCACTGGTAATTTTCTTACCGTACAGATACTACTTTAAGGGATTTCAGAATATTCTGTAGAGTCCAGACAGTAATACATCATGGGTTTGTCTCACATTATTGGTCAGAAAGCACCAAGTCGGGACAGGTGAATTTTTTAGGATAATAATGCATCAACCTTCTTAATCCTAAAATTAAAACACAAGTATGAAAGTCGTTTTGATGTAAGAATTCTTCACCGAGTAGAATGTTTATCTGTACCTAGGTATCACGTGAACTCTCCTTGAGGGTGGTCTGCAGAGAGAGGAAGGGGGTCTCTCTGAAGCTTGAACAAAGAAAGTGATTCTCCAGGCTCTCACGTCTGAGTCCTGTCTCTCCCTCATTTTTCTCTTTTTTCCATCCTCTTTTCCTCACCTGTGACATGGAAATTTAAAAAGTTTCTGCTAGGCTTGTTGCTTCTCAAGGTCTCAAAGGGAAAAGTAAACAGACTTCTATCCTGTTAGCAGATTCTTTGCCTGACAGATGTTCACGTAAACAGTCAGACACACTGACAGACCCACGGAACAGTCCCTTCGGAGGGGCCGCGGAGGAACTGACTCCAGTTTCCAGCCCAACAGTTCTTCCTGCTTTTGCAAAACTCTTTATGCTGAGATAATATAAGGAAGATTTTTACAATGTGTCATTTTAACGCACTCTCAAGTCACCACTGCACCCAAGCAAGCAGGGAGATGGAATTATTACCTCATCAGGAGAGTGGTTCTTTGGCCTAACAAAGAAACCATTTTCTTTGCTGTTTCTAGAAAGCTCCTGAAAGAATTTCCCAGATGAACTCAAGTTGCCAGTGGTCTGCATCTGTCTCAGGAGGGCATCTTCCTTACAAGATGACTAAGGAAGCGTTCCTGCTTTCTTTGTACTAGGAGGACTTTGTACCTCCTATCAGCGATAATTCTTTCAGCTGCAAGTGGCAAGAAACCTGATCTAAACAGGCTTAAGCAAAACAGAGAATATGCTGGCTGGTGTAACCAAGCCGTCTAGAGTACATGAGGTGCAGCTAGCTTCAGGTGGGACTTTATTCAAGCCTCAGATGATATAACCTGAGTCCTGCTGTCACTTCTTTCCCGAGTCAGCTGCCTACACGGTGGGCTCTTCCTCTGCAAGGTGGTTGCCAGCTGCTCTGGGGAGGAAGGGTGGCTGCTGAGAATGGGGTGCTGGGGATCTATAGGGGATCTGGGGGTGGTTACCAGGAGAAAAGAGAAGCTGGACAGCCAAGGATGCAGATCTCTGCTACTCACGAGCTGCATTTTCGCAGACAAGACAGACTAGAGGAAATGGTGGAACATAAATAATTTCCAAGGAATCCTACTTTGATATATGATTATACTTTCTTTGGGAGCAGATTTAGCCAGAAGTAGAAGTTTTCCAACTGTCGCATCATTAAAATCACTGGGGGATTTAGACTCTAGAGGTTTGGAGTGAGACCCAGTGCGTATGATAAATATGATAAATTTGGTCATCTTTAAAGATGATCCCAGGGGATTTGGAAGATCAAGTGGCATTGGGCGTCCTTTAGGCGCCCTTGTTCTGGGCAGGGCCAGCTCCAGCAGGCGGGTGAAGTAGGCCCGTTTGTCTGTGTCTGCACCTGTGCCTCAGTTGCCCACAGGGTCCAGCCCAGACCTCTCAGCCTCCTGAGGTCGGGACTTGTGCGGCCTTTCCGGTTCATCTCTTGCTGTTCCTCTATGTTTACTTTTTATTTGTCAGACTGGATTAGTCCCTTTACCTAAAAATGCTCTGTTCCTTTCCCACTTTGCTGTCCTTGCTTATGTCATTTTCTTCCAAAAGTCCTCATCTTCTACCTGATAAAATTGTAACCATTATTAAAAAGTCGACTTAACTTCACCCCCTCTTTGAAGTTTTCTCTGATCCCCCAGGAGAAGTGATCTCCTTCCTTCTCTGCCCTGTGTCCAGACTGTGGATATTCTGCCTTGCCCTGTAGTGTTTCTGTGTGGGCTTCACTTTCCTGTTCACCATGATAAACCCTTGGGGACGGGGCTCATGCTGTGTCCCTTGAGGCTTCCTAGGCTCTGCTACTGTGTCTTATGTGTAGGAAGCACGCAATCTGTCTCTGCTGTTTGAATCAAAGTCCGAGTGAATGAAACAATCACGCCTCCCCTTTCTTCCTCCTTCTCTGTTTCTGGCATTTTATCTTTCCCAAGATGTCTGTCCTTGGGAAGCTCTGATGAACTCTAGCCTGACTTGCTGAAAAGGCCTTGAAGTGTTACTTCTGCAGGGTTGCTGACATTTTAAGAGGAAGTCGTTGGAAGACAAGAAATTTTAAGTGGTAATGTTGAACCGAAGCAGAAGAAAAGGCCTCAGGTCCAGGATTCGGGGACTCCATCATTTCTCAGAGCTCCTTGTTTCCTGCATTAGCTCTATTAGAAGTGAGCACAGGACATGACAATAAAAACAGTAGAATAAAATTTAGGAGGACAGGTAGAGACTGCTTTTTAAATAAGATAGGAAACCCAGATAGCATTTAAAAAGAAAAAAAAAGATGAAAAAAGAAAGGAAATATCTGCACGGGAAAATGTACCTTAATCAAAGTTGACAGATGACAGGAGAGAACATTGATGATTCCTGTAACCACAGAAGTTTACTATTTGATAAATGTTCGAAATTTGATATGAGAAAGCAAACATCCCAATATAAAAATGGGCAAAGGATATAAATATGCGACTTACAGAAGAGGAAATACAAGTGGCCAGAGTGTCTGAAAAGAAGCTGAGTCTCACCGCAGTCAGGGAAACAGAAGTGAAGTTAACCAGATGTCAGTTTTTATTCCACCCATTTTGCAAAATTTGAAACAATCCATAACATCCAGAGCTGGGAGTATTGGTGAAATGGACACCTTATCCATTGCCAGCGTGAGTATGAATTGCTATAAATATTTCCCAAAGTTGTTTGGAAAGAGCTATAAAATAAGTGATGTTTACAGCCTTTGACTGAAACACTAATCCTATTTCTGGGAATCCAAACTATAGCTTTCAAAGTGAAAGCACCAGGATGTAAGACTGCAGGTATCAAGATTATTTCAGCTTCGTTTGAGGTGGGGTGAAGGAAAAGGAAACACTGACTATCCCGTCATAAAGGAATACACATTTGTTCTATGGCACCTCCTGAAACTAGTAAAAAAAAATGAGTTAGATCTATAAGTGGAGAGGGGAATGACCATGATATATATTATATTATATATTGGAATATACCACTTTTATTAAAAAGTTATTGAGAAAGAGGAAGAAAACCTCTCCCATATGTGTTTATATTTCTGTGTGTTTGTGAACCCATGGAGGAAGGTGTGAGGGTTACAAACCAAACGGTTAACATTGTTAACAGGGGGGATGGGGTCACACCAGGGTAGGCAGTCCTGCCCTTACCATTGAGAGGTGGCGGCCTGAGAGGGGACAAATGGATGCTTGGCCTTGTCGGCTCCCTGCTCCTCACCCCAGCTCCTGGTGCACCTGAGGAGGCCTGCTCACTCCCCACAAATGCTCCTGGGGTCTAGGAGTGCGCTTTCCTGGGGAGGACAAGCCCCGGAGGAGGCCCGTGCTGGCCTTGGAAGAGGGCTTGGGGCCACTTGGGTAGCGAATTCTAGCATCCTCGGTACTTGGAGTGTGGTCTTGAAGGAGAGTCATAGACTCCAGGTGGGCACGTATTGTTGGAGACTCCTTGGTACAGTGGTAAGGCTCAGCCTTCTAGAGCAGAGTGCTCAGGGCAGGGGCTCCAGTGGTCCAGGTACAGGGGCCTGGAGAAGATGATTAATACTCTTCCATACATACCTCTAAATTACCCGACTCATTACAATAAGCATCCAGGAATTTAAAAACATGTTACTTGTAATAACCTTAATGGAAAAGAATCTGAAAAAGAATATATATATTCTTTATACATATAGATATACAGCAATCACTGTACCCCTGAAACTAACACAGCACTGTGAAATCAACTATACTTCAATAAGAAGGAAGCAAAGAGGAAAAAAGCATTGGAAAAGTATCCCCTTAAACATTTTAAATTGAAAACCAAAACTCTAATGGGGAAAAAAGACACCAGCTAAATTAATCTCTAATGGAGAAATGCCAGGTGAGCTTGTGGTTGGAGAGAGAGCTGAGAGCAGGTACCACTTCCTTACACCTCCGGGCTCCATCTCACCATCCCAGTTTGTCGATTTGCTGTAAAGCCAAGGGGCATACAAGGCACGGAGTCAGGTACACATTTTTGGGAGGGGATGTCCATTTGGTTTATCCACCCATCAGGTAGTTACTGAGGGCTCCTGTGTGTAGTTACTATTTCTGGTGCTAAATAATGAAACAGCAAAAATTCCTGCCCTCATAGACACACACTAAACAAGATAAATATGTAAGAGTAAAGGCATGTTAGATAAAATAAAATAAAATGAAGGCAGGAAAGAGTGAAGACCAGGGGCTGCCGTGTTACGTGGTGTGGTCACGGAGGTCTGACCTGGCTGAGACATGAGCCCAGCTCTGTAGAAAGTGAGCGAGTCAGGCTCTGGTTGGGAAGAAAATTAGGTGACGTGACGGATTCACACAGCTCACTTTTCTCCCCTGGAATCGATTGAACAACAAACCAGACATGAAAAGACATGGAGGGAATGGATGTACATATTGCTAAGTGAAAGCAGTCAGTCTGAGAAGGCGACATACTGTCCAGTTCCAGTAGTATGACTTTCTGTAAAAGGCAAAACTACAGAGACAGTAAAAAGATCAATGGTTGCAGGGGGGAGGGAGGAGGGATGGCCAGGTGGAGCACATATTCACATTCAGTGTTTCTTTTTTTTTTTTTGGCTGCACTGCGTGGCTTGTGGGATTTTAGTTCCCCGAGCAGGGATCGAACCCAGGCCCTCGGCAGTGAGAGCGCGGAGTCCTAACCACTGAACCACCGGGGAATTCCCCACATTCAGTACTTCTAGGTATTTGTATATATATGGGTTGATGTACCCACAAGTATTTCTTCGCTCAGTCAGTCAACAGGGCCTTTTAAAAAAAAGGAAAAAGAAAAAGATACCTTGGTACCAATGAGCACACCTCATGCCAGATCTTGAGTTCTAACCACCATCCTCCAGTAAAAGGAGCCAGAGGTTCTTGGAGAAATAGGACCGGGACAGGAAACATATCAGATGAGCCTGGGCATCTTGTGGTGCCAGAAAGTAAGGGACTGCTCACTGGTGGACTTCGTCACAGGGCGCAGGGGACAAATAACGGAGCCTCCAGTGGCTAAAGCGGGGACAATTTGAGCAACAAAATAGGTACATTTTGTAACCCAAAGTGTAAAATGAATATCCGCCAGTCCAGAGTGATGTAAATAATGATGGAATAAATAAATAAATGGGGGAGGAGAGACACATCTCACCCTCGAGGAGCTGGAATAGAACTGCCCACTTAGGGACCAACCTCCTTCCAAAGGCTAGGAGGACCTGGGGAGCCTTCCTGTCCGGTGTCAGGGTGGAGTCCCGCCAACCTCGGACCTGTCAGTCCTCGATACACGTGTGCCCGGGACGTGGCAGGGCCGGCATGCCCTGTCTAATAGGGTGCTATACAAGGCCCTGACAGGGACCGTGGTGTTCTTGCACAGAGTGGGAGGGTGGTTTGGAGGGAGCCACACTCTCCCGAGGCAGGAGCAGAGGCTGGTGGCTGGCTGGGGACAGAGGGGTGGCAGAATCCTAGGGCAGCCGGCATTCTCAGGCCAGCTCTCCCTTCCAGGTCATGCCCCACACCCACCTCCCTCCAGAAGAGGGTATGGGCAGAGGGGGGAAAAAGTCACCTTACAATGGAGCCACCTGACAAAGACGACCTCAGCCAGGTGACTAAGGTCAGCATCAACAGTGATAAGTCATGCTGAGAGCGTGTGCTCTTGATATGATGTGATGACAATGGCCCTGAGCCCTGGTCTCCCTCCCCCAAATCCGTATTCCCAGTCTAACCATGAGAAGAACATCAGACAACCCAATAGAGGGACATTCTGCAAGGTACCTGACCCCGTGCTTCTCAGAACGGTCCAGGTCATCAAAAACAAGGGAGTGAACCACCACGGCCAAGAGGCACCTAAGCAGACTGGATCACTAAATGTGATCTCAAGTCCAGGAAGAAAAACACAACTATGAGAAACTATGGGGAAGACTTAGGAAATCTGAATAAAGTTCAAACTTTCATTTATAATCGTGTATCAATGTTAGTTCATTAAGCATAACAAACGTACCATACTCATGTAAGATGTTAATAATAGGAGAACTGGGTGCTGGGTATATGGGAAGTCTCTGTACTATCTTCCTCGATTTTTTGTAAAGGTAAAACTGTTCTAAAAATCAAAGTCATAGTATATCTATCTATCTATCTATATACCTGTGAAAGTACAATCATGAGATTGTACCGCTTACTTCCTAAGCGGTCCAGTGGTTAGGACTGCGTGCTTCCACTGCAGGGGGCCCCGGTTCAATCCCTGGTCGGGGGAACTAAAGATCCCTCATGCTGCATGGTGTGGCCAAAAAAGAAAGTACAGTCGTGACTTTTAAACCGTAGTTTTGTCCAAGGGAAATACAGCTATGAGAACGATGTTGTCACCGTTTGGAAGTGGATGCCTGGGCCTCTTTCTGAGCCCTCAGACCTCCGGGTCCTTCTGTGGCTTTGGGAGACTGTGGAATAAGATGGGGATCCCAGGGCACCAGCAACCTCAGAATAGCCCTGGGAACCTCTCCTTAGACCCCCAAGCTTCCCTGACAAAGCTTCTTTGCTTTCAAGAAACTGCGAGTTTCCTGGCAAGCAAAGGCTCACCCGTGGCTTCTAGAGGCGGTTATTTCCTAGCCGGGCACTGGCTGCCCTGTATCTGAGTGTAGCCAGTTACCAGGGGACGCGTAAAGTTCCATCCCAAGTTCGTTATTTTAGAGCCGGTCTTTGAACAAAAGAATTCCATTGGCTTTGGGTAATTTTATTTTCTGTCTTCCAGGGGAAACTGTCTATAATTTACATTGTGCAGCTTTGGGTTATCTAATAACTCTGGATTTTCTGCTCTAAGGAAAGGGAGTAGCAAAGTGGCTTTTTGTTTCTTAAAGGAAAAAAAAATATTCACTGCTTCTCTTGGTTGGAGGTAAGGGGCATGGGATGCTGGCCTGGCCGTCCTGAGGGTTAGGTGGAGGGAGGGCTGTGTGGGCAAGCTGGCCTGGTGTGCAGACGTGCTGGAATTCTCCCTCTTCCAAGAGAATTATTCCTTGCATATACGGCCAGATAAAGGGAGGGTAGAACCCACTGGTGGCTGAGGGGCAGATGTTCTGCCCCTTCGCAGTGTCAGAGGATTGTACTTGTTTGTCTCTCAAAAGGAACTGAAAATGCTCCATTTTGAGTGATTCATACCAGTCGGGTGTATTTGTAAATATCTTCCCTTGGAGAGATTTAAACAGGAAGTGTGGACGGGCTGTTTCCCCAGCACATTTGCTCTAGTGGTTGAATTCTGCTTCGGGGGCAAAGCAAAAGCGGCCCTGATTTCCAGTCTCATTCGAGGTGTTACCCCAAACCATTGCACTGGCCGTGAAGGAGGCACCAAAGTGAAATTCCGAGAGGGGCCAAAGTGAAATTCTGAGAGGGGCCCTGCTTAACCGAGGTGAATTACAAAGAAAGCGTTCTCTCCCGGGGGTCCGGAGGGCGGCGGTGGCCAGGAGTGTGCTGGAGAACCCTCTAGTTGGAGAGGGCGGGTCGGCTGGGTGGGTGGGAGGGCAGACCCCAGTGGGCAACCGGAGTGAATGGGTTGGTTGCTAAGGCGTTTCTTTCTCTCTCACCTGTCTTTTCCCAAGTGTGGACATGGTTTAAGTTACACTGTGAATTAGGCAAGGTTGTGGTTTCTCCCGATTCCTCATGTGTTTCCCACACAGGATGGTCCTCCTCCTGGCAGCTGAGTTGTTTTTCCTCATGAGACTGTTGGATTGAATGAACTCTTACTTTCAGAAAGAGTGAAAGAAAGAGAGAGAGAGAGAGAGAGAGAGAGAGAGGAAGAAGGGAGAGAGGGAGGGAGGGAAAATGAAACTTGTGTGTCCATGAGGCTTTGTTCCCACACGGAGTTGTTTTAAGTCCGAGAGGAATCAAGGAGTTTCTCCCCTTCCTGACCCCTTCCTCTTCCTGTCCCCTCCTCTCCTGGCCTCCCCTTTTCTCTCCCTCTCTCTCCTCTTTCCATTTAAAGACTTAGATGTTTGCCCATCCAGACAAAGCTGCTTTAGGGAGGAAGCAATGTGAGGAGTGGAAATAGCAGGAATCCAGACACACTTTGATTTCCCGCCCTTAAATCGGGAGAGTAAGAAGCCGTTTCCCTGCTCCTGGCCGGGGTCTGAGTGGATGGCAGTGCCCCTCGCCCCCTGGCTCACGGGTGGCCCAGTAGAAGGCCGGGAGGCCGCGAGCACCCTGCACAGGGCAGCTGGCAGAGCCTGTGCTCCCCCCTGCGCCGTTGGCATTAGGACGGACATATGCACTTAAGATGCTTAAGGCTTTTTCCAGACACAAGACCACTTTCCAGCCGGAGAGGCAGCTTGCAGGAAACAGGGTAACTAGATAGTCTCCTGCAGGGAGGGGCAAAGAGCCCAGTGCCCTACGGAACCTGAAGGCTTTAATCTCCTGCCCTTCTTCTGCCTCCTTCTTGCTTCTCATCCTTTTCTTCTTTCTCTTTTCCTACTTTTTAAATTTTTTTCTCCATCTACTTCCTATTCACGTTTTCCCTTCTTTATTTGTCCCCGATTTCTTTTCCTTATTCCTGTTCCCCCTTTGCTTTCCCACGTTTTGTGTTCCTCTCATCCCTTCTTTTCCACCTCTCTCTCTTCCCTGTGCTCTTCGTGCTTTTCCAGGTTTATCACAACTTTGGTTTCTGACTCCTTTGTCAGCTGAAATGGATCGCAATTCTCAGGGAGAGAAAGTACAAGCTGTGTTATTGAAAACCTGTGCCTGCCTTCGAATGGCTACAAAGAGGCAGTGGTGTCAGAACACAAAAGTAATGAGTACCACCGTCGATCGGGAACTGTTAATCTCTGTAACAGCCCAGCTGAGCAGCCTAATGGTTTCTGGTTTACAGATTGGGAGATCCAGGCCCAGACACCAGTCTTGCACAAGGTCACCCTAAATGTTGGAGTGTGGAGTTAAACCCAACTCTGTCCGGTTCTGAAATTCCCCTTGCTCGGTGCAGCCTTGAGGAGAGTGGGGAAAGTGGCCACGAAGGCTGGGTGTGGGGAGGGCTTCTGGTTCAGGTCAGACATTCCCCACTCCCAGCTTTCCAGTTCAGGTCTGGGGCAGGGCCTGAGAGTATGCATTTCTCACAAGTTCCCAGCTGGTGCTGATGCTGCCGGCCTGGTGACCACACTTGGAGAACTGGTGGTTTAAAAGGCGTCAGCTTTAGACGTGGCTGGTCGGAACTCAACCCCAGGTGGCAGGAAACGCTTTCCAGCCCCAGACACGAGTGCAGGGTGGGTGTAAATGGAAGTACTTAAGTGGTTCAACCTGCTTCATGTCACAAAGGCCTTGAGGTTGCCTTATAAAATAGAAAAATATAAACACGATAAACAGTTGAGGAGGTCAAACGAAGGGAAAAGATAGGAGTTTAGTGAAAGTAGTTGACATCCCATGAGTATAATTTTCCCTCTTTGTTACCAGAGTTACGTGCACGTCCCTTTCTTTTCCCGCTTGACCATGTCCTGTTTTCATTTTGGGAAGAGGGGCCTTGAATTTTATCCCTTGAATCCAATTCTTCTTTTCCCAAAGAATGTCTTCTTCTTACTCAGACAAATTAGGAAGCATGAGCAGTTTGATATTTATCTTTTTTTATAACCTGTGAACTTTGGCAAAATAGCAGTTGTGCAACGTGTGTTAATTGTGCCACCGTATTTGTTAAATATCTCTTACTTGTTTGTAATAGGAAAGAAATCTAAGAACCATCATAAGGAGACCACAGGGAAGCTATTGATAACATAGGATTCCTGTCTTCAAGGCCCTTACAACCTAGTTTGGAGAAAAAGGTGTACATATAAACAGTAGGAGAATAATTATATCCTTTAACAGATTCCAATGATTCTAAACGTAGCAGTTCACAGAAAGGAAAGGTCAGAGTAGGTTGATGTAGGCACAAAAGAATGAAATTTGATAAAGAGGAGGAAAAAATTGAGAAAATTGAAGAGTTTTAGATATTAAAGTTAGTATAACTTTGCATAAACAAAACCCCCTACAACTTTATATGACACATGACACAACTCTGAGATGGTGAAAAAGAGAACTGAGTTTGTCCTCAGAAAGCTTGTTGTGGGGCTTCCCTGGTGGCGCAGTGGTTGAGAATCTGCCTGCCGATGCAGGGGACACAGGTTCGAGCCCTGGTCTGGGAGGATCCCACATGCCGCGGAGCAACTGGACCCGTGAGCCACAACTACTGAGCCTGCGCGTCTGGAGCCTGTGCGTCTGGAGCCTGTGCTCCGCAACAAGAGAGGCCGCAACAGTGAAAGGCCCGTGCACCGCGATGAAGAGTGGCCCCCACTCGCCGCAACTAGAGAAAGCCCTCGCACAGAAACAAAGACCCAATACAGCGAAAAATAATAAATAAACAAATAAAATTAAAAAGAAAGCTTGTTGTGGATTCGCCACTTACGACGATGTGATCTGTACCAGTCATTTGAGCTTCTTAAGTCTTGGTTTCTGCAAACATAAAATGGGGATTTCCGGTATCTGTCTGTATCAGCTGAACTTTAGTCAGGAAGCAGAAACCAGTATTTGAAGCAGTTTGAATTAGGTGCTTTAAAGACCATAGGAGAGATTAGGAAAACAGAAGTTGGGAGGCCTTGCACTAGCTCTCCAGTTTGCTGGCGCAGCTGTGAGGGTCAGGACGTTGCCACTTCCACCCAGGGACGGGCTGGTGCTGACCGGCGTGCAGAGTCCTCGGGCCCAGTAGGGGCGCACGTCTACCGAAGCCCCTGAGTGAGCACTGCTACTGCTGAGGAAGGATGCCTTCCGTTACTCTTGCGCCGTCCAAGTATTGCTCATGGACGTGACATTGGTGGAAATTAGACTGGAACTCTGTCAGCCAGGCACTTAAGAAAGCACAGTTTCTAGTCTTCTAGCCCTGAGAATTCAGAAAAGAGCCTAGAAAAACGTGTGGAGAGGAGTACAGGTGCCGACAGGCCATATTCGGCTCTGACTAAAAGGGCCATTGGAAGCTGTGGGTGGCAACCATTAGTGGGTTGTGAACTAAATTTAGAAGGCTGTGCTCAGCGTTAAAAAAATCAAATGGGTAAAACGGAAAATAGGGCTTCCCTGGTGGCACAGTGGTTGAGAGTCCGCCTGACGATGCAGGGGACACAGGTTCGTGCCCCGGTCCGGGAAGATCCCACATGCCGCGGAGCGGCTGGGCCCGTGAGCCATGGCCGCTGAGCCTGCGCGTCCGGAGCCTGTGCTCCACAACGGGAGAGGCCACAACAGTGAGAGGCCCGCGTACCGCAAAAACAAAACAAAACAAAAAAACCCCGGAAAATAGTGCATTGTGTAGAGTAACATTTGAGTGTGCATGTGTGTGTGCATGCATTGTGTATGTTTGTGCATGTGTGTGTGTGCATGCATGGGTACGTATGTCTATGTGTGCATATGTTCATGTATGCACACAGGGCACGTGTGTGCGCATGCATGCGTATGCATGCATGTGTTCGTGTGTGCGTGCATGTGTGTGCCTGTGTGCATGCATATGTTCTTATACGTGTGTATGCGTGCATGTGTGTATGTGCTTGTGTGTATGCATGCATGCCTGTGCATGCGTGTATGCGTGCATGTGTACGTGTGCGTGCATGCATTGTGTATGTATTCATGTGTCTGCACGCATGCGTGTGTGCTTGTGTGTGTATGCATACATGTATGTACATGTGTGCGTGTGTGTGTGTGCGTGTGTGTGATATATATGCTGGGTCATGATATATCGAGGTCCGACAGGTTTAAAAACCACAGAATAAAGAATCAATGACATGAAGTGATTTGTGTGCTTTGTAATTTCTAAAGTGCAGAATGAATTAATAACCCACTTGCCTCTCCTGGGCCCACGTTCCGTATCTACCCAACCTCAGCGCTTCACCACTGTCGATCGCATTAAGACACCACCTGTCTGCCCAGGCAAGTGGATTCAAGATCCCCCCCACACTCGTGGAGGCTCAACAATCAAACCAGTGGGGACAGAAAATAGAGATTGGTGTGTTAAAGAGAAAAAGAGGAAAAGCGGCCTTGGTGTTTGATTTCTCCAAGGCCCAGTCTGACTTTCTGATTGAAGGCGTGCTTAGTCAGCAGACACAGCTGCTGGTATTTAGCTGGGGAGAAAAGAGGCTGAGTGATACGTAAGACAACTTTTAATAGATACACTGAGCACCTTGCTCGTAATAACAGTCTATTTCCAGATTGAAGGGTGGCCTCCCTCAGACAGCAGGTTCCCGGGGACCCTCATTACCAACATCTGGAAGCTGAAATAATACTTCAGAGTCAGTTTCATACTTCAGCGAAAGCAGGCTTTGACATTTTATTAACTGAAAAACCATTGTCGGCTCCTTCCTTGTAGACCATGTTATTTCAAAGGATTCGCATATCTTTGGGAATGGGTTGAATTTCGTTTTGCTCAAGGGTACATGAAATTTTAAACTGGGTACAAACTTAATCATTTATTTCTTTCTAGTCTAGAAATTTCTCCTTATCTCGCCTTCCCTGTACTCTGTCCTTTTTAAATTGCTTGTAAGGGGGTAGCTCATGATAGAATAACTGGTTTTTCCTGGAAGAGTGAATACATAATAAAAAGAGCACCATTCACTCCTAACAATTTACTGGTTGTTCTCTGAGGCCCCCGGGGGGTGGGTGAATGTTGTGACTTTTCTCTTTAGAGCAAAGGATGTATGACAAGGTGATAGGATCCAGGTCAATGGCACGTAGGAATTCAAAACCGAGACGTGGTTTACTCTATAGAGTGCAGTATTTTCTACCTCCCCTGAATGCAGGTGAATGGGGAGCTGCTATCAGACTAGAGCTGTGCTTATCAAAACGTCTCTGTGCTTTTCCATATGCTACTGTTTGTCCCCAGGCGTCAGGGAGGTCAGGAAATGAGAATGGGTTCTTGCCACCCAGGAGACAATTAAGGGAGGTGTAGCTTGGGGAGCTGTGGGTGGTAGGACGGGATTATTGGGGGAGGGTATGAGATGCGTAAGAATAATTGGGAACATTGAGAAAAATGAGTTCAGGATGCGGGCAGAGTCATTAAAGAAGTCAGAAAACTTCTCTTGAATATGTGTGTGGGATTAGAATATGGGCCAGGAAAGGCGGATTCTGATCAAATGAGAATATCCTCTGTCCTGCATAGTTTGAGGGGTTGTCCAGGAATGGACTCAAGGTGTCTGGGGACTAGAGAAAAATGATGTTAAATCCAGAGGGCCCCAGAGAGCTGCCTTTTGAAATGGGAGTAAAAGGAGACAGAGGAAGCAAGTTCCCATTTCTAACAGTACTTCAGACACTATGCTAGGTGCTCAGGAGGAAGGCGCTGCTTCCTTTCTTTCCTTCCCTCCCTCCCTCCCCCCCTCCCTCCCTCCCCCTCCC
>NW_006793488.1:1548289-1551679 GCF_000442215.2 Lipotes vexillifer | reverse complement strand
CCCTCCCCTCCCTCCCTCCCCTCCTTTCCTTTCTTAAAACAAAATCTCAAACTACTTCTCCCAACACTTTGATCATTGTTCCTACTTCAGAGATGAAAGTTTAATGTTCCAAGGAATCAAGTAGCACATGCCCAAACTTATACAACTAAATGAAAAAGGGAGATTCAAATTGAGCTTCCCCTAACTCCCAAACCCATGTTCTTTCCAAAACATTACACCAGCTCTCTTCCAGAAAGCGGAATGGAAAGTATCTGCGGAAACCCAGTGACAGTTCCAGCTACGCTGCGTAGGGAGACTGCGCTCAAGTTATCCTCGTGCATGCAGTCTGTGCCCAAAATTTCCGTAAAGTCTGTTCTCTGCATGGCTGGTTACGTGCTCCTAGCCGAGGACTCGGTGGAGGTGCAGGAGAAGTGAAAAGGAAAGGCCGTGATCTGACGGGCACTGTCCTTGGAAGAGAAATTCCTTGGCCACTGAAAGTTATCATTACGAATGTCGCTCTGTAGTTCAGTGGTGAGATTTCAGTTTCTTTGCATTTCCCATTTGCAGGTGTGTGCTGCATGATTGAGGCTGGTGCTGGCCAGGATCCAGTGCACAATGAAAATGTGGGCCCTTTCGTTGAAAAGTTAGAAAGGAATTTCCAGATGGTGAAGGCGGAGTGTTAATAAGTGCAGAGACCTCTGAGTGTGTGGGACCTGCATGACTGCACAGGACAGTCGCCCACAAAGCTGACCCTGAAGGTAGCCAATCCACAGTGACCTGGTCCAGCAAAGATATTCACCAAAGGCCTGCAGTTATGCCAAGGTTCCTAACACAACAGCAGCTGCAGGGTGGAAATGAGACTCTGTAAAACAGCCAGTTGACAACAGCAGCCACTGTAAACTCGCTTATTTGTTTTTTATCCATGAAGTCATCAATTCACAAAGCATTTATCGACCTTACCGTGTGCAGGCACCCTGCTAGGTGTGGAGGATGTGAACGTCCCCTGAAGCACGACCTATATGTTCTTGCCTCTCCCTCATAGGCCATGGCCCTGTGGGCAGAGCAGCTTAGACACAGGACGCAGAAGTGAGTGGCCACTGAATCTCTCAGCCCAGAAGCCTGTTCACCGAGCGGGTTCTCCACCCTCCCCCCGGGACATGCTCACTGAGGACGTATTGGGGTCTTTGGTGGCAGGGAACAGAAGCTGATTCTGCCTCCTTAATGGAGAAAAATAGGTATTATTGGAAAGATATGGGGAGCTCCCAGAATTGATGGATATAGGGATAGCCACACCTTTTTTTTTTTTTTTTTTTGCGGTTCGCAGGCCTCTCACTGATGCAGCCTCTCCCGTTGCAGAGCACAGGCTCCAGATGCGCAGGCTCAGTGGCCATGGCTCACGGGCCCAGCTGCTCGGCAGCATGTGGGGTCTTTCCGGACTGGGGCAACCTGCGTCCCCCGCATCGGCAGGCGGACTCCCAACCACTGTGCCACCAGGGAAGCCCTAGCCATACCTTTTGAGGGACAGAAACCCAGGCAGGGTTAGGCAGTCTGGGTAGAAGGGAGTAATGTCTTGTCTGAATGCTGCTGCAGGAATGAATCAACTTGGCTTTGAAAGTAAGAAATTTGGGGTTTTTTTCGTAAGCTCAGATAGATGCAGAGATTAGCCTCAAGCCTAGTCTGTCTGAGGCACGTGACCCCACCCGTCTGGGCAAGGCCCGTCTTGCTTTTTAAATACATTTTCCTTATTTGATCTGTGAGTCCCACCCTCCTCCCCACAGACAACTGCCCTAAATGTGCTCGATTTATGTTCTGGATTCATAGGTATATACGTGTATATAAAATACGCAGAGTCTTTGGTATATGTGTCTGTGCGTATTTAAAATTTATGTAATTGGCTTTACATGGCAGATAGTGTACTGATGCTTGCCTTTTTGATCAATAAAAATGTTTCTACAGGCCTCTCTGGGCTGTACACTTAGTTCAGGGTTCTAAGCTGCACGTCGTGTTTCACAGAATCATCCTCCAAGTTTCTCAGTCCACTTCCCTGGAGACGGTCACCTGGCTTTGTCTCCAGCCCCCACTAAACGGGCTGGCTGTGATGAGCAGTCTCATGTGTGACCCCTGTTGACGTGGGAGAGACTTTTTCTAGGACTGAAGACTTGGCTGGTTGTCAGGCTCCCTTTGTCGGGAGACAGAGGGAGGGGGTGTTGCTTATTAAACATGCAGATTCTCGGGCCTTCCTCTCGAGAGTCTGATTCTGTAGGTTTAACAAGCCCCTCAGGTGGTTCTTCTTATCAGGTACCTTTTGGGGGAAACTGATGTGCAATATACACCCTAGAATGGGATGTCCGGGCCAAGGGTGTGCACACTCAACTTCACGGCTCTCCTGGAAGACCAGGCCCTTCACTTCTTCACTCCAGCTACTGCTCTTCACTTCCTTATTTTTTTTTTTTGCGGTACGCGGGCCTCTCACTGTTGTGGCCTCTCCCGCCGCGGAGCACAGGCTCCGGACACGCAGGCTCAGCGGCCATGGCTCACGGGCCCAGCCGCTCCGTGGCATGTGGGATCTTCCCCAACCGGGGCACGAACCCGTGTCCCCTGCATCAGCAGGCGGACTCTCAGCCACTGTGTCACCAGGGAAGCCCCACTTCCTTATTTTTAACATCTAGTATCTCTACGTGGTTTCCATTTATGCCTGCAGTTGACCCTTGAACAACGCGGGCCTTAGGGGTGGCCATGCTTCCACCATTTGAAAATCCACCTGGAACTTTATAGTGGGTCCTCCTCTGTACTCGCGGTTCCAGATCCATAGACCATGTTGCTCTGTAGTATTTACTGTTGAAAAAACATCCATGTATGAGTGGATCCTCGCAGTTCAAACCCATTTTGTTCAAGGGTCAACTGTGCTTACTTACGTGACCAAATTCTCCTTTATCTGTTTGAGGGAAAACATGACGCTTATCTTTAAGTCCTTTTTTCCCCTGGTTCATTATTGTGAATTCATCTAGCACCAATATTTCCTTTTATCGCAGTCATGCCCCTGTTATCATTCCCTTCGAGTTGATACTCTTGCCTCGGCTGGTAACATGAACTTCAGGGGAGGGTCTTTAGCTCAGGCCCTAGAACGTGCACTCCTGGACCAGAGGAACTGGGTATGTGACTCGGAGGGCAGGGTGGTGGAGTCAGGGTTAGGGTCTCAGGGAGAAAGCAGGAGCCTCAGTGGTTAACACAAGTTTATCCCTCTTATACTCCCACCTGGTGTTCTGCTTTCTTAGAGCCTGCTTGCCGCCTTTGGTTGCAACTGCCTAATGCTTGAGAAGTGACGGGAGGGGCAGAAAGAGGGACACTGGGTGATCGGAGGACCTGTCTGCCTCTGCTGTCATTTTTTTCTTTTTTTTTTTTTGCTGTACG
>NW_006793488.1:1538402-1548160 GCF_000442215.2 Lipotes vexillifer | reverse complement strand
CCGGACGCGCAGGCCCAGCGGCCATGGCTCACGGGCCCAGCCGCTCCGCGGCATGCGGGATCCTCCCGGACCGGGGCACGACCCCGCATCCCCTGCATTGGCAGGCGGACTCTCAACCACTGCACCACCAGGGAAGTCCCTCTGCTGTCATTTTTGATGTAGTGTCTGGAACCCTGTTGTCTGCAGCCAGGCCTGGGTTAGCTGGGTTTTTTCTCCCCATGTGAGCAGTGGTACACGTAGGAGCAGGGAAGGGATGGAAGGAAGTGTAAATAAGAACACTTGCCCATCCGTGCGCCCAGCCACCTTCTGCCTGTGGTGCTGTGCACCCATCTCTCTCTCCTTCTTTAGAACCTGACCAAGGGCTTCTCACCGATTTCATGTCAGTTTCTCAGACCTCCCAGCTCCCTGTGGCATCTCCAGGGCTGAGCTCCAGGCAGGAAGAGAGCAGCCATATCGCTGAGCCCTCATTTCCAGCTTCGGTCAGTCCCCAAGCTCCTGCTGCTGTGCTCAGTGTTCATAGGAGAGAGGGTCCTCTGGCCTGGCCTGGCCCAGGTGGCCTCCCTCAGCTAGGGCAGCACATCTTGATTGACGGACTAAGACTGATGGGGTTGCAGGGGGAGGGGAAAGGAGGTGATGCCGAGATGATCCCACAGTCTAGACATTTGCCTTTTAGGGGAAGTTAGGGAAGGTTTGTGCAGCTAATTAGGAGAGCCTCTAACCAACCCACTGTGCTTGTACTACAGTTGGAGAGCTCTCTGAGGAGCTGATGCTTCCCATCAGTCCAATGCCGAAAGTCTACCAACCCCTTCCAACCCCTGTTTGGTGGGTGAGCTTTGCTCTGCCCGACCCTGCTTACGTTCACAAAAAGCTGATCTCCAGAGGCGCTGTCGCGCACACATCCAGACAACGGTTTTCTCACCAGTGGCAGTTATATTGAGTGAGCTCAGTTTGGTATTTCTGTGGACTCTGACATTCTATGATTCGAGAAGACCACGCTTTTAAAGTTTCCGATTTTGAAATAGTAAACGTTCTGCATCTGATATCTACCAAAGATGAAGCTGTAGGAAAGCCTCAGGAGGTATGGCAATTGCAAGCAGTGCAGTGCAGTGGTTAAGGCCACAGCCTCTGGGGCTGGGCCTTCTTTGTGTTCAGGTCAAGGCTCCATCAGCATGTTTTATCTGTGTTACCTTGGGCTCTCTGTGCCAGGTAAATTCTTTAGATCACACCCAGAGTACTTACTCACTACACACGTGTAGAGTATTTAATCATTATTTAACCATTACTATATTGTTAATATTTGATGGAACTAAATGAAAAAGAAACATCAGGTTGTTTTCCTGCTATCATTATCTTCATGCCCATACTGGGACTTCCCTGGCAGTCAGGGGTTAAGACCCTGCGCTTCCACTGCAGGGGGCGTGGGTTACATCCCTGGTTGGGGAACTAAGATCCCGCATGCTGTGTGGTGTGACCAAAAAAAAAAACAAAAAAAGCCAATAATGCTGGTTTTCTCACCACCCGAGAAAAGTGATACAGTCCCGAAATGCCTCCTCCAGGAAAATGAAAAGAGCGTTGAGCCATAAACCTTCCTGGGGCTACTTGATTTCTCCTCCCCCTGTTCCCCTTAAAATTGGCAGCTGTAACAAATCCACTCTGTCACCTGCTTCAGTGGAAACTTTACACTGAGCGCAAAAATGTAAAATGGACAAAAGCCCTGCATGAAAGATGCCCAGGTGGGTTAAATCATCACTGATTGTCAGAAGATACTTGTTTTTGTGGAATCATTGATATATTTCCATGGAGAAGCAGAACTTTGGAACCCCATGTGAAATCCTTTACAATGTAAGGCAGTCAGAAAACAAAAAAGCTGCATTAAATATAAGACACACACACACACACACACACACACACACACACACACACACACACACACACACACAGAAGACACCACCAAAAGGTTGAGAAGTATATGGTGCTCAGAGCTGGGCAGAGGTGCAAAGGGCTGGAAGCTGTATTGGACCTTTTCAATTTCCTTTATCACTTTGAAATATATAACACACACACACACACACACACACACACACACACACACACACACACACACACACGTATATACGCACATGCATGAGCCTCACAGAGCACTGAGGTGTGTGTTAAGGTTTTGTCCCGTTGAATGACTGCGGTTCAGTGGAGTTAGTCTGGAGGTTTTTCCTTTTGTTTAATAACTTCACCTTCAGTGCCTCTCCTGTTCTGATGGCACCTCTTGTTCCCCGTGTCCCCATGTGGTACAGCCCTGGGGCGTCCTTTGGTGGCTCCTCAGAGGCCCCGTTTTCTTCCTTCTGATGACAAAGACAAACGTGTTAGGAAGCAGCAAATCCATGGTTGCCAAGGGGGGTTGGGTTGGTCCCCATGACGTCCCCTCCTGCACAACCATGGCTGTAGCAGAGGTTGCCAGGGCCCAGCCTCGCCCTTTGGACCTCAGACACTTGGCTGTGCTCCGGGCGTTGCTTCCGCCTCCCAGGTAGCCTCCTTGTACAGTAATCCTTATCTCAGCACAGCTTCTGGGGGATCCCAGCAAGGTGCCATCCTTAGCTTCCCCCCACCCCCCACCCCTCACCGCCCTTTAAACTCTAAGTTTGGGCTCTTGGTGCCATGTCTGTGCCATATAAGCCTGTCCTGTCCTCCTGGCCACCTGATGGACCAGGGAGAGAGACCAGATGGGCCCGTCAGAATCCCTTCCCCTGGTTGGGATGGACGGGTTGGGGGAGGGGAGTGGAGAAGAGAGAGGAGAGAGAGGGAGAGAGATTGAGAGACTGATCTTTCCCCAGGTGGGGACTGAAGCACGCACTTGGGAGCTCTGACACCTTCTGCCGTGTATTCTGGGGAGCAGAGGCAGCTCAGTTAGTCTGCAGAGAGCAGATGAAGCAGGTGTGCAGTGCAAAGCGTAGGTGTGGGACACAGAATTCCCGCTGTGGCTTTGGCAGCCTCCCAGATTCTGGTCCCAATCTTTTCAGAAGGCTGGCTCCATATATTTGACCAGATACCCATTTTCTTAAGAAAAATGCCCACTTTGTGTTGAAGCTAGGATGAGTTGCTTTCTTTTTCTCGAAGCCAGACATCAACAAATGCACACTTTACATCCCAAGTAATTCTTCTGAAACACAAATTGTGTTTATAGGGCTGTCGCCATCTCAGCTGTGGAATGGCGGTATTCCATTTTATATTACTTTCTCTCCCTCCTCAGGGGACATGGTGGCAAAGGAAGGGTGGTTTCTTCTTTTCTGCAGGGAAAACCCAGCAGCCCTCTCTTGCGGAGCTGTGTTCTCTGCTCTTTTGGTACCTGAAGGCAGATCCCCTCTCATGTCCCAAGATCGTGCAGGGGCAAGAGTCTGGATCCCCTGGAGAGGTGCGGGCTGTGTGCCGGAGGCCGTAGATACACCGGGCAGAGAACGGCCAGGATTCATGGGTCCTGGGCCAGCGTGTTCCGTTCCTTCACCACACTCGTGAGGACCTGGGGTGGATGTGACAGTGAGTTTGGCCACCAGGCCCTGTGGCGCTGGGAACACTGGCAAAGGAGGAGAAAGCTGTGAGGGGCATCTTTGCAGCCTGCGCAGAGACGGAGCATCCGCCCCTGGCAGTGGCCCTGGGCAGCAGAGACGGAATTGTGACATTCAGCACTGAAGAAAAGGTTCTTTCCCATTTTTCTGAAGCAGGTGACCCCTGGGATTACCATGTGCTACAGGGTGGTAGGGCGTGAATATTGTCGAACCTTGGCCTTTCTAACCGACCTTGGCAAGTGGGCAGTCTTATTTGGACATCTGTAACACACATACCATAGACGGGGGGGCTTCAGCAACAGACAGTCATTTCTCACAGTTCTGGAGGCTGGAGGTCCAAGATCAAGGTACCAGCTGATCCATGGTTTGGTCATGACCCTCTTACCTGGTGTGTAGGCAGCCACTTTCTTGCTGTATCCTCCCATGGGAGAGGGAGAGGGAGGGGGAGGGGGAGGGAGACAGAGATAGGGGCCCTGGGGGGGGCTGGGCAGGAGGCTCTCTGGAGCCCACTGCCCCTACTTCCCTGTGCTGCTCCCCTGTGCATGTGGTTTCTAAAGGGTGGGCACGGTCCCCTGAGGGTGTCATGGGTGAACAACTTTAGAACTTCTATTTATATGTATTTTAAACCCAAATGATGGAATACATTAGGGTCGATTGATATGAAATACATGGATTTACACTGGTAGCCTCACTGGCTCTGTGAGCTGTCACGGCTGCGCATGGGACCCCAGGCACCTGTGGGGAGTGCTGAGTGCCACAACTCGAGAGGCTGGCGGTGACATTTGCACTCACGTTTGCTGCCAAATATCCACGCAGCTACATGCTTATAAGACTGGCTTCTAAAAAGCAACGTCTTTATGACAATTTTAATGAAATGAGAAGTGGATGCAAGGTATTTATTCCAAAGAGGTTTGCTCAAGGCAAAGAGCTGGCTGTCGATCCTAAAGACACAGGTTCCAGAATTTCTGACTTTTTGTGTCTGGTTAAGTGGCTCTTAGTCATAAGCTGTGTAGAAAATAATCTTGAGAAATTAAGAACATTCTAATATGTACTTTCAAAGTAAAAGGGACACTTTAACAATGAGGGAAAGAATAATTGATTTTCAAATGTTGTGGAGAAAGCATGTTGAAAACAGTTCTTTGAGACTATTTCCAGTGCTTGCCATTTTCTTTTTTCCCTTTCTCTCTCTCCCTCCTTCCTTTTTTCTTTCAGCTGGAAATGATGTGTGTTAAATATAAAACCTCATCCCTGCATTCTTTAAAAGTATGGAAAAAGAATTTTTATTTTGCCCCTTTTTTTCCTCAAATGAGAAATCTCAGTGGGTTTTGAAGCCATTTGTTAAAAGTATAAAGTGCAATAACTTTTTTTTGGCCGCGCCGTGAGCGGCACGTGGCTTGAGGGATCTTAGTTCCTGGAACAGGCATCGAACCCGCGACCCCTGCAGTGGAAGCGCGGAGTCTTAAGCACTGGGCTGCCAGGGAAGTCCCTAAAGTGCAATAACTTCTGATTGATTTCTAATAACAGCCAATCCACATTAGGAAAAATCGATGCTTACCAGCCAAATTTCAGTAAAACCTTTGCCTAGGAAGTAGGATTAAAAAAATGGCCCTAGGCAGCAAAGAAGGAATTGTGACCATTCAGGATTGGAGAAAAGATCAAAATTCAAAAATCAGAGTACAGTTTCTATTGAATTCATATTGCTTTTGCACCAAGTCGAAAAATCGTTAATGAACCATCCTAGGTTGAGGACTGTCTGTATTACCTTGTTTCCAACTGACCAGAATTTTTCCGCTTCAACTTTTCAATCTTTTCCGACTTTCTTCTAAATCTTTTTTTAAAATTGAGATTTATCCGACTGTGTCTTTTCCATCGTTCCCTACATGCATCCCGATGGGCTCCTGTCCAGGGGCCGCCCCTCTGCCTCACCCCTACGTCCCCACTTCGCTGTCCCGTCTCTTCAGACCCTCCTTTTCTCTCTCCCCTCATCTCCGTTATCCCCTCGCTCCTCTGCAGCGTGATCAGGTCTCTGGGGCCCATCGGTGGTGACTGGAGAATCACAGAGAAGCAGTGGGGGCCCACTGGCTTTCACTTCCATGGTTGGAGCAGAAGTAGATGCTGCAGAGGGGAAATGAACTGCGCATCAGGGTTCCCAGGACGACTTACGGGGCAGCACCGTTGGTCGGGGGGTGGCATGGGGCGGGGGCGACTCCACCCACAGTGGCTTCTGGATCTCGCCATCCAGAATGAGCCCTTTAGGATGAGCCCTGAGCTCAGGGCTCGCTCTCATCCTCTGCTGAGAGCTTGCTCATACCTACAGGTGGTATCAGAGAAAAACTAAAATCATTAGTTGTGTGGGAGGGTGCAGAGCTGTCCTGGAACAGGCAGAAGATGGTGGGCATTCGGGTCTCCCAGTCGAGGGCCCGAGCTCTGCACGTCCCAGGGGAGTCGTACTCAAGTCGATTAGAAGAAATGTAAAGGCATGTACTTATAATGCTGCTTGTTAGAGGGCAGAAGTCAGTATGAGTCAGGCTGGCCCTGGCTCTCGGCCAAAGGACTTTATTTCCTGAGTCACCAAAACCATTTCCTTTTGCAGGATGCCCCGTGACCCCAACCCCCAGCAGAGAATTGCAAACAGTGAGGTTCCAAGGCCGCTGCCCTTCTGGTCACATTGGCCGGTGCAGACCGTGTCCCAGTTAGGGTCTTCCTGAGCCCGGCTGCAGATCGCCCCTAATTGCCCTGGGCTACCCTTCCCTCATTAGCAGCAGCCTTGGGTGCTGCCACATCAGCACATACCCAGTGCCCGGCTGATGGGGCTTGGAGTCATGTCCCAGGGCAGCTGGCTGCCGTGTGGTGCAAGGGCCACAGCCATGCAGAGTGGAGGCCGGATCCCTGGGGACCCTGGGGCAAGACAGGGTGCACTGGTGCCACATTAGGTGGTGTGTCCGTTTGGGGGTTTCCGTCCTGCAGTCTCTGGAGCAGGCACCTTACGGTTCCTTGGCCCACGGCACCCCGAGTGGGTAATCCGAGTCTCCGCAGGGCTTGGCAGCTGCAGCCTCTAAGCCAGGATGGCTCTGTGTCTCCTCAGCAGAGTTAACATGTCCCAGCTCTGCTTCAGTGTCAAAAGGTTTTCCCGTGAGCACCAGGGGCAGCATTTCCCCGCCTGCCTCATCAGCCCTAGCAACCAGAAGCCTGGTTTCCAGGAAAGCAGCCACTCCATCCAACCTGGTGAAACCCACTCCCCAGCCTGCACTGACACGGCATTTACGCCCCAGGGCTCCACAGCAGAGGGGTGTCTTAGCTGTGGCCACGTGGCATCACTTCCAATCAGCCCCCCCCCCCCCCCCCCGTCCCCCAGCCACTTCTGTAAACCATGAACCGCGTTTCCAGATGTGCAGTGTTCTCATCTCCTGTCTGGACAAACCCCTCCACCTGTCTCACCCCTTCGCCTGCTTCCCCCCCCCCCCCCCGATGCAGCCTTGCCCCCAGCCCCTCTCCTCGCTGAGGTCCAGGCTGATAGTTTGCGAAGTGGTGGGAATGCTTTGGGCTTTTGGTGGTGAGGCTGGGGAAGGGGCACTAATTCCCTTTGTTTCTGAAAATATCCTTGGGCCCTGGCTGCTCTAATCTCTTCCCTGGGCAGAGGCTCTGGGAATGCCACCTGCTCGCTGAGTGGCGGGGCTGGGTGGCCCTGGGGAAGACCCTCCCGTTCCCTGGGGCACCTGCCTCCCTGGGGCCGCGTAGAACGCCGTGTCTCTGCACCCCACATCCTGTGAAGCGCTTGGGAAAAAGAACCGTGTTGCTGACATGCAAGCCTGGCAACCGCCTTGAGCAAGTTTGGTGGTGCCTTGGTGAGCCATGAAAAAGCAGGGCTGCTGTGTCTTGTGATCTGAAGATGTTCTTTTCCTGACCATATATGTCTCCCCGAGAGAACCAATAAATAATGTGGTCGCTCTGGCTGGGTTGTCTTTCCATAGCTGCCCCGGGAGCCCTCTGGCCCGTCTCGCTGCTCCTCCTCTTTCAATTTCCATGTCCTCTCTGTTTTGTAACTCAAGGAGCATCTTGGGCTCGGGAACAGGTGACACCCCGGCAGGCAGCTCCCAGCCATGGCTCCTGGGGAAGGGGTGATGGGCACTGACTTGCAGCTGTGCTCCAGGGCACCCTGTCCCCAGGGCTGTGAGTCACTGCAAACTGAACGAAGATGTGTGCTGGTGGGTGGAGGCCGCCGGTGCCAAACCCAGAAGATCTGGCAAGGCCACGTGAGTGAGTAATGAGACGGGAGATGTGGATGAGCATTTCTCACGGGAGGATCCCGCACACAGCCTTTCATCACATGTCATCCTCCGCATTGGTCCCCCGCCAGAAAGGGGGCCCACTGCTCCTTCGGAGGCATGCGTGGCTAGACTCTGCTCACACTGCTGAATCGGGGAGCTCGAAGGACCTTTGCAAACTATCCCACCCCAGCCCTGTATTTTCCAGATGAAGAAATGGAAGTCCAGAGGGGAAATGAATTGTCCCAAGTTGGGATAGAGCAGGGCTTGAACTCAGAGCTATAGAGTCCACACACTGGGAAGCTCAGGGGCTGTCAGCTCTGACACCTGCCCTGGCCTCACGTGTTTCCCTTGCACCCAAGGAGGTGAGCACACCCTGGGGCAGGTGGAGAGGTGAGCTGGAAGATTCATGGACTCTATCCCTGAGCCTGGTCCCTGCACCCCTAGCTCTGCTGCCGGCCCCGCCTGCTGTAGCCCCAGACCCCTTTGAAAAAGTGATGGCTTTTCCTTCTGGCTCAAACTAAATCTTCCACCCCTACCACCCTGGGGGAGGGACAGGTGGAGTGCCAGCCTAGGGCGTCTGGGAAGAACACCCTTGGCCATTCCCTGCCTCCAGCTGTTCTTTTTTTTTTTTTTTTTTAACATCTTTATTGCTGTATAATTGCTTTACAATGGTGTGTTAGTTTCTGCTGTATAACAAAGTGAATCAGTTATATGCATGCATATATCCCCATATCCCCTCCCTCTTGCGTCTCCCTCCCACCCTCCCTATCCCACCCCTCTAGGTAGTCACAAAGCACCGAGCTGATCTCCCTGTGCTGTGTGGCTGCTTCCCACTAGCTATCTACCTTACGTTTGGTAGTGTATATATGTCCATGCCACTCTCTCGCTTTGTCACAGCTTACCCTTCCCCCTCCCCATATCCTCAAGTCCATTCTCTAGTAGGTCTGTGCCTTTATTCCTGTCTGACCCCTAGGTTCTTCATGACATTTTTTTTTTCTTAAATTCCATATATATGTGTTAGCATACGGTATTTGTTTTTCTCTTTCTGACTTACTTCACTCTGTATGACAGACTCTGGGTCCATCCACCTCACTAAAAATAACTCAATTTCGTTTCTTTTTATGGCTGAGTAATATTCCATTGTATATATGTGCCACATCTTCTTTATCCATTCATCTGTTGATGGACACTTAGGTTGCTTCCGTGTCCTGGCTATTGTACATAGAGCTGCAGTGAACATTGTGGTACATGACTCTTTTTGGATTATGGTTTTCTCAGGGTATATGCCCAGTAGTGGGATTGCTGGGTCCTGTGGTAGTTCTATTTGTAGTTTTTTAAGGAACCTCCATACTGTTCTCCATAGTGGCTGTATCAATTTACATTCCCACCAACAGTGCGAAAGGGTTCTCTTTTCTCCACACCCTCTCCAGCATTTATTGTTTCTAGATTTTTTGATGATGGCCATTCTGACCGGTGTGAGGTGATACCTCATTGTAGTTTTGATTTCCATGTTCTTTTGTTATTGAGCACATGCACCAAAGGAGCCAGGAGAGCTTGGGCAGCCAAGCAAGTCATCTGGGGCGTGGCCAGCAGCGGTGGGGTTGGTGGCTGAACTGCAGAGACAGCCAAGGAGTCCTCAGGCTCTGGCTTGCCCTGTCACTGCGCGCTGGAGTGGAAATTTCTGAGAACTTCCCTGAAGGTGAGAATGTGGACGAGGCCACTCCCGGCCGAGGGCTTGGAGGGGCGCCTTCCCTCAGAGCTCTGGAATGCCACGCATTTGTTTATCTGCACAGAGTCGTGCCCGCCCACTCTGTCCACCTCTGCTTTCCCCATGGGCTCAGATGCCATTGGCACTTAATACATGTTAAAAAATAGCAACATCTGAACCACTGACCTTCACATAAAGGCCTTGGAGACCCACAGCCAGAGCGGT
>NW_006793488.1:1536111-1538392 GCF_000442215.2 Lipotes vexillifer | reverse complement strand
CACAGCCAGAGCGGTTCCCCCTTCGTGGAGCCAGGCAGCCAAGGCCTAGAGGGGGGAGAGAGAAATACATCCTCAGCTCAGGGGTGGGGACGCTGGCGTCCGGGCGTGGCGTGGAGTTTGCCCCGGACCCAGCCAGGCTCAGAGGTCATGCTAAGTGGGACGGGGTGCTCTACGGAGGCGCCGGGCTGCTGGCCCTCTGCAAACCAAGGGCAGAGCCTGCCTCACCTCGCCCCAGCCCTGCAGACAGCGCTGGTGGGGTCAGGTGGCCTGGGCACCCAGCGTTTCGGACACTGGGCTGGGGCTGGGCACTTCTGTCACCTCTCTTCTTTGCCTGACCCAGCAAAGTCCCTTCCACCGTTGTTCAGCCAAGACTTCCTTGTCTGGTGGTGAAGGACGGGAGGGACTGGGGTTTTCCAGCCAGCCTGAATCTTAGGTTCTGATCTCTTCCTTTAAAAAAAAAAATGATGCCACCTTTATCCACGAGGCCTGGTTGGCAGAGTCCGGGCAAAGTCTTCCTTTTGAGCCACAGCCCACTCCTTCCTCTTCTTCCCTAAGCCTGGGGAAACGGGCATGTGGGGAGGGGAGGGGGACTGTGTCCCCTGAGGGCCTGGCCCTGGAAGGCAAGGTCGTGTTACTTGTTTACCTCCCCACGGAAGCGAGTGGACAGGCGAGGCAGCTGGAGTTGGGGCAGTCAGCGAGCGGCCGGGGTCGGTGCTGGTGGTGGACAGGGCTGCATCCCAGGCTGATGTGAGGAGCCTGGAGCCTCTCCAGGGCTTGATGCTGACACCTGTGAGAGGCTCACGGTGCAACAGGCACTCTTCAAGGGGCTTAATGTGTTCGATACATTTTCTTTTTGACCATGGTCTTGTGAGGAGGTGTTTCCCCATTTTACAGATGAGGAAACTGAGGCTCAGAGAAGTACCTTTCAAAAACGGTCCCTTTAGTTTCAGAGCCATTGCTACAGCGGAAACAGGTGTCTTCTGGGGTCCTGGACGATATGGATGACTGGACTGTTGTAGTGACCAGCTGTCCCAGTTTGCCAGGGACTCTCCCAGGCTTAGCAATGAAAGTGTCCTGGGAAAGCCCTTAGTCTCTGGCAAACCTGGGGGGTTGGGCACCCCATTAAATGCTCGTCCGCCTCTCCCTCCTATGGCACACCTATTGCTTTTAATTTTTAAGTTTTTCTTGGAGTACAGTTGATTTACAAAGTTGTGTTAGTTTCAGGTGTACAGCAAAGTGAATCAGTGATACATCTACATATATCCACTCTTATTTTTTTTTAGATTCTTTCCCCATATAGGCACATCTGTTGCTTTTGATCTTCACAGTAACTTGGGAAAGACAGCGAGGGGCCCTGGGGGTAGAGAGCAGATCCCACGTCCCGGGGTTATTTGAGGATGACAGGGAGGGACATTCTTAGCCCGGAGCTGGGAAGCCAACGAATGCCCATTCAGTGACCACTCTCATTGTCCCCATAACATGATGTGGGGGGCAGAAAAAGGGGAAGGGACAGCAAAACTGGGGACTCCAGTGCAGCAGAGAGAGCACCCAAGAGCTGAGTTCCTGCCGGGCGGCATTTCCACCCTTCACCTGTGTCCTGGGGGCTGGGACTGAGCTGCGGGGCACACCTGGGCGCAGGTGAGGTAGTCAGGCAGAGGAAGGTCAGCGCACCGGCCAAGCAAGGATGTGGGGAGTGAGGCTTTCTTCCAAGCCCATCATCCTCCAAAGTCCAGTCGTGAGGCGGGGCTCTCTAGCGGGAAGGAGATGCCAGGATGATGCTTTGACAGCGGGGCTGGACACAGCAAGAGGCAGAGAAACAGAATCTCTGTGGGGCTGGGAGTGGAAGAGGTTTCTGACCAGAGGCTGTAAGAGCTGTCTCAGTGTACCAGGCCTTCCTATGTGCCAGGCGTTTCTCTTTGCTTTCCCACATTTAACCCGTTCCTGCATCCGGAATCCTAGGAGGTCAATATCATCATCATCATCATCATCATCTCCACTTTACAAATGAGGAGAGTAAAGGCACAGAGGAGTAACGAAACTTACCCAAGGTCACACAGCTAGTAAGGGATGTAGCTGGGATTCAAATCCTAGGAGGTCAATATCATCATCATCATCATCATCATCTCCACTTTACAAATGAGGAGAGTAAAGGCACAGAGGAGTAACGAAACTTACCCAAGGTCACACAGCTAGTAAGGGATGTAGCTGGGATTCAAATTTGTCTGATGGTTAAGGAGGAGAGGAGCTTTCCCTTCCTTTCTTTGCCTCCCTCCCTCCCTCC
>NW_006793488.1:1519786-1534556 GCF_000442215.2 Lipotes vexillifer | reverse complement strand
CCCCCCCCCCCTGCCCTTACCCTTTTCTGCCCCAGGCCCCATCAAGGAGTAGGGCTGACAGTGGAGGGACCTGGTGATTGGTAATCCGGGTGTGTGAGTGTGAGATAGTGCATGAGTGTAGATCAAAGTTGCTCCAGGAAAACATCTGGATCCTGGAGCTTGCAGACCACCCCACCTCGCCCCTGCTAGTTCACGCCTCCTTCATGGCCAGTCTCCTTTCAGGAGCCCGGGGAGATCACCTGTTGGCTTTGCCCCAACTCACTGCTCAGGAAGCAGCCTCTGTGCATCCCTTGCACCTGTGTCTGATGGGAAATCGGGGGTGGGGGGAGCAGATCAGGAAAGAAGCTGTGCTGGGTGTGGGTTTCATGCCCTGGGCAAGCTCTACCTCTGCCCCGCCCCTCCTGACAAAGGGGAGCCCCTGAGTCACTGGCACAGGCACCACTTCACCAGTTTGGCCCTCTTCCCAGCACCACCCTTGCCACCAGTTCCTCACCCCTGGCCATTACTCACCTGTCTCCATCTGTTCCCGTCACCGAGTCTGTGTGGGGCTCATCTGGGGACCAGCCCTGCTGGGAACCACATAATTGTGACTGGCCTGCATGTCAATACATTGAAATGAATGAACAATACAAGCCCAACACCAGTCACAGCAGGTGGTGCAACTTGTAAAGAAATACAGCATCCACATCTGCATAGTGGGGAGTCTTGGTTCAGGTAGCTTTTGCACTGGAAGCCCTCTTTTTGTCGGCGAGTTAGGGAATTAGATATACCAGAGCTACAGAGAAGCCTTTTCTAGGTAGAAAGCATTTTGCAGAGCAACAAGTAGAGCAGCAGGAAGTGCCTTAAACTACAGCATTGCGGGAGTATCTGTGTGAACTACGGTTCACCACGGCTGGAGTAACAGCGAGACTGAAATCAGTCTTTCTGCCTCAACAGAAAATTTATCGAATACGTGAATACAGACTCTATTTTTAGGTCTGACATTTGAGCAAGTGTAGACTGAGAATTCTCTGTAATCAGAACATCAATGTTGGTACAAAAATGTGATTATTCCAATCCAATCTGGCTTGGAAGGTGGAGCAGTTTGAGATCAGAAATAGATCATGAAACCAGGATGATGAAAGAAAAGAATCTGTGACTGCACTACATCTCTTTGCAGTTCTTAGCTAAAGGCAGGGTTGCACAGGTTGTGTACTGCACAACTGTGGAAGGCACTCTTCCTAGCCACCACAGTATGTAGTGTGTTGTAAAGCAGTGGACATGGATAAGGGTTTTCCCAATCCTTTAGTTAGGGGTATGTGAAAAGTTAGTATGAGAACAAAGCAGTGCGTATTATTTGGAGTTTGTCTATGAGTCTGTTTATGCTTCCCTTAACCGTTCAGCAAATTGCATATGTGATTCACTCATGTGTATTCATTCATTCAAGAAATTTTTGTTATGAAATAATTATAGATTTACAGGAAGTTGCAAAGCAATGTACAAGAAGGTCCCGTGTACACATTATCCAGTTTTGCTCAATGATAACATCTTGCAGAACTAGATAAAATATCAAGACCAGGAAATTGACATTGGTACAATCCATAGAGCCTATTCATATTTCACTGGTTTCACATGCAGTCATCTGTGTATGTGTGTGTATGTGTGTGCTTCAATGCATGATAAACTTTTATCATAATAAACTGGCTGTAGATTCTTGTAACCATCTCCACAGTGAAGATACAGAACTGTTCCATCCCCAAGGACATCTCCCACCTACTATATCCTCTCCATCCTTAACCTCTGGTAACCACTAATCTGTCCTCTGGCTCTATAATTTCATTTCAAGAATGTTATATAAATGGGGATTTCATCTTTTTTTAAATTGCCAATCATTTTTTAACTAATTCTTTCACTACAGCGTTCCGAGTTAAGGACTTCTACCCAAGTGTTCCTCAGGAGAGGTACTTGAACTAGGGAAACCCAACTGATAGGGATCCAGAATATGGTGACTGGAGGGACAGGCCAGGAAACAGGAGAGCACTTGTACTTACTAAGCACTTACTGTGTGCCAGGCCCTCTGCCCAGGCTTTAAGTGGGCTTCCTGCCGTACAGCGCCTCGAGAGGCAGACTCCGCCTTGGGGTTCATCCCCACCCTCACCCCGCACACGCTCTTTACGTCCTTTGCATACGAGCTTCTCATTGGGTCACCATCATCCCAAGAGCAGGGGTGTCTCTCGCTCCTCCTGGAGTATGTGGGAACCATGGGACCTCTGGCCACTGAGTGTTTCAGTCAGATCCCCCTCCCCTGGGCACGAGGCAGCTCTGGCTGCCCAAGGGGCTGCGTGTGGCTCTTGGATTGCCCTTGCTGCCACCTCCCAGCTGCTAGGACCAAATGCCACCTGGGAGCTGGATGCAGGTGGCCTTTAGCATTGGCATTACTTCCTGTAGCCACCTGGCTGCCTCAGGTTCTCACTTCTGAAGATCTAGAGAGAAACATTCGCAGACACCGCTGGCACCCTCGGCATTTGCAGGAATTAAAGATTAATGGAGAGGAACTCATTGTCCTAAATCCCCAGCTGCATATGAGTTTAGCAAATTCCCTTCTCGAGGTTATTAAGGCTCAGTGGCCAGGTGAGGCTAGGATGCCAGGGACAGAATGTAATTGGGCCAGTATCTGGGATTTGGGGCTGAATTGGCACAAACTGGTGAACAGGGACTTTAAACCCAGGGATGGGTTACAGGCACGATTGAATTCTCATGTCTGGAGGGCTCTGAAAACAGAAGTGAACATGATGTGTCTGACCAATTAGGTGCAGTGTTACCTGAAGTAAAGTCATCAGCTAAAGATTATTTTAGAGCCTCTGTTGCACTTCGGTTTTGTGAAATCTCTACCTCTATTTGTCAGTGGAGCTGTGGCCTAATGCAGAGAAGATACAGTCTTGGTTTTTCAACTTTGCCTGACCACCAATGGATATACTACAGCCAGTCTATAGGCAGAATCCTCTGGTATGATATTCCAACGGTTTAAAGATTGAATATTTACAACCGTTTTGAAGTTGGAACGCCTGTCACTGTTTGGTTAGCGTTGTGGCCAAGTACGTCATATTTTATTTATTAAGGCAAATAAGAATTGTGTTGTTGGGATTTTGTTGGACTAAGAAACCTGGAGGCTCCTTGAACAGTGCGACAGGAGATAGTTTGCATTTAACCATTCTTTCTAAGTTAGAACCCAAGGCCATAAAGCCGGATTTGCTTCAGAGGAGCTTGTATAAGGAGAGAAACAGTCACTGTGTCATTGTCACTGGACACAGCTGTGCGATTACATTCACCCAAAACAGTAGATGCTTTGCTGACTTTAGAAGTTTACTGATAAGTCATTAAACCTTTGTTCTTCGACCCTTTGTCTTGGAAAGCCGCACTTTCTCAGGCCCCCCCTCGTTGTAGTTAAAATAGTCCAAAGTTCTTGTGAGTCCTTCAAGGGCAAAAACGGATAGAGTCTCCTTTCGTGGAATCCAAATCAAAGCAAACAACATTAAAGCAAAGTCCAAAGTAAGTTGATCCTACAAGAAACACTGGAAAATTTTTGTTTACAAGTAAGAACACTGTGGTGCACTGGAAATGGGATTTTTCCGTAAAGAGAAGTCCTTAGATTTATTGCGTGGAGTCACTGCCCACCCTTTTCTCTTCGTAGCAAGCATCCTTCTGTGAGGGGCATCATTCTGTGAGGGGCACACTGAAGGCTCCCCCCATCTCATCTACAATCCTAACATCCAGAAAGCTGGGAAAACCAACAGAGGTTTGTATATCTGATGCCACTCGGCAGTAAAATCTGACCTGAACTGACTTAAGACTTAGGGCTTATTTATCTCACCTACCATGGACCTTCATATTTCATTGCAGAAATATTAACATTGAATATGGGGCAGTGCCCCGGGTCCCCTGCGAGTGGTGTCACATAAGTTACGCTAGATGTACTGCATTATCTTTCTAAAAATCTGAAAATCTTGGAATTCTATAACACAGCTGCCTCCAGGATTCTGGATAAGGGATTGTGGACCTAAAACACAGCCTTTTTATTTTCCTGCTATGCAAACATCTGACGCCTTTTTTGATAGGTGAGGGGACCCAGCCAGATGGCCCAGGCTGTCAAGCCCTTAGTCCCGTCCCTGACAAAGTCTAAGGCGACATGATCCCACATTAAACCCCGGACTCCAGCGCTTTCTCTGCCCTGCCCGGCGTCCAAGCAGCGCGGCCTTCAGGCTGGCTGGACACAGAGGTGACCGCGGCACTGACCCTCCTGCGCCTTCTCCACGCAGGTGAGGCAGGCAGGACCGCAAGCTCTAGGCCCATCGCCGCCCAGGCTTCCATCGGGTGTGTAAGACCTTATAGTAAATCCACTTGAGTCATTCACCCGTTAATTTGTCAACCTTTCATTTCCTCAGTTACCACTTACCGTGTGCCTTTTGTGATCTAAGTATGTCTCATGGGGATCCTCGTACAAAATGAGAGGGAGAGTGTGGAGTTTGGACTCATTCAGGATTTTCCCAGACAGTGTTTTATAGACTCCAAGAGATGTTAATAGATTTTAGAGGAAAAAGATTTTCACGATCAAGTAAGTCTTGAAAATGATGCATTAAACAGAGTCCAACAGGTTTCTTCACTATAGCACATTTCTGAGTCCTTAATAACAGAATATGCATGGCTGACCTCCAGAAGAGAGCATTAGCATTGCCCAAGGAAGGCCCGAGGACCTCTGGGTCTCTGCTTGCTCAGATCAGTTTCGTATTCAATGGAGGCTGTAGGAGTGCATTACGTAGAAGGTGGCAGAGCGGAATGACCCATAAGGCAATGGGAAACGTTTCCACCCAGCTCAGTCTCTGAGTTGTCCAGGGCTGCAGGCTCTTGCCTCTTTCCACTGCTCTGAAGGTACGTGCAAGTGCAGGTGGCCACCTGGGGCTACGGGAGCACAGAGAATGCTCTTTCTGGGCCCATCTAACCTGGAAATATAATAGCCCCTTGCGAGCAATTTCCAACCGCATCTCTTTGAATGTCTTCTGTTCCCTAGACGGCTTGCCTTCAATGGCATTATGCCAGGCACAGCAGAGAACATTACTGCCCCTGACCTGTTAGCATTTTGAGAACCAAGATTTCTCCCAATCCAAGAATATGTGGTGGATAAGAGGAGTCCCATTTTCATGACTGGTCTTACAGTTGAGTTAAGGTCTCGCCTAGGAACACCAACAAACACAGTCCAGTGTAGTAGTTAAATACACTTTTCTCTAGTTAGAATGATTTACCTATGGAGATTCAGTACCACTTTATGACTAATTCATGGGATAATGTTTTACTTGACATAAGATACAGTCTTGAGGTAGGATGGGGATAGACAGATTCTTTAGTATTTGCTTCCTTAAATAATGCTTTGAGTTCAGTTTCTGAATTGGACTTGGGTTCTTTTTTCTGTGTTTATGGTTGCAGCTGTTGTTATTATAATTATTATTTCTACCATTGACAGGAATTGTATCACTTAATTTCTATTTGATTTAGTTGCACCTCAGTTTTACCAGAGGAAAATGGGAATTTGTAAGTCTTATGAAGAAATGCCTGTGAAATTGGGAACACTCCTGGAGAGAAAAATTGTAGGTATTAAGAAATATCTTTTTTTTTTTTTTTTTTGCGGTACGCGGGCCTCTCACTGTTGTGACCTCTCCTGGCCGCAACCTGGCAGCGTTGCGGAGCACAGCCTCCGGATGCGCAGGCTCAGCGGCCATGGCTCACGGGCCCAGCCGCTCCGTGGCATGTGGAATCTTCCTGGACCGGGGCACGAACCTGCGTCCCCTGCATCAGCAGGCAGACTCTCAACCACTGCGCCACCAGGGAAGCCCAAGAAATGACTTTATTGTTTTCAGTGATCACTGTGTAGTGAGCACCCAACAAAAATATGACTAGGAGGTAAGAATGATGGTGCCGTGCGGGCAGGGGTCTCTTCTGTCTCCTTATGCACTGAGCCCCGCAGGGATAAGTGGAGTTGCCCATTGCTTGCTGAGTGCCTGAAACACCAGTTAACGACCGTCAGAAGGAAGGAGGTTGGAGGAAAGGAGGGGTCCATCTTCTGAGCCAGCGAGTAACAGACTATCACCCTTGTCTTTTCTTGTCTGGAACCCAGGAGATGTGTCGAACTCTTTTCTTCACATACTATTTTTCAATATTCCAAATTTCCTGAGATGTGTCCCTTCCCCTTCTTGTGTGGGTGAGTGAATCATCTCATTGATCAGACTTTTGGAACTTGGTTAGTACAGCAAGCATGGTTCACTACTTTTCCGTTTTTCAATTCTTTATGCCGCAGCAAACCTGTGTCTTCGAGTAGTGGGGTGCGCCCACCTTTGGACTGTGCGCTAGCATGCTACTAATGTTTGAATCACTTGATCCTTTCAAAACAGGCTATGCAAACCCAAGGGACGCTCAGCCCAACCAACATTTTCCTTCCCTAATTGTAGACGAGCCCACTTTCCTCCTGGACCGTCCTCCCCACACCTCCCACGTTTCCTTTTCCCCGACGGGCTGTGGCACACAAGGCCAAGGGTGTGTGGTTCAGAAGACAGAACGCTGGGCTGGGAGCCAGGAGACCAGGGTTGGGGAGTGGGTCCCCACCTTGCTTCTCATCCATCATGGGGGCTTAGGCAAATCTCTCAGCTTTTCTAGTATCGCATTACCCCACAGGGCTGTCCTGGAGCACCACAGGCTCAGTGCAGAACGCTTGCTTTTCCCAGTGCCATAGCCGTGATTTTTCCTGGACTCGTTATGATCACCTCATTATACTATCCTTGGAATCAACCAAGGCCTGTCTATCATCTATCTGTCTGTCTATCTATCTATCTATCTATCTATCTGTCTGTCTATCTATCATCTATCTATCATCTATCTACCTACATATCTGTCATCTATGTACTTAATTTTTGTGGCTTCTCTCTCCTGAAGCCATGAGATCACCTGGCAGCGAGGACAGACGATAGAAGGGTCACCTCTCTTGCTGGCAGGGGAGGGGGTGTTGGGCAGTGATGTCCCTGAGCTGGGCACTGAGTGCCGGGCAGCCTGACCCCAGGTCCTCTCCTGCCAGAAATCCCTGCGCACCTTAACTGGGGTGAAGTTGCCTGGTTGCCGATCTACCAGTTAAGACCTCAGGACCTCTGAGTAGAGCCCGTCTGCCCTACTGGGCTCTGGCCCTCCTCACCCACGTGGCTCCTGCACCAGCTCTTCCCCTACCTGCAGGCTCTCCCTGCTCCCAGCACCTCTCCCAGCTGACCTCACTGGGGACACATGTGGGTGATGGGTGTCCATCATCACAGAGAGATTTGGAGTTTTAAGATGGTGCTCTCTTGTCGGTGTGTGTGTGTGTGTGTGTGTGTGTGTGTGTGTGAAATAGCTTTACTGAGGTAATTTGCACATCACACAATTCACCCACTTACAGTTTACAAATCGATGGTTTTTAGGGTGTTCACAGAGTTGTGTGACTACCGCTACAATCAATTTTAGGCTGTTTTTATTACTTCAAAAAGAAACCTCTTCAGTTTCTCTTGAGCTACCACCCTTCTGTCCCCTCGTCTCCCTCCCCACCAGCCATAAGCAACCACTAGTCTACTTTCTGTCTCTGTTTTTATTTACCAAGCAGATGGGGAATTAAATAAAAACCTCTTCTCTTGCAGTGAAAACGATGCTCATGAACAGCCAGTAGTATAGGGATCGTTCCCCAAAGGGTCGGCCCAGTGAGACGGGGTTGGGGGAGGCTCCAGTTTGCGACCGCCGAGAGGTCAGAGGTCACAGAAGGCTAAGGATCATGCTTCCTGTGCTGGGGGACTCAGGAGACATTTCTTTCCCCAAACTACCCACGTCATTACTAAAGTGAAGGACTGTTGCCAAGAAGCCAATTACAGTGTGGACTCAGGGACCTCCAGGCAAAACTAGAACCTAAATTGTGCGATGCCAAAGCCAGAGAAAGCTTGGAACTCATGTAGGGCCCATTTAGGCCCCATTCCGTGGATTTGGGAACTGAGGCTCAGAGAGATTAAGGCAGGACTGGAATCCAGGAACCTGTAATCCTGGATTTCCGTTCTCTCAGCAGAAGAAAAAGCATTTCGTCAAAGTGTACAGCAAGTCAAACCGGGCTAGAAGGGTCGAAAGGGAATTCTGCAGAAGATGCCAGTTAAGCATGAAGAAAAGGCACTGCTGTCTTGTGATTAGAACACAAAGCATCTTCTGGGAGCATCTCCCCTAAAGCTATGTTAGCAGTGGAGTGTGTGGTCTGACTTTATGGTGGAGAAATCTGGCTGGTCACCTGGTCAGGTGACCAAGGGTAAAAATCCCACAGGTGAGACGTGTAGGCCCAGTGTGCCCCAGTGGTGGTGTTCTGGGCCTGAAGTCATCCCTGAGGTGCCCGGTCTGAGGGCGTGGCCTGAGACTGGTCCTGAGACAAGATTGGGCTGCCCAGCTGAGGGTCAGCTACAGAATGAAAGGTTGTGCTCTTAACGATTGTCCAGGACACAGGAGACAAAGAACGCCTTTGTAACTTTCATATTGAAGGAGACTAAATACAAGGCGTGATCCTGGATTGGGTTTTGGACCAGAAAGAAAAACGTGACATTGATGGGACTGTTGGTGGGATCTGAATGGGGTTTCTGGTTTGGATGGTAGTGTTGAATCAGAGCCGATTTCCTGACGTGGACGATGGTATTGTGATTATATAGAAGAGTGCCTTTGTTTTTGAGAAACTACACCCTGGAAAGTACACCTGGAGTATATAGGAGTGATGGGGCGTCAGGGTTACAACTTGCTCTCAAATAGTTCAGAAAAGAAGTAATGGGATGGGGGGGGGGGGGGGGGGAGAGAGAGAGAGAGAGAGAGAGAGAGAGAGAGAGAGGGAGAGAGAAAGCAAATGGGGCAAAATTGGGAATCTGGGTGAAGGAGATATGGAAGTTCTTTGTACTGTTCTTGCATATTTTCTGTAAATATGCGGTATTATTAAAAACAAAAAAGGAAATCAGTGAGCCCCTCCCTCGCACCCCAGTCCAAACCAAACCAAGAAAGCAAAGCACCTTCTCAGCAGGTCATCTAGTGCCTCCTTTTTGTTGCTAGAAAGATTTCCAGAGAGGAATCTTTAATATAGTTCTTATTTGTATTACTTAAAAGTTCTTGTCATTTAAAAATGTCTCTTATTTAAACTCTCTGGAGGAAAAGTTTCTCTTGAATATTCTCAGAATCAAGAGAGTATTGGGAATCTTATTACCTCAAAATACTGTCATTCAGGTTATCTTTAATATTAAAAATCCCCTGGGAACCGGGAGTGACACATTGCCTGTTCACGTACTGTGAGCGTACCGAACCCTCATGCTTGATCTTCCACGAGCTTCTGGGAGGCCCAGGAAGGATGAGACCCCCCCCGCGCATCCCCGGGACTCGTGTTAATGAGCAGTGATCACTAGACAGAGGCCACAGCCTCCCGGCTGTTAAGGTTCTGTGGTCCAGCCCAGAGGCATCACTGAGGCAGTTGTTTTGAGACGTGTCAAGATGGAATGGGGGGCATTCTAATTTAATAATAATCCCTTGCCTCTCAGACATAGGTGTGTGTGTGTGTGTGTGTGTGTTTACCTTTACTTATACCTGCACACACACCCACGCGTGCACACCTGTGACTTAGAACACGACATCCCCACATTCTGGATGTGCTCAGTATCTGTCGGCCTCTCTCTGTTCCCACGTTTTCATGCTGTCTTCTGTAGAGCCAGGACAGGCAAGTTTGTAAACTACATTGCCCAGAGTCCCTTGTCATTTCAGTGTCAGCTAGTGGCAGGCACTGTCAGGGGATTGGCAGGAGACAGGAGTGGCCCCGTTTCCTCTGGAAGTGGCAGTGGCAGCAATGGTAGCAAAGTTGGGCCTCGTGGTCCCTGCTCAGGTAGGTGGCCTGGTTTCCACACCGTGGCAGCAGAGGGTGTGCGGCAGCCGCAGGAGAATGGAAGGTCTGGCCTCCTGCAGAGTAACGCTGGTGCCAGCAGCCTGGGGGCAGCCCCGGGGTGGGGGCAGGGTGGAGGCATTTCCAGTGTGGTGGCAAATTCCTATCATTATTTAATCTCTGGATAATCTTCCTGCCCCCCTTTTCTCAGCCCTTGCAATGATTTTTGATCTACTCCCTGTATTAAATCCCCTTGGTTTGAAACATGTAGGGTGGTCTCTGATTCCGCAGATTTTGAAGAATAGTTGGGAAATCCAGGCGGGTTTCTTGTCCGACACCTTGGCGATTGCCAAAGGGTCTGTGGTTAGAGAAGCCAAGACAGGAAAAGAAATGGACCGTTCCTGTGCTTTGTTCTGAAACTGAGAACTTCACGGACACGCAGAGAAGGTCTACGGCATTTGTTTCCAGTATTTTCTTGTTCTTAAGACATTCGATGCAATTCAACACTTTTGTTTCTGTTGTCTCCCAAGTTCGTCTTTCCTGCCAGTCTCACAGCAGAGTTGGTCACCTCTCATGATACTAACAGGGCCTCCATCACCATATTTCCTTTTGAGTCCTTCCTCTGGTTTATACTTTGGGGTTCAATACTTTATCTCTCCTGACCTTTGCTCATTCATTGGTTTGCTCACTCTTTCATATTTAGCCATCCATTCAACCAAAACAAAAGTTGTTTTTCACCAAGCACCTACTCTCTCAGGCACTGTACTAGAATCTGGAGTTACAGGGGACCATACAGATGCGGGCCTCCCATTTAGTGAGGCCGACGGGCTAGCAGGTCAGCAGTTTCTATGTGGAGAGAGAACTCCTGCAACCAGAGCCACACCAGACCCTCTCCTACCCTTTCGGTAAAAATCACATTCTTGATATTCCCCCAGTTATATGTGTGTGGGTCCCCATGATAGCTATACCTGGTACAAGGGCGCACCGGCCTGGCCTGATGTAGAACGTAATTCAGTAAATGATGGACATAGTTAAAATGAAAATAAATAAGTAAAATCTGGACACAATAGTTTTTCAGAAGGGTATGAGAGTCTGGGACTAACGGGCAACCCAGGAGAAGGAAGCTCTCAGCAGCCTTCTGGCGGTCACGGAGGTCCACAGATCAGGAGCCCACCCTCCTGCCCCAAACACGCTTGCTCTGTGATCCATTCTCTGCAGCATCGCTGCCTCGGGAAGGAGACCCCTGTGTGTGGCCTAAGGCTGCCCTCAAGGTTTCTGCAGTCCCTGTGGTGGCTCTTCCAGAATCTTCTCTCCTCTTCCGTTCAGAGCCCAGCGTCTCAGGCTCCGAATGCCATGTGTGCTGGAAAAAAATCTGCATTTTCCCGGAAAGGGGGTTAGGTCATTCAGTGCTAGGTTCTGAAGTTGGCGAGTAAAGGAGAAATCTTAGAGCTCCCCTTAAGTTGTCCCCAAGGATGCTGCCTTTTACTCAGGCAATGACCAGCCTGGAAGGGACCCTGGCTGGAGGGGCAGCAGCTCTCGTGTCCCATTTTCCTCTAGTGCCCAGAATTGCTGGTGCTATTTTTAAATTGTTTCTATCTCTCTTTAAAACACTCTTTTGGCCAAGCCCTGCTGGGTAACTCAAATGTGCATGGACACGAGTCCGTTGACTATATTTGTTGACATTGTTTTCCTTTTCTTATGATTTCTTGTATCGTGGGGTCTCACCACATGCATTTTTAACTTATTTAAAATTAACTTTACCTGTGACCCAGCTGCTCCCTACCTCCCAATACTCATCCTGCCACAGGAAGAGAGAGACAAGGGTGAAGTGTGTGGGATGCAGGTGATCCGGCCTGCACGCCAGCTCAGTAGTGGGTAAGAGCTGTCCCTCTGCGGTGTCCAATCCTTCTGTCCAAGGAGGGATGTTGACAAGGAAGCAGCCTGTCCTCGTCCATTGTGCTAACCTGTGCGGGGCTGGGGCCTCTGGACTCCATCTTGGAGGCTTAAGGGAGGTGGCTGATTTCTGAATTGCAGCAGAGAGTGTAGGAGCTGGCCGAGGTAAGAAGAGAGGGCGTGAGGAAGGCCTCCCAGGCAGAGGCCTTTTGAAAATACCGTGAGCCCTCTGTATCCAGGTTTTCAACCAACTGCGGATAGAGGGCCAACTGTACGGTGCCGTTTTATGAAAGGGACTCGAGCATCCAGAAGATTTTGGTATCTGCTGGGGCCTTGGGACCAATTTCCTGTGGGCAGGAGGGCTGACTGTGTACAGGACTCCAGGCGAGAGCCCAGGGCACTTGCCAAAGCTCTGTAATAAGTCTTGGTCCCTGGGGAGGGGAGGGTGAGTTTGGAGGAAGTAAGCAGGGTTTATGGGACACACTAAGGCAGTTGGAGAGCGTCGAGAGATTTTAAGGAGGGGTCTTGTTCAACTAGGCTTGTATTTTAGAGAGAAGACATCCCAGTGGCCAGCCCTCCCCAGTAGGGGAATTACCCTACAGGGCAGCAGGTGAATTAGGACCCTCCCACAGTAATTCAGTTGGGATGACAGGTGATGGTAGCTTAGGATAGAGGCACTGGAATCTGTGTGCAGGAGTTTCAGAGTTTTTCTAAATTTAGTTTTGATGCTTTCCGTCTTGGAAAGGTCTTTTAATTTTTCCTTGGACACTCACTTTTTTCAGTATAAAAGAATCAGACACGTGTGGGTCATTTCACTCCCCCAAAAGAAGTGGGTTTACAATTTTTAGAAAACTGGTGCTTGGCAGCCAGCTGTACCCAGATAAAATATCTCTGAAGAGTGAGTTGTCGGTGCTTTGACTCTCAAAACCTATTCTAAAAAGTTAAGAATAGGAAACAGCCTTGGGCTCAAATACCATGTGGAATGAAGCAGCGTGTTTGTTGAATGACTATCTTGCCCCCAGAAATAAATCCTTGTGGGGAGTACAGGATGAAAATAAAAGTAAATGAGGCCTGATTCCTGCCCTGCGCAATTTATAATGAAGTTGGATAATGAAGTGACACACATGGGACTATTAATTATGTAGTTAAGTGTTAGGGATACTGTTACTGGCTTGAAACAAAGTACTGCTTTATGGCCAGCAGAGAGATGAGTAGCTCGGAGTTGCTTGGAGGAGGTGGGCTTGGAGTAGTTGGAAGGGCTGCAAAGAGAGAGAAGATAGATGGGCAGGCAGAGGCCACACAGCGCTGGGCGTCAGGGGACCGTCTTGCGGGCCCTGGACCAGGCCAGCGTTCGCTCCAAATAGAGCTGCAGTGCACAAAGATTCGCAACGACTGCAAGCTCAGTGGAGCCCCAAGTCCCTTTTCTCAAGCAAAGAGCTTACTATTTTGAGTGATGAATCTGTGTCCTTCTTGAAGTGTTTAATTCTCCTGGGCCCAGCGTTTGGACAGGAAATGCAGCCCTGGTCTTGGCATGGTTTCACAGAGAAAGGGAGGCTTGTGTGGGGTTACCCAGTCCCACAAGGAGGAAGAGCCCCTCTTCCCATCCTTAACGTGCATCCGGAGCCACTAAAAAGGGGATCAGCCCATCCTTTTCCCAGGAGCTGTGCTGCTTCCAGACAGGCTGAGGGATTTTTTTTTTTTTTTAGTCCCACAAGGAGGAAGAGCCCCTCTTCCCATCCTTAACGTGCATCCGGAGCCACTAAAAAGGGGATCAGCCCATCCTTTTCCCAGGAGCTGTGCTGCTTCCAGACAGGGTGAGGGATTTTTTTTTTTTTTTTTGGGCTGAGGGATTTTAAGGAGGAATGGATTTATTTCCCCTTTTCCCAGCTCCCTCCACTCAAGGGGCAGCGTGTGGAGTGGGATTTCCTTATGGAGTTGGAGGACAGCATGAGATGTAGTTATTGCCTTTATTGGGTCACTTGTCTCTTCCTAAGTATAAAACCATGAATTCCTTGCAGCTTAAAAAACATATTTTTAAACGCACTTTGATCGGCCCGAATGTCTAACTGACTGTCACATGGGGCCCTGGAAAGGGCCATGTGATGGCCGAAACCTGGAAGCTCTACTTGGCGTGGGACTGCGAGCCCAGAAATTAAGCACATCCTTGGTTTTAATCTCGAAGCCTCATCAGAACCCTCGCTGTGAACGCTTCAGCCAAGTGGACACGCCCTTCCCCAGGGTCTCAGGGTTGTAGGAAATTGAGAAGGTCTTTGATATTTAATAAAACTGCCTTCCATTTGTCTCCTTTGAAAACAAATCAAAATAAGCCCAAATCTCTGCACTTGACTTGCCCATTGAATGCGTGTGTTAGTCAGGATGGGCTGACTAACACCCCTCCCTCCCCAAGTCTCAGTGGCATAAAACCCAAAAGGTTTTCTTCTCTTTCTCACTACACACTGAGTAGTGAGTGGGTCGGGGCCCTTCTCCGCACCAGCCTCACCACAGGAGTGGGGCAGCCAGACCAAGCACCATCCCCAGGTCTGCTGGTCCACAGGCCAGATGTAAAGAGATGCCTGGTGGATCACCAGTGCTTTCTAGAGCTCCTGTCAGGACACATCACCTCTGTGTGCACTGCTGTGATCTCGGCCAGACCCCAGGCCACTTCTAGCTTTAAAGGGGCAGGAGAGGCGGTCCATGGTGTAAGGAGAGCTGGAAATTCGGTGACTCCCAAACCGTGTGACCTCTGAAGGGTGGGGGTGCAGTGATGATGCGGCCTGGCTTCATGGCCTGGAAGCCAGAAGGACAGTGATTTTCTCTCGTTAGCTCTTGCTTGTAGGCAAATCATGTAAGTTCGAAGAGATCTCATCTCCTTATCCTTCAAGCGGGAAATGGGTAGGAAGGGATGGAGAAGGGAAAGGAATATTCACACCTGTTCGACCTCCCAAGTAGGAATGC
>NW_006793488.1:1515665-1519728 GCF_000442215.2 Lipotes vexillifer | reverse complement strand
ATGCCGTGTGCATGAAAATAAGGCATCGCCAGTGAAAGTGAAATGGGAAGGAAAGGGATTAGAAGTATTTTAATGTTGTGCCAGAGAAAGAAGCCCCCGGGGAACTGCAGCCCGGAGGTGGTCCTCGTGTGTGTGTGTGTGTGTGTGTGTGTGTGTGTGTGTGTGTTAGGGTAAGGGTGTGTGTCTTAGGGCAAGGGCAGTTGTGTGTCTCAGGGTAAGGTTGCAGGTTGCAGAAAATCCAAAATAGCTGTGGCTTAAATAGTCTAGACATTGGTTTCTTAGATACAAAGCTGAGGGGCATGTGGTCCAGGGTGGGTGCAACCGCTCCCAGATTCTCCAGATTCTCGGTGTTCTGACTCCCCCGACCTTGCTTCTTTGCCATATCCTCCGAGCGTCTCCCTATTTCAGCCCAAGTGCTCTGGAAACCAGAGCTTGAGGCCAGAGCAAACGCATCAGCACTTCAGTGGCAGTGTGACCCCAGGAAGCGAGGGGGAAGTGAGGCCAAGGAGGAGGGAGGGAGACACGAAGAGCTGGTGGTCGCAGCCGTGGCCAGTGGTTTCGTTCCCTGTGTGGGTGGGGGGGTGGTCTCCAGAAAGGCCCCTTGGGGCTTGGACCAGAGGAGGAGGGGAGAGGAATCTGTCTGCCCAGCCCCCATTGGTCCACGTGGGCTTCACAGGGCATCAGGACCCCACCTTCCAGGGGGCACTGTCTGCCTCTCCTGCTCGGGAAAGTCAGAGACCCGGACAGCAGCAGAAGCATCCACAGCTGAACCAAGGCACAAGGGGCCGGCTGGTGAGTGAGCAGTGGCCAGCGGGGCTGTCGACTCACACGTCTCCATCTGCAGCCCAAAGGCCTGGCTAGGTGAGTCAGTGGACCTGGAGAGCAGGTCCCCTGGTGTCTGCTCATCAGCAGCAAGGGGGCAGCCATAGGGCAGGTGAGGGGCCTCTGACGAGGTCTGGAGCGGTGTGTAGAACCAGGAACACCTGCTACAACGAGCCCGACCCCGCCAAGCACGGGAAATGTCGTGCACTATGACCTCGCCCACAAGGTGGGATGGAACTCAACGAACCTCTCTTTAAAAAAATCGAAACCCTCTGTGGCGTGCAAGAGTGCGGTGGGTGTCAGGTGACCCTCTCAGGGGATCATTAGTGGTGAAGAGCAGAGAAACCGTGGCTGAGCAAATCTTGGGAGGTGGACAGACTGACGTATTTCATAGGCCAGAATGGCTGCGTGGGCCCCAGCCATCACGTCCACATACCTCCTACCAAGGCAAATGAAGAAGAAAGTTTGTACACAACCTCCTTGCTGGCCTCCCTTTGGCCAGAACTTAGTCGTAGCACCACACTGAGATATAAAGCATCATCGTTATCCTGGGTGGTCTTCTGCTCAGTTGAAAACTGGCAAATGGGTAGAACAGAACACTGGGACCGACTGGCACTCTGTGCCACAGCAGCCAAGGTTGAGGGGCTCTGAGCTGGCACAGCAGTGTCCCCACTGTGTGTCCTTATTGCAAAGGGGTATAAGCAGGGATGGGGGAGGGGAGGAGACTGGGGTGCATGAATGGGGAGCGCCTGGGGGAAGGCAGACGTGCAGGAAGGACAAGGGAGGAGTGGGGAAGTGAGAAAGGGGGCGAATGCAGATACAGAAAAAGGGGCAAGAGGCTCCCCCCAACTCCCAACCTGGGCTCTCGGTTTCCATGGAAACCACAGACTTTCTGATGGCAAGAGAGGAACATGAGTGTGAGGGTGGGTTCTTTCCGGCCAGGGCTGCACAGACCTCACACTGACCTTGACCTCATCAGCCCAGCGACCCCTGCCCTGAAACCCAGCCAGGCAGATACCCACCCACACCTACCTTCTGCCTCACTGCCCTCACACACTCTCAGACTAAGAAGTCAGGCAGATTCCTCCCAGGGTTGCCTGGTGGGGATTTACCCCATCAGCCTGGCGTCAACTCGGGATCCTCTGTGCCCCCCCGCTGCACCCCGAAATGGCCCTTCCTGTGTCTAAGAGGCTTCTGGGGAGAAAGACCAAAGGAGTATCCGGTCTGCTGGAAATCAGGGCCGAACTAAGAATCCCCACCTGTCTCGGGCCATTAGGTCTCCTAGGGGAGCAGGACCTTCAGAGACACGGTTCCATCTGGGGGGCCGGCTTTGGCCTCCCCCACGTGCATCATGACCGAGCAGCCTGTGAAGAGAAGCCCCTTGCCCACCTGGCAGTTCCTGACCTGAAACTTCCCCAGACCTGCCTGAACAGAAACCGCCCCGTTTCCTAGCCAGCGCAGCCTCTGCTGGTCTCGCTGCACCCTCCTTCAGCCCCAGGAGGAGCCCCGCAGGATGCTCTCGCAATAGAAGCACCCACTCAGCCCCGGGCCTGCGTCGTGGGGTGTGTCTGGCACCAGAAAACCTTTCTGCACTTTCTGGGTTCCCCGCCTGGGGCAGTGGGAATCAGGGAGGGGCTTGGAGACCTGTGAGCCGGAAGTGACTTTAGATATCAAATCGTGGAATCATCATGGGGCCGCCCGCCAGCTCAGCTCCCGGAGGGCGGGGCGGGCAGTGTGATGAGAAGGGGTTCGGACCGGCTCCCGCGGCTACTGTGCAGCCTCCGTGGGCGACAGCCTCTCTGAGCCTCGGTTTCCACGTTTGTAAAAGGCAGATGATGTAGACCTGACTGGGTTGGAGGGAAGGCCCTGGCTCGTCCTGAGTAAAGTCTGCTTCCTTATGGCCCCTCGGCCCGATTCCATGCGGGCAGCTTGCAGGTGCCGCCATCGAATGCGGACGGACCCCAGCAACGCCGGGCACGTGCTTCCCTGGAGCCGCGGCCCGCGAGCGCGGCCGGCGGGCAGGACTGCAGGCCTTCCAGGTGCTCAGCGGGGCCGGCGGCTGCCAGTGTCCTTCTGTTTGTCCACGTGGACGACAAGCCCCAGCGGGCGTGCGTGCTGGACACGAGGAGGGGCCTGGCGCAGCTGTCCTCACCGTCGGCCCCCGTCACCTCCGGGAGCCGCGGCACCTCTTCTGATGGTGGGGGACCCCCCGGCTGGTGCCCGGGAGGCGGCCCGCAGCCCTGAGGCTGCCAGGTTCCGCAGTGGACGGAAAGGGCTGCGCTGAACCCACCCCCCATCTCAGCAGGACGCCTTAGTCACAGCTCCCTCCGCCACACCCCGATCCCCACCCACCCCCTTCCTGGGCATTCCCTCAAATCTTTTCCCTTTAAACTTTTTCCTAAAGAATAATATCCCTCGACCGTGTCCCGCAGCAGAGAAGGCGTTCATGGCTAGTGGAAAGGGCATCCTGAGCCTGCAGGTAGTGACGATGGCTCTGTCGCCAGCTTGCTGGTGACCCTGAGGACCTCGCGTGGCCTCCTGGGGTGGCTCCCTGATTCATTCCAGGAGGTGGCAGCCAGGGGTGTGCATGAAGCAGTGGCCTTGGGCGCGGGGCGAGGAGGGGGCCGGGGAGCTGGGCGGTGCCCTGCAGGGAGGGCCGGGTGAAGGGCTTACAGAGGGGCGACTGGGGTGACGAGACAGTGAGGTCACGCCGTGCCAGGTGGGTCGGGGCTGGGGCACGAGGCTGCGGCTGAGTCAGCATGCTGGACGAGGAGCGGACGGGCCCGAAGGGCTGCGAGACGCGGGGAGGGTCTTTGCGGTCGAGTCCCAGCCACCGGGACCTGGCTGGTCACATCTGTGTGGTGCGTGCGTGGCCACAGCCTGAGCCATGGCCGGCCTCAGCTTGCGCTGCCGTCGCCACCCGCCTGCGTGACACTACTCATCCCACAGTGTTCAGGTGGATAAACTGAGGCAGGAGCCGCCCGAGGCCGAGGGGGGAGGAAGGTGGGGCTGTAACTCCCCGTGCTCGTCCATTCATTCGTTCACATCTGGCCCTGTGGTTGGCTGGTTCCAGGCGGCAGCCGTGCGCTGATGCTTTCTGAGTTCCTCCTCTGACCCTTCCTGGCCTCCCCCATCGTGCTCCAGCCCCTCCAGGCCCTACCACATCCTTGCTGTGCCGCCCCGGCCGCAGCCACACACTGGTGCCTTTGTGCCGTTTATCTTGCGAGACCGGGGGCATCAA
>NW_006793488.1:1509190-1515556 GCF_000442215.2 Lipotes vexillifer | reverse complement strand
AAATGGCCGCTTTCCCTTTCTCTGCCCCGGAGAGCAGGGGTCTCCCACGTGTCGTGACTGAGCACAGCCCAGCTGTCTAAACCGAGGATGGGATTGAAGGCAGCAGGCCTGGGGGTGGAGGACAGGCCACAGCAAGCCCCCCTCCGCCCCATCCCGCCAACGCCCAGGGTCTCGGAGCTCACAGGCGTCAGAGGGGAAGTGATGTTCCCCTGTTCCAATCTCTTTTTCCTGTTTTACTAGTTGAATCTTGAGGCTGGACAGGGCCGGAAAACTTGAAATGTGCACTTCTGCTTTTAAAATGGAAAACCCAACAGAAACCATTGTCCAGTGAACTCCCAGCCAGTAAGAGAGCAGAGCCAGGGGCCTGGGCCCAAGTCCCCGCCTGGCCACCAACAGGCTGAGTGGACACGGTCAGGTCACCGCATCTTTCACGGCCTTGGTTTCCACTCTTGTAAATTAGTCGGCGTGGAGAATGTTTCTCCAAGGCTTCTCTGGTTTTCAGCATGATGATGCTGAGTCCCAGAAACATTACTGTGAGCAAGTAATATGGTTGTAAAGTCAATTACCAAAAAACGTTGCAACTGTTCTGATTTGTTTTTTAATGCAAGTGTTTTATTTTTGAAGGTGACTTGGAAAATGCAGTTGTCCCAAAGGGGAGGAGTATTTTCTTGTGCCATAAAAGGGATCAGGGCTGGTGTGGTTTAAACTCATATTTATATTTCAGGTCGAATTGGAAACTCGCTTCCCCCTTTAAGCACTGGAGGGAATTAGTCACACTTCCTTGTGGAAGTGGAGGACAGATCCTCTGTGCTACTCAGAGCGTCCTTCAAAAAGTTCTGGGAACAAGCACTGCTGTGTGTTTCTGTGAGAGAGAGAGACAGAGAGACGGAGAGACAGAGAGAAATGGAGAGGCAGAGAGCGGGACAGAGAGAGAGGCTGGAGAGGGAGAAGGTGTGTGGATGGAGAAGAAGCAACAAAATGGTTCGGACACAGGCGCTGACCTGAAGGGTTTGATCACCAGCGGGAGGGCCTAACACGCCGACAAATATAACAAAAATACAGAGTAGACTGGGGCTGTTACAAACAAAGGGTCCTGGGGAGCATAATGGAAAGGGTGGTTAATTCTTGCTGGAAGGATCCATGGAAGACTTCCCGGAGGAGGTGGCATCGGCATGTGAGTTTTTTCTTAAGGGTGAGCTGCATATGTGTGGGTAAAGGGACTAGGGAGGCATCTGGGCAGAGGAAACAGCAGCTGCAGAGGTTGGCTGCTGGCCGCTCTCTCCCTCTCCAAGCCCTGGCCCTCTTCACGCCACCGCCCGTTTTTTCCTGGGTGGGGCAAGATGCACAGCAGGTCAGCACCCTGGTGCTGGGCTGGGGCTCCTCCTCGTCTCTCAGGGCGGCACAGGGGACGTTGTCAGCAGTCTGCAGGCAGCGATGGGAGGGCTTTCACTTTGCTGAGCAAAATCTTTTCTTAGAATCACAGTTGGTTCTTGCAAAACTTTCCTGTCACATAAAAGCCAAGAAACCAGTTTTTTGAATGGCAAAAGAGGAATGTCTGAGGAAGGATGTTGTATTATTGCTGAGACTCTTTCCATCTCCGTGTCCCTTTATAATTGGAATGTAGAGGGGATGGGTAAGGATGAGACCACGGAACGGCTGTGAGCAAAGCCACGTCCTTGAGTGGACAAACGTTTTCACCAGTGGTGAACTCTGCTATCCCTGCAGCTCTTATCTGTTCATCCAGCTTCCAGGGTCTCTTTGACCAGCCTCAGTGCTGTGACGTTTGAAGGACAGGGTGGGGAGAGGGTGAGGATTCCAAGGAGGAACAAAGTGAATTCTCTTCCTTTCAAAGTTGCAAAGGAAAGATTATACAACGACCCAGGCTGTTCCAAGATGTGGTGAGAAAGTCCTGTGTCCTGGGGACTTGAGGAGGCATTCTTTGTGCCTGGTGTGGAGGGTCAATACTTCATCCCCAGTGACAGGCAAGAAGGACATTCAGTAAAGCTAAGGAGCAGAAGCCCCAGGTCCTAGAGTGTAGCTGCTGATTGCTCCGCCTCTCTGGACCAAGCAGAGCTCCGACTGCTACACTTTCTTAGCTGGAAAGGAACACGTGTTCTGCTCAGAACTGATGCTCTTAATTTATTACTACTGTGTCTGTGAGCTTTTATTTTTCTAAATTAATATGCATTAAATACATCTTAACCATAGTGTTTGAGTGTTAGTAAGCCTTAAATGCATAGAACTGAACACATTTTTATTTATTTTATTTTATTTTTTAAAAATTTATTTATTTTTGGCTGCGTCAGGTCTTTGTTGCTGTGCGTGGGCTTTCTCTAGTTGTGGCGAGCGGGGGCTACTCTTCATTGCCGTGCACAGGCTTCTCATGGCGGTGGCTTCTCTTGTTGCGAAGCACGGGCTCCAGGCACGCAGGCTTCAGTAGTTGTGGCACGTGGGCTCAGTAGTTGTGGCTCACGGGCTTTACAGCACAGGCTCAGTAGTTGTGGCGCACGGGCTTAGTTGCACCGTGGCATGTGGGATCTTCCCGGACCAGGGCTTGAACCCATGTTCCCTGCATTGGCAGGAGGATTCTTAACCACTGAGCCACCAGGGAAGCCCTGAGCACATTTTTAAAAATTAGGTATAGTCACTGTGATTTTAGTGGCTGTTTATTGAGTAGGGATAAGGGAATTTGCATACTAGTTTTTCTAACTATTCTCAGTTGCTTTGATTTTTCCTCCCCACATCCCGTGTCATCTCTGGAGGCTGTCTAGGGTGGAATACCTGGGCTCGAAGGAAACATCTAGAAGAACAGTGTGGGGATCCGGGCCTGCACGTGGTGAGGAAAGCAGGGCAGCCGGGGGCAAAAAGGGGGCAGAGATGGGGAGGCAGTGAGCCTAGTGGGGCTGGGCTGAGCAGGGAGGGGCAGCCGGGAGATGGAAAGGAAGGGGTGAAATTAACTAGAGCAAACGTGCGCGTGAGGCACGGAAGAGACCCCCTGCGCGTTTCACGCTTAGTCTTCATTTTCTTCCCCTGTAGAAATGAGACTGAAAGGGAAGACTGTGGACACTTTCAGGCCAGATCGGCCCCCAGATGATGGCCTCTGGGAGGACCTTCTGTCGCTAGGGAGGCCTGATGGAGTAGTGAAAAAAGCAGGTGGTGGGTCCTAGGGTCTGCCCTTCTGGGAGCAAATCCTGCCATTCCTCCTGCCGGCTGTGTGACCTTGGGAATTGACCTCACTTCTCAGCACTTTAGTTTCCTCTCCTGTAAAAGGCTCAGTAAGACCTCCTGTCCCATAAGATGCTGTGAGGACCATGAGAGATTGAGCTCATCCAGAGTTTAGAATAGTGCCTGCTGCACACACGCTAGTGAGCACCACTGACGTCCTGTGACTCGTCCATCTCACCTTCCCCATGGACACCCTGAAACGCGCTGTGTGGTCTCAGCCCAATTTCCGGTTATAAAACAACCGGGTAAGGTCGCTTCTTGTGTTTGTGACTGTTAGGCTGTTTTCAGCTGCAAGTAATAAAAAGTGGCTTCTCTCATAAGAATGTCTATTTTTGCTTAATAGGAAGTTCAGCGGTAGATGTCCATCCAGATGTTTCTGTATCTCCCACACTTTCTGCTTGATTTTGAGCCAGTAAGGTGAGCCAGTCGGCCAAGGTTGAGCAGAGAACAGAGAGATGGTCAAATCCAAATAGATACATTTATGAGGTGTGGCCGCAAGAGAGAGGAACCACATTTTAAAAATGAGACAGTTCAGGGCATAGGTTTCCAAGTGAGCGTTGTCCTTTGAGGTGGTCACCTTGGGAAGCAGGGCTCTCCTTCCAATGTGCTGTGTTGCTCAAATGATTTCAAACTCTTCTGCTAGAATCTTCCTCAGAGGTAAGTTATTGAGACAGGTTGGGACCTGGGACCATTTGCGGCAGTGCTTGCATCTGGACACACGTCTCCTCCAGCAGCAGAATACAAAGAAACTATGAAGGACTAAAAACAACTGCATGCATGAACAGTTGGGCCAAGTTATGAACAACAAGATATAGAAAGGCCAAGACCCAACTGCCACTTCTCAGGTGCCAGGGGAAAAAGCAGGGGCCTGTGCATAATCCCGCACACGGCACCACCAAGGGGGTGGGCAGGCCACCTAAGCCGCGCCCCCAGCCCCACCCAGTGATCCGCCCCCAGCCTCACCCCATTTAAGAGACCAGCGCCCCTCGGGAGCGAGCAAGGGAACCTGTTACTTGTTTTTGTCCCCTTCTGCTGCAGCGCGAGTCCCAATAAAGCCTTACCTGAATTTCTGGGCTGGCCTCTTATCAATTTCTACGGATTGGTAACATTATGAGTCACATACAAATGTTAATTTTATAGCGAGGTCCCATATTGGGCCTCAATAGGCGTGACTTTTGACTTATTCATGAGGTTCTGGGTTGGACAGACGTTTTGTGAGTGTCTGTGGTGTGCCAACGAGGAAGGAAATGACCACTTTTGTTATTCAATGACCACAGCCCAGGGACTTTGCATGGTGATCTCGCTCACCTCACCACGGCCCCGAGCAGCTGGTACTATGCTCTCCAGTTTAGAGACGAGGGAATGGAGGTTCCCTAAAATCACACAGAACAGAGCCATGCTTGCATCCTGTGTTGTGTGACTCCATCTTTACCTACCTGCTCCATAGGCAAGGTGGTCACCCCCAAGGGTTTGTAATTAGTGGGGCATATAGGAAATGCACAAAATACCACATGATGATACAGAATGTAATAAGTATCCTGAGAAGGTATAAATGTTTTAATAAAAGAATTCAGAGTCAGGAGAGATTCATTTTAGCTGAGAGCATCAGAGGGCTTCACGGAGGTGGGATGGAAAGTGTGGGCACAGCATGGGAAGGGGCGGGTTAAGAAGGGTGAGGGGCCTCGTGTGGGACACATGGCAGGTTGGGCAGGGGCAGTGGGAAAGGGCTGGGAATGCAGTTGAAGCTGGTGTTTAGAGGTCAAAGACTGTCTATTGTATTTCATATTCATTGCAAAGCCCTTGAAGATTTCAACAAGGAAATAATATATTAAAATACGTTCTAGAGAGATTAACTTGACAGCGATGTCCAAGACAGATGGGGAAGAGATCTTTAGAGTAGGGAGACCATTTAGGAAGCTATTAAAATAGCCAAGACATGGTATATAATGTTTCCAAGACATTTGGATTTTATGAACCAGCCAAGTTTCCCCCCAAATTTAAGGGACTGACATAGGTGTCCCAACATTTTCTTTTGCTAAGTAATGGCACAAACAACAACAACCATCTAAGCCACTGTTGTTTCATAAGTGAAAAGACATGTCATCCTTCGTAAACAGAGAAGACATTATCTCTGTACACATGACAGTCTTTCCCCAAAACGACATCAGGAACCTTCTATCGACATATGATCCCTCCTCCCAACACACACACACACACGCGCACACACACACCTACCTGTCATTTTCCTCGTTTCATAACAGAAAAGGTAAAAACTCGGTTTTGGAGGTGCCACCAGTATTTCCCGCCAACTTCTAGGAGCGGCTGTCCTAGAATATTGTGAGGTGCCTCCCTAACAGCCCTGAGGCCTGGGGATGAAGGAGCACACCCAGGGATCACCCACGACCCCACCTGGACTAATCCAGATGCTGGCATCAAAGCTGGCCTGCTGGCGAGGCTGGTCCAATCTACCAGCTGGCCAGTGGTCCATCAAGCCTCTCTCTCCAGAATTTGAACAAAATGAGAGGCTATGTTTAGATTGCAGAGCACATTAGGGGTTGGGATAATCACTTTGAAACATAAACAATCGAGGTAGAGAAAAGCAGGAGAACAGGACAAAGAGAAAAGGCCAGATGGCCCCAGAGGAGGAAAAGTGAGCTGGAACCGTATCCCCAAAGCCTTTTCAAGTCTAACCTCATTTCCCACGAGGCCCGGCTGCATTTCCGTTTCTGTGTCAGTGACACGCCCTCGTGCCTCTGAAGATCGTCCTCAGGTTGACTGGTCATTTCTTTCTGGCAACCAAAGAGCCTTGACTAGTAGTATTGAAGTCAAGACAAAAACAATGATCATTGATGTAAATGAAAGCAACAGGTAGAGAGAAGCAGAAAAGGAGCAGTGAGTAAAATCTGGTAAGGGATTGAACATGGCAGTGAGAGGGATATCACGGATCACTCCGGGGTCTTGATCTAGGGAGAGGAGGCGTGTCAGAAACAGAGAACAGGAACACGCAGGGGAGTTGCTGGTGAGAGGTGAGTCGTGTTTCCGTGAGCTGAGTTTGAGGTGCTGGTGGGGCCTCTCATACCACGGGGTCCCGAGCAGCAGGCGAGGGGAGCCTTGGCAAAGGGCGTCCTCCTCCTGCACCTC
>NW_006793488.1:1499924-1509180 GCF_000442215.2 Lipotes vexillifer | reverse complement strand
AAAGAGACCTTTCTTGGAGGCGGGCCCTGGTCACAGGTAGAGCCCTGGACCCCGACTGCACAGGGGAGACACCCACAGACAAGGAGCAGCCACCACCATACACAAGGGCCCTGGTAGCCACCGTGGGGGCTGGCATGGATGGGCATCGCACAATGGGTCCCACGTGGGGAACGAGCATTAACAAATACCCATTTCAGAGGGCTTTGTTTTCTCCAATGCAGCATGGCATCCACCGGAGGAGCCTGTGTAGCCAGAGAGCAGCCTGAGGGCGAAATCAGAACCTTCTCTTGGAGCCTTTCTGGAGGTGGGAGCAGGCGAAGTCATGGCTACCTGAATCTGTGCCAGGGCCACGAGAGACACTTCTCCACGTCACCCGGGTCTTCAATCCTGCCATCGCCATCAGAAAAGCACCACTGGGCCTCGTTTCCTGCTGTGAAGCTGTTGGTAGAGCATCGTCAAAAGAGCCTTTCCGATGGACCTTCCTTCCTGAAGGTCTAGTCCTGCTTGGTTCACCACCATCACAAAAGAGGCTCAAAGCGGTGAGCGCAGAGAACTTGATATTTAGGCTGAGGTGAGGCTTCAGGGATGGAAGATGGGTCCCAGAAGCTCCACATGCAAGACAGGATTATGATGGCGTAGGAGTGGCTGCAGGGATGGAGAGGTGAGGGCTGCAGGGAGGGAGCTGGAAAGATCTGAGCAGTGAGTCTGACTGCAAGGTCGAGGTCAAGATGAAACCTTGAGAAGCGAATCACAGGCCCTTGAATTTGTCCTGTTCCATCAAACGAGGAGAGAGGCAGAAAGCACACCGCTCTCATCCAACGAACTTTTACGGAGCTTTTGCCATTAGCCAGACTCTGTTAGATGCTGAGTGTTCAGGAGAAGCTATAAAATACAGACCTTTATAAAGATAGTCATTGCCTTTTAGGCACTTTAAGATTCTCTCCCTCTCTTTACATCTCTGTGTGTCCCTTTCTCCTGAGGCGAGGGGCTCATTCTGTGCCCAGTGCTTCATGTCAGTCATCTCGTTCAACTCTCCCAAACCTCCCTGCGAAGTGGGACGGTTATCTTGTTTTACAGCTGGGACAACTGAAACCCAAAGAGGTGGCAGGACTTAAATAGGGTCCCATAGCTAGATTCAAATGACAAAGCTGGTGCATTTTTCTTCTCCCTTATGCCTACTTATTTTTTTTTTTTTTGATGTTTTAAACATTGTATTCATTTTTGTTTCTAATCAAGTAATATAAACAAGTATTTTAAAAGTCTAATGCTTCTTAGAGAACAAACGTATGGATACCAAGGTGGGAAGGGGCGTTGGGCTGAATTGGGAGATTGGGATTGACATATATACACTACTATGTATAAAATAGATAACTCACGAGAACCTACTGTATTGCACAGGGAACTCTATGCTCTGTGGTGACCTAAATGGGAAGAAAATCCAAAAAAGAGGGGCTATATGTACACGTATAGCTGATTCACTTTGCTATACAGCAGAAACTAACACAACATTGTAAAGCAACTATAGTCCAATAAAAATTAATTAAAAGAAAGCTAATGCTTCTAAACTGGATCATGAAAACAGTGTTGTCTGGTATACCTTCTGCCATCTCTTCCTGCTTTCCAGAGCCAATGGCTTTCAAATGTTGGCTACCTCAATTCTAAAAAATAGACTAGTGGTGCTATTTTTTGATGTGCTAATTTTAGACATTATTTATGTCTTCCAGTCATGATGTTTTAGTTCTCTCTGTTGGACGCTGTCTGTCTGCCTCTTCCAGATGTATTCTTCTTAACCCTGGGTGTTCCTGGGGAGGCCGACCTTCGTGGATGAAGTGGACAGGCTCCCTTATCCTCTGGCTTCGTGTTGGGTCTGGTTAGTGGAGGCATCAGCAGGAGACTGGATTGGAGAGGGGATGGGGGGATGGGGTATTTATTCTCCTGAATGAGACCCCTCCTCCTCTTCTGGCACGCTGCCCTATCAGCTGCTCTCTGAGGTCTGATAATTGCTTCTCCCCTTGCCCTTGAACTATCAGGTCTGGAGGTGGCAATGACTCCCTGCTATTGTTAGCTCTGCTATTTCACTGTCTGTTTTCCTAAACCCTGTTCACACTTTTGTTCCTGTGTTGTATTTTAATACCATTTACCCCTACCCCACCCCCATATAATATATTGCTTTTGTTGTGAGTGAGCACAATGCTTGCATTATTAAACTATTTAAATATTGCTGACTGTATAGCTAAGTAGTGAATTATGATTACATTTTCTTTCCTGAACAGATTTTTGTTTTTTACTGTGTTTAACTGCCTACTTAAAAAAAAATACCTTTGTTTTCTGTATATCTGCCTTTAATTCTTTTCACATGCGTCATCGGATCTGTTAAATGCCTTTAAATGTTGTCTTCCAAAGGCTCAGACAGTTTCAGTTCTCTGTATCTTTTTCTTGGAGGGTGGGATCTCCAAGAAAAAGATATCAGTCTCCATAATAAATCAGTCTCCGTAATGAACAGAACTTGGTGCCGTGCATTCTGAAATTAGAATCATAACTAACTAACAAAGCGAGGAAAATAGGGGTTTAATTACCCAGGATCTCTTCACTGGTTGTGAAGATTTACTCTCCTTGGCAAATATGGTGGCCACTTACAGATCCTAAGGGTGTTACTAAATACCATGATCTCTTTCAGATGTGTCTTATCCTCACCCCTTTCAAACAGCATATTTTAAGTTTACTAACTTTTAGCAATAGGGTTTCACCTTCATTTCCCAATCATCTCAAGGTCTAGCTAACCCACAAGGCAATTTTTAGATGTACTTTTCTGTAAAGGAAAGTCAGGAGATTTTATGTGTTCAAGAATTGGTGTGTAACAGGCCCCAGTCTCTGACTGATTAACACATTCTTCTTGCAATGTAGTTCTTATAAACATAAGATCTCTATTTTGAAATTCTAAAACTGTGGTTTTATCCTTGACAACTTTTTCTTAGAGACGCTTCCGTGGAGCCCTCCGGCTACGTGCTGGGACTTTCTTTCAGCATCATCTGGTACTTCCCTTTTCCCCATCTGTGTTGGATTTCCTGTTTCCTGGCTATTTCTTGATTTACTCCCTTGTTTTGCTGGAGCATATCCTTTAGCAGCTTCATAAGAAAGAATACCTAGAAGGTAATTTTTCTTGTGTTCTTACATGTCTAAAAATGTATTTATCCTACTTTTTACTTTATTTGTAGTTGGACAAGTATAAGATCTTGTGTCACAAATTATTTTCCCTCAAAAATGTGAAAGCATTGCTCCACGCTCTTCTAGCATCCAGTGTTGCTGGAGAGAATTCTGAAGGCATTTGATCTCCATTGTTTGGTTTGTGATGTGTTCCCCTTCAGAATTTTCTTTTTAACCTGGTATTCTGAAACTTTTATGACGTATGACTTTGTTCTGGGTCATTTTTATTTTATTGTGCTGGGCATTCAGTGGTCTTTTTCAGTTTGGAGAATCTTAGCTTTCAGATATGGGAACTTTTCTTTCATAGTTAAAGTCTTGTAGAGTCTTGTATATACACACATACATATGTACATTTCTTTCCTTCCAATTTACATTTTGCCTCAGGAATTCCTACAGTTTTATTTGAAACCTGTGGACTCTCCTTATGTCTTTTATCTCTTTCCTCTGTCCTTGTGTTGTCTGGGAGATTTTCTTTGACTTTATCTTTTAATTGTTTAATACAATTTTAATGATCATATTTCTTGTTTTCGGGTTGTTTCACCTTAAAAGCACTTTGTTTTGGTTTTACATAAGTAACATCCTCTCTCTTTTTCTAAGGAGATGATCAGTTTTAAAAAATCATTTTTTTAAATTATTTAAAAATTTTTCTTCTGTTTCCTGTATTGTCTGTTTTTTCGGGGTTCCTATTTTTGGTGTGTCTGCTTCAGTTTCTTGTACCTTGGAGGCTGTGACTTCAAATGCCTTGAACCCTTAGCTGACTGGAGCCTCTATGTTTTTAACGTTGGGCTTTTTAACTGGTGGGCATTCGAAGTCCAGTGAGTGATGAGCTGGACATTTTTCTTGGGGACTCCCATATTTCAATATCTAAAGGTTCTTTGTTTTGGTTTATCCAGAAAATAAATATCCATATCTTTACCTGCAGGACAAGTGCATGCAGTGGTGGGCTGGCTGAGTGGGGATGCCTGGCATGGCTCAGTCTTCCTTGTGTGACTTACTCCAACCCCTCATTTTCATTTCTCCCTACCTTACACCGTGTCTGGTGTCCCCAGGTCTGGAGAATCCCAGGTTAATTTTCTCCAGAACACAGTCTCCCATCCCTGACGGGGTGGGGATGAGAGTGCAATAGTGTGTGTGGGGCTGGGGAGACTTGCTGGCAGAAAGAGGTAGGAAAGGGCACATGGAGATCCAACCAGCCCACATTCAAACTTTAGTTGGCTCTCCTGTTTCAGGCCCGAGACTCACAACTGTCTTTCTGGGTGTCTGATGCCTTAAAAGCTGAAAGCTCTGTGGGCTCTGGATGAGGATTGGCCCCAGTTTTTAATCTTTTTACCCTTTTACCCCCTCGCATGCAGCTTACTGCTAAATCTTTACCATTTTTCTATCTGCATTTCGTCTTCCAAAAAACCATTAAAGTCTTTCCTTTGCTGAAGTCTCCTGATCTCTTTTAGTTCCTTCCTTGTCATTTTAGTGGGGTCTCTGGAGGTCAGGGGTTTAGTTAGGAGTCCCACAAGCCACACCTTGAACCATAATGTGGTCCTGCCTTCCGGGAGGTAACGTCAGTATCTGCTTTGAGGGTTTCTCCTGCACTTGTAATAACAAAATGATCTCCATCCTTCTGTTGACCACAGCTGGTGACCAAACTGTAGTCGGGCTCCTCTTCTTAATGAGGCCTTGACCTTGGCCCCTGTCCTGTCCTTGGCCTGCCCAGCCCAGTCTTAGCAAGAATTCTGCTAAATCCCTTTAGTGAGAATCCACCAACCACCCCCCCCCACCAACCCCACCACTTTGATGTCTGATCAAATTGCTCATCGCCCACCCTTGATGTATATGTTCTTGGCCTTCAGCAAGAATCCTGTTAGGTCAGATTAGCAAGAATCCCCTCACCCCTCATGCTCCTTTTAGTGATTTTCCATCCACTGACTCCCTCACTCTGCTGGTTGGCTATAAATCCCCACTTGTCCTTGTTGTATTTGGAGTTGAGCTCCATTTTTCTCCTTTATTGTGTTACTCCTATTACAATAGTCTTGAGTAAAGTCTTCTTTACCATTTTAACAAGTGCCACAATAAGTTTTGTTTTTTTTTTTTTTTTTGACACTGGCCATTGGGAACCAGTGTTCAACCAGTGGCTGAAGTTGGTTTGAGAAAGTTGGCCTTTGCCTCAAGAATGCTTTGTGTGACCTACGTAGTACAGAAGGAGCTTTTCTAGGTCATGGTTTTTCAAACTGTGAGCTGCAACCATTTGCTTAGTCACAGCCAACATTTAAAACATGAACTCAAGTAGGTTAGAAAACACCATTGTGCCTTGCCTGGAGGTGGGGCAAGTGTTGACTCATGAAACCTTTGTTTCAGTTTATGTGTCTAGGTACCGGGTCAAGGTGTAAATATATTTCTTGCCATGGAAACTGGTAAAATCTGAAAACCACTGGTCTAGGAAGTAGATTTGGATCCTTTGATTTGTTTTCCTAAGAATGCTCTGCTAGTCAGACTGACTCTGCCATAGCTGTTTTAGAGAAGATGGATTTGGTTAGGTAAGTTCTCAGCCACTGAGTCCTAAGACATTGATTTCTCAGTTTCTATTTTACCGTAACCTTTTCAGCATTCTCTCTTTTTTTTTCTATATACCATCTCCCAATTTTATTTATTTTATTTTTAAAAGATTTTACTGGAGTGTAGTTGATTTATAACGTTGTGTTAGTTTCTGCTCTACAGCAAAGTGAATCAGTTATACATATACATATATCCACTCTTTTTTAGATTCTTTTTCCATTACACAGTATTGACTAGAGTCCCCTGTGCTATACAGTAGGTCCTTGTTGGTTATCTGTTTTATATAGAGTAGTGTGTGTCTGTCAATCCCAATCTCCCAATTTATCCCACCCCCCTCAGCATTCTCTTTTGCTTAAAGCATTTCCTTAATTTTGTCTTACTTAAGGAAGCCAGGATACATAAGAACTTTGTTTCAGAATTTGATGGGTAGGTGAGGGTGTATCAGGAATTAAACAGATCAAAAGCAACAACGAAACCCACCCACACATTTCCGTTTGGGGTAAAACTAAGCCTTTGTGAATAATTTACATGTCAAATCATCAGCTCTTGGGACCCAAAGGAAGGAGAACCTGATTCACCGTTTTATTACCTCCTGGTGGGAGGAAGGAATTGTGCCGTAAAATTAGTGGCAAGATTTAATGCCTGGAAGCACAACGTATGTAAAACTGATTTCTATGGGTGATTCTACAGAAGAAGGGTGAGCACTCAAAAGGCCGTTGGAGGCTCTGTGGTTGGCGTGTCTGCAGGGCTTTTGGTGGCTGTGATTTAAACTGGTCCACACCCCAGAGCCTTCACAGTTTTGTTCTGTGTAGGGGGAGAAATCAAGCTTTGACTACTTTGGAGCACTGGGAGGGTGTAAACCTGAGCTCAGGTGGGCCCTCGCTGGAACCTTATCAACCCCAGGGGACCTTTTGGGACCCCTGAGACAGGGCTTTATGATGGGTGAGGAAACGAGGATACACAGTGAGTTTGCTTCTCTACCAACAGTTGAAAGTGGTTGATTTTGCTAATGAATAAGGGAGTTTATTTTCCCGGGATTTGTTTTAACCTTGTCCTTTTGGCTAAGCCAGCTAGTCATTTGGTGAGTTTATGTAGATAAAATATCAGATGAAGCCCACTTGCTTCATCTGTGGCAAAAAAGCATATAAAGCCTGCAACTATAACCTAAAATACTTTACTTAAAAAGGAAAAAAAAACCTGAACAAACAAATTCCAGTACATGGAACAGACAAATTTAAATAAAGATTGGACCAGTGGACTTATTATTGTTATTATTTTTTGCGGTACGCGGGCCTCTCACTGTTGTGGCCTCTCCCGTTGCGGAGCACAGGCTCCGGACGCGCAGGCCCAGCAGCCATGGCTCACGGGCCCAGCCGCTCCGTGGCATGTGGGATCTTCCCGGACCGGGGCACGAACCCGTGTCCCTTGCATCGGCAGGCGGACTCTCAACCACTGCGCCACCAGGGAAGCCCCAGTGGACTTATTTTTAATATAAGAATGCTCTCTGCTTTGTAACTAGCCATCAAGTGCCTCAGGGCTTTCCTTCTTTCCTTTCCTTCAACTGAATTAAATTTGGATTCTAGGGAAACCACAGAATAACACTATTTTTGAATTCTGTTTGGTTAAAATGGTTGGAAAGTAAATGCCTCTAAACAGCTAAGTGGCGGGGGAATCTTTTATGAATTAGAGGAACGAGGTTTTGCATTTGGTTACCCGTTGTGTAAATGTCTATATTCTTTTAAAACTGTTATTTAATTATTTATTATTCAGTATTTGTTTTGCAGCCAGAGCTTCCTGAAAGAGGGGATTCCTTTTCTCCGGAGCTACCCAGGAGAAGCATGGAAGATCTAACGGCTCAGAGGTTAGCTGGGATCTCTTGGATGTGTGGTGATGGTCGTGTAGCAATAATGATAACAAACAGTTATCGTTTGGTCTCAGGCACAGTGTCAAACCCTTTACCTGGAATGTTTAATTTGATCCACACAAAAACACGTGAGACAGGTGTTTTAATTGTCCCCATTTTACAGAAACTGAGATGGAGTGAGGTTAAACCACACACCTAGGTCAGCGCCAGCACTGAACCTGGGCAGCCCAACCTGGGGTCTTGGCTGTGACCAACTCTGCAATATTGCCCCCTCCTGGAAGTTCTTACCAATCAGTTGTAAACTGGTACTCAGGCCCCTTTATGCCAAAGGTATAAACAAAGGAAGATGCAGATAGTCTTTTTTTTTTTAACCTTCAAAGTAAGCAGAAAAAGTAGAAGCAGAAACAAGAGGGGGAAAAGAAAAAGATTTAGATGAAGCAGTAATTGTTCAATAGCTCAAGTTTGGAAGGGTACTAGATAGTCCGTGAAATTTTGTATTTCTTTAAATCTTGCTCTAAATGGCTTGCAATTTCTGTCCTTTTTATGCTAACATTTCTAATTTTTTTTTTTAACATCTTTTTGGAGTACAGTTGCCCCACAATGGTGTGTTAGTTTCTGCTTTATAACAAAGTGAATCAGCCATATGCATACATGTATCCCCATATCCCCTCCCTCTTGCGTCTCCCTCCCACCCTCCCTATCCCACTCCTCTAGGTGGCCAGAAAGCACCGAGCTGATCTCCTTGTGCTATGCGGCTGCTTCCCACTAGCTATCTATTTTACATTTGGTAGTGTATATATGTCCATGCCGCTCTCTCAGTTCGTCCCAGCTTACCCTTCCCCCTCCCCGTGTCCTCAAGTCCATTCTCTACGTCTGCATCCCTATTCCTCTCCTGCCCCTAGGTTCTTCAGAACCATTTTTCTTTTTTAGATTCCGTATATATGCATTAGCGTATGGTATTTGTTTTTCTCTTTCTGACTTACTTCACTGTGTATGACAGACTCTAGGTCCATCCACCTCACTACAAATAACTCAATTTTGTTTCTTTTTATGGCTGAGTAATATTCCATTGTATATACGTGCCACATCTTCTTTATCCATTCATCTGTTGAGAGACACTTAGGTTGCTTCCATGTCCTGGCTATTGTAAACAGAGCTGCAGTGAACATTGGGGTACATGACTCTTTTTGAATTATGGTGTTCTCAGGGTATACGCCCAGTAGTGGGATTGCTGGGTCATATGGTAGTTCTATTTGTAGTTTTTTAAGGAACCTCCATACTGTTCTCCACAGTGGCTGTACCAATTTGCATTCCCACCAGCAGTGCAGGAGCGTTCCCTTTGCTCCACACCCTCTCCAGCATTTATTAACATTTATAATTCTTGTAGTGGTTACATGGTGGGCACTTTTGCCCTCTTTCTTGTGTCAGAATATCTCGCTGGGCTGACCTGCATATACCCTCACGTGTCCACACTTCTCCTAGTGGGGAAGGATGCAACTGACTGGCAGCCACCGACCGCCGGCCAGACTCGCTGCCTTGGCCCCTCTTCGCACTGGTCTCTTTCTGTTTTCACTATAACTTTAATTGGCAGATCTCCATTAGATGCTCCTGTGTTTGGTGGTCCAAGGTACTAGTCTGACC
>NW_006793488.1:1477013-1499914 GCF_000442215.2 Lipotes vexillifer | reverse complement strand
TTCAGATGGCCATCCCCTGTTGCGTTCAGAGGCAAAGAGGAACGGAAATGACCTTCCTTCTGGCAAGAGTGTTTCAAGGCGAGCTGGAAGGAGATCCATTTGTCCCATTGCGCTTGGTGTTGTGGACGAGGAACTTCACCAGGATGAAGGGGCACATTTATTTAAGCAGCTCTGTTTCAGCAGCCAGGATAGGACATCCATGTCCCATTGCTCATTAGTTACACGTCATATATAACAAGAGATGACTCAGGTTGGTTTTTCGTTTAATGATGAAAAGGAAGAGCAAAGGTGAAGGTGGTTGAAGGGACAGGAATACAATTTCCCATCCCTCACATAAGGGAAGTTTTTCTAGACCTAAACTTTTTTAAAGGGAGAATAATGCCATTTTATTTTATTATCAGAAATAGTATTATGAGTTGTGCCTGTTAGAAAAAATTGCACAATTATAAAATGTATCAGAATCATCGGGCTGATGTTTTTCCCCTGAATTTTATTTTTAAAGTCAGAATTTGCTTCCAGCACCCACAGTGCTCCACTGTTGATGCAGATAATGAGATTGTGTAATTGGCAATAACGTTCTTACGTGATGAATTTCTTGCCAGCTCTCTTTTGAATAGTTAGAATGCTTGGTTTAGTTGGGTTTTCTGAGCCATCGTAAAGTTAGTCTCTGGCAAATGTGCAGTTACTTCTGAGGGAGGGAAATGTAAAGCTTGTATGAAGTTAATTTGTTGGTAATGGGTAGAGTATACAAGACATGACCCAAGAGATGGTGGGGACCCAGGAGGCTAGATGGCCAGGTGGGGCGAAAGTACTGACAAGAGACACTATATTCCTTCTTGAAAAAAAGCATCTGAAGAATTTGTCTCTTCATCATTTACCTAGCATCTGCCGTCACAAGGATTCCAAATCCCCAACCCATGATGTGCTGGGGCACCCTGTCGCTGTTTGCTTGATAATATAATTCCTTTCTCTCCCTCGTCTTAAAAAATCATGCATATGTTAAAATAAAGCTAAAGTGAATTTAAAATACGTATTTTAAAACTATAAGGTTTAAACAACTTTTCCCCTTGAAATAATTACAGTCCTCTCCAGGGAGCCGGGAAACCATACCTTGTCTAGAGAAGTGTACGTTTAGACTTTCATAATTACTTGGTGAATCAGCACTGGCTGATTTCCCAGGAGTTGGTTCCCACCATGGGGAATTATTTTCTGTTCCTGGGGGAGTCCCTTGGGAGACACCTTCTCTGATTCCTCAAGTCAGAGAAGTGCTCTGTGCTGCCTCCCTGGCAGCCCTTTTTTATTTCCAACTGCATCTCCAGCCCTACCATCGATGACCGAATGTCCGTATGACTTACCTCTCCTATTAGATGTCAAACTCCTTGCCAAAGGGTCTATGCTTGCACCTTGTGTTTACTGAAGTAAACTTTAATTCCTGTTTTGGGGGGTTGGGGTCCTTGCTTGCCATAGCCAGAGTCAGAATGCCCCAGAATAAGAACAAAGTTTTCAACACTGGATGTCTTAAAAGAGATGTGTGTTGGGAGGTAACCTTCAGTGATTTAAATATCTGAGTAGATGTGGAATATTCTTGATGCAAGCGTTCACCAAAACTCCTCATAGAGAAAAACGTAATTTCTGAAAGTCTGAAAGAGTCATCTACATAAGACAATGCAGCTTTTCAGCAGGTCGGCGAAGGGACCACTTGTTTCTTTCAAAGAAACCCGTTTTTGGACAGTGCAGCAAGTACTGTTCGGAAAGAAGTAAAGAATTGGAACTGAGAGCTCTGAATACATGGCTCTTGAGTGTGTCTTGTAAACCAGCCCTGGATGAGAGGTCCAGGATGCCCTGAGCTGGCACTGCCTCCTCCGGGTCAAATGGAAATCCACGGCCCAAACACCTGATCTGGGGCACAGCTGCATACTTCCTCTTGATTTAATAGCTCTCTCTCGGCTAAGGTTGGGCATGCAGTTCAAAAACGTTGCAGATGGCTAGATGCACTGAAATGTGTTCACTTCTTACCGCGTGACAGCACCTTGCTCAGGGCTCTCTGTGCCAGCATTTCCTTAAAGGGCTTATGACTCTGGAAACAGTGGAATGTAAGTTGGGAAGGTCTTGGCAAAGCTGTTGGAATTATCTGCTACTCTCCAGCTTTCTAGTGCCTACTTACCTTGTTCTCTGTTTCTTCCCTCAACACTCCTTTCTCTTCTTCCCAGTCACCCTTTAGACATTTCATAATTGATGGGCTGTTTGTGAAATAACTGTCATCAGCAAGGATCATCAATAGACGCTAAACCATCGGATGGAAGGTTGTCCGGGACAGGACACGTGCCAACATATCGCTCCAGGGTTACCGACTAACTGTGCGGAGGCAAGGAACCTTCCCGATGGAGAGACCTGAGGGTCACTGCTTTACTCGAGTGATCAGATTTGATGGAACACTTGTAGCGAGGCAGTCTCCTGACAGGATGCACCATGAACCACACAGCATCACCTGTGGAGTGTTCTTGCCAGAAATGTTTAACCTGAATCTAATCCAGTCGCTAGACCTAGCCTTCAGTTGACAGGAAATACAGGGCATAGACTAGAGACAAGGTAGACAACAGTAGGACAAAACAATCAGCCAAACCAGAATACGGGAAATTTTACAAAACTGTCCAGGACTCTTGAAAAAATCAATATCATGAATAAAAAAGGGGGGTGGTTGCTGTTTCTAGACTAGAGGATTTGAAAGAGTCTGAAGAGACGTAACAATCAAATGTGGTGTGCTTACCTTATCAGATCCTGGTTCAAAATGACAACAGAAACAAAGAATTTGGTGATGGAGAACAGAAAAAAACACTAAGAGCCATTTGGGGGAATCTGAATGTGGACTGGGTATTAGATAGGAGTAGGGAATTAGTGTTAATTTTCCTAGCCGTGATGTTTACCTTGTGGCTTTTTAGAACGTCTGTATTCCTGGGCGATGCTCGTTGAAGCATTTAGGGACGAAAGGTCACGGTGCCTGAACCCTCCATCCAGATTGTTCCAGGGGAGCCTGTGATGTAGCAGAATACTGATAGTCCTTGAGTCCAGGTGGCTTGTATGAGTGTTCACTGAGCCATCCTTCTAACTTGCATAGTTGTTTAAATTTTTTAAAAGGGGAAGTAAAAGTGAAACGATGGGCTCTTGGTGAGTCTGGGGGAGGAGATATTTTTTTTTAACCTGTGTCAATGAAAGGCAGCTCTGAAAAAAGAATTGGGTTAATTACTCTTAGAACCTGGAGTGGGGTAGGGGGGAAGGGGCTTCCCTTATTGGCTGCTTTCTGCTTCCTGAGTTAATGGTTCTTTTTCTGTCTGGTGTTTAGGGCAGTTTCCATTCTGTTTTCTTCCCTCAGAGCGGCCTTCCTGAACTAGCCATGGGGCATCTGACTAGCCTCCTCGTTGCTTCTCTTGTCTTCCTCGCTGGGTGAACTCCGTACCTCTTAGCTTTTACCTTCACATGCTCCCAAGATCCTTTTCGTTTTTGGCTTAGTCCAAACCATTTTCTTCACCCGACTTGTGGGAGCCACAGTCCTTCACCCATCATTCTTCTCCCCTGTCACCTCTTCCTCCTCATTCTGAAAGTGCTTTCAGAGGCATTTGAGTTTTTAAGAAACCTACCTGAGGGGATTTTCTGTCTACAGGACAAGAGGCACTGAGAGCGTCATCGACAGTTGTGGGTGTGTACGTTTGGTGATGATGGTGACAGTGGTTGAGGGGATCCATTTACCACCCATGTGCTTCTTTATATCAAAGGGTCTTCATAGTCAAAGTAAATGTTTGTTGAGTGAAGGACTTTCTGGTTTCAGTGTTCAGCGCCGACTGCTCCATCCTGTAATTAGGGTCCGTGAACCATCCTGTCCTTGTCTACAGGCCTGGATGCCCAAGACTATCGTAGCAGGACTGTGATTTGAGCTTAGGACCAGGTATATGTGGACCCCGGGGTCCAGGTAATCTAGTTGACCCAGGAGCCCACTGTCGGTCTTTCAGGATTGCAGGAGTATCGTTCGGTTCCAAGAATGAAGTAACAAACACAAAACTGGCAACTCCAGGGTATCGGAGACAGAACCCTGCCAAGCTGATTGCCCACCCACCCCAGGCAAGCTGACCTTCAGGCAGCTGGGCAAAGCCTGAGGAATCTTGTGAAACAGGCCAAGGGGACCAGTCATCTGTGAAGAGAGAGCACGCAGAGCAAGGGGAAAGCCCACCAGTCCAATGCGTTATGTCATGAGACTTTGGTGTCTGGCTCTTTTTCTTTTTCATTCTTTGTTGTGAGAGTGTGTAATCACCTCATGTGAGTGACTCAGCTCTTCTGCCCTTGTTTGGCCTTTGCAGTGCTCACCCTGTGCACCTTGTAACTGTTTCTGGGCTTTAGAAATACATGACTGGAAATTCAGGGTTAAGATAGCAGAGCAAACCCGCACGTTTATAATCCTTTCCCCACATTTACTAAATGAAAATAAACCATTGACCCACTAGACAGACATGAAAGCTCTTCATTAATGAAAGTTCTAGTGCATGTAAGTCAGATTTTCCTCTCAACGTCTCACACAAAACTCCTTTTATTGCACGTGGGCGTTGGGCAATGCCCTCCATTGGAGGAGGAAGCTCCCTCCTGAGTCCTGCCAAAGCCCTGGGGTGGAGATCTGGAGACCCTGTGAAGACCTGGAAACCGAGAGGAGTTTGAGGAAGAGGAATATTGAGTTTAAGGAGCAAAATGAACTGACCCCATTTGGCTTCTGACTCGCCCGTGGCTTTCCTTGGCTGGTATTCTGTGCCCAGAGAAGAAAACAGGAGGTCCTGTACCTTCCCCAAAGGGTCTCTTCTTCTCTGAGTCCCATTTGTGAAAAGTAAACTTAAAAAAAAATCTCTTACATAAAGGCATGTATAGGACACCCTCCCCTAACGCTTTTACCTTCTAGTGTTTTTGTGTGTCTATTAAAATATACACAACATAAAATTTACTATTTTAACCATCTTTTAAGTTACAGTGCAGTGGCATTAAGTACTTTCATATTATTGTAGAACCATCACTACCATCCATCTCTAGAACTTTTTTGATCATCTCAAACTGAAATTCTGTCCCCATTAAACCTTAACTCCCCAGCCCCTAGCCCCCAGCCCCTGGCAGCCACCCTTCTACTTTCTGTCTCTATGAACCTGACCAGTCTAGGGACCTCGTAGAAGTGGACTTGTAAAGTGTTTGTCCTTTTACGTTAGAATTCCCTTCCTTTTAAAGGCAGGATAATATTCCACTGCATGTGTATAGCACATATGTTTATCCACTCATCCATCAATGGACACTTGGGTTACTTCCAGCATCAGGCTATTGTGAATAATGCTGCTATGGACATGCATGTTCAAATCCTTGGTACAGTTTTGCTTTTACTTCTCCAGGCAAACTTAGCACTCGACAGAATTTGTGCTTGGACTTTCTTTGCTTAGACTAGATAGATTTAAGTTTATATTAAAAAAAAACCCCAACAACCCAACCAGTGGCCTTTTCTTTGACTAAATATCATAGAAAGTCATTTTGTTTCTGGTTCACAGTGCATCACTTCTCTGAATAAATAACTCATTTTTAAGACTTGAATGGATGTGAGAAATGAATACACATTAAGAGAATAAGTCAGGAGAAAAGGGTGGCATGGCCATCCTGATTCAGGTTGGAGCTGTTCAGGTGGACACCAAGAAATCCAGTAAGGATAAGCTCCTATTCAGCTGTGAGTGTGAGAAAACACACCCAAGTGAGGGACTGTTTAGAAGCCAGGAAAGCCTGGAATTCCAGCTGCATTTTCTTGAGTTACTCGAGGCTCAGACTTTTAACACATGATGACACAGTATGAATGAGTTGAGAGTAAGCATCTGAAGGGTTCACTCTAGCTGTGCTCTCCCAACTTGTTGCACTGTCATGCATCTCAGATGGTTCATGTCAGGGTTTCACCTGTGCCAGGTGATGTCAAGAGAACGTTCCACTGCACAGTACAGAGGGCCCTGTTGACCCAAGCAGTGGTGTCACAGATGAATGTCACTGGAAGGAGAGGACACCCAGCAGCTGTGAGTGCTTAGGGCACTGGGAACCCATACCTCCACATGGACTGACCGACCACGGGTGGGCTGGCCTTTCACCTCTCTCTCAGGAGCCGCAGGGCCTCTCATCTCTGCTCTTCCTAACACATCTGCTCTCATTTTTCTTACAGCCTGCTTCCCTTGTGTAGGCCTTGTGAACACGGCTCAGTAATGCCGCCAACCTTGACTTTCCAGCGTTACTTATTTCTATCAACCACCGGGTTCATCCTCATCTGTCAGTTGTGTCTGCATCTCTCAGTTCACAATTTTGAGGGAGACTCTGATTGGCAAGCTTTTGAACTCTTGCCCAATGCAAGGCATCCAGTACCCTGGGTGATGGGTGGAGAGTAAAGTAGGAAAGTGGGAGGCTGGCAGCGGGAATCCTGTGGTTTATGGGGCTGCCCTTTTAAGAGATTGCAGTGGGCAGCCCATAAGACAATCGAGAGCGCTGGTTGAAAGCAGGTTGGATGAAAGAACAAACTGGTCGAAATGAAGAGAGAAACATCCTTCCCCACAGCTCATGACCCCGGACGCGTTTAGCCTCCATTCTTCTTTGTGCAATACGTGGTCTTCTAGACATGCCTCATTCACCGGAGAGGCTGTGAAACCTCTGCAGAAATGAAGCATTGTGATTTTGCTCCTCTTTAATGGAAAGTCCTCGGTTATATTAATTAAGTACCCAGTTAATTAACTCATCAGCCTCCAGATGTTTATTGAGTGCTGTCTACGTGCCAAGCACTCTGCTTTGTCTCTCCCATCAATGGACAGAGGGTATTAGAGCCTGGACCACGTGTGGCTGAGAGACAAGACAGGCGTCCCAACATCTGGTGAGAATTTTCCAATCTCCCAGGCACTATCTAGGAGCTTTTCATATATTATCTCATTTAATTCCCCAAGTGTTAGGTATTATAATTTCCCTGTTGTAGGGATTAAGCCAAGGCTCAGAAAGGTAAGTGGCTTGCCCAAGTCACACAGCTAGTAAATGGAGTCACCAGGAATTACACCTGAGATGGTCTTTCGCAAAGCTTGTGCGTTTAACGCTATGTTTTTTAATTGAAGTATACTTGACTTACAAAGTTGTGTTAGTTTCAGGTGCGCAGATCTGTTATATATATATATATATATATATATATATATATATATATATATATATTTATTTATTTATTTTCAGATTCTTTTCCAGTATACATTATTAGTAGATATTGAATATAGTTCCCTGTATTATGCAGTAGGTCCTTGTTGTTTATTTACTTTATATACAGTAGCATGTATCTGTTAATCCCAAACTCCTAATTTGGGATAACTACTTCTAATTGCCTCATACAGAAGCATAAACTCTTCCTTCTCTTAATTCCTATCCCTGTAAGGGCTCTTTAGCCCTTGGCAAAGCCATGAATACAGGTAGGCATGCAGGGGATACTTAATGGAAATATGTATTCTGTAGGCAGATGTCTAACTTCCTGCCAGAAATATAATCCAGATGCATCAATTTTAAAGTAAATTAAAAAAAATACTGTGCCATTCTGATGATTAAGACATCCTTGAAATATTTAATTTTTTAAACAGTTAGTGGCTAGAAAGAAACTAAACATGGAAATGAGTCTGAAAAAATACAAACAATACTCTATCTTGAGAAAAAACGAGGGTTTACAGTGGTTAAAAAAATCAAATCACTATTTTAAACATTCTTTTAAAATTCTTCCAATGGCTTGTAGATGGACATTATGTTAAATTCATTTTGGTCCTATAATTAAATATAGTGTCATTATCAACTCCTTTATTCTTGAAGGAAATGATGTTCTCCATGATTTTCTCATGGAGAAATTTCTACTTCTAGACATCTCTAGAATAAATCTCTAGTTCTAGGTTCCATCCAATTATTTAAATCTGTTTCCATATTTTTTTTCTCACATAAGAAGAGACACAAAATTTAGAAAATAATTTAAGTAGTTTTTTAAAAAAAACATCGAAGGGTAAATTAAAATATTCAAAAGAATTCAATCAATTCAATTAATTTTGCTTAATCCAAAATAGCTATAAAGTAACCATCTTGAAATTTCAGCATAGGACTGGAATGGCTTCAGAACCCAAAGAGATCTAAGGTCGCAGAGCAGGTGCTCAGAAGTTCCGTGGGGCTGCAGTTCAGTTACTAAGCACCTGGGTCAGCAGGAAGATGAGAAGGGACCACAGTACAACAAGGAGGGTAATGATTTCTCTCCCCTTCACGACACACGGGACTTTTTAATGCTAGAATTAGCACGTGCTTTGAAAAGAGAAGTTGGAAAATACAAGCTGAAAGAAGAAGAAATCCATGTCAGCTAACAGGAGGCGTAAAGGAGGCTCAGACGGTCCCTCACGCATGCCCCCAGCGGCCCCACCACCTCAAGCCAAGAGCAGTGCCCCGAAGAGGTTTCCCTGTGTGTCACTTCAGTCAACAGCACGCTTATGCTCTAACACGAGGGTCATTGCCCGTTGGCCAAATCTGGCTCACCCCTGCTTTTTTTTTTTTTTTTTTTTTTTTTTTTTTCTTTTTTGCGGTACGCGGGCCTCTCACTGTCGTGGCCTCTCCCGTTGCGGAGCACAGGCCCCGGACGCGCAGGCTCAGCGGCCACGGCTCACGGGCCCAGCCGCTCCGCGGCACGTAGGATCTTCCCGGACCGGGGCACGAACCCGTGTCCCCTGCATCGGCAGGGGGACTCTCAACCACTGCGCCACCAGGGAAGCCCTCACCCCTGCTTTTGAAGAGCCGATGAAGCAAAAATGGTTTTTCCATTTTTAAATGGTTGGAAAAGCCAAAAGAAGAAGAATATTTCATAAACGTAAAACGTAGGTCAAATTCGAAGTCCGTGTCTATAATAAAGTGTTCCCGGAACACAGCCACCCTTGTCCTTGTATGTATCGTCTATGGCTGCTTTCACTCTGCAGCGGCAGGGCTGAGCGCCCTCCGCTGATGATCTGGTCCTGTGATGCATCAAGAAAGTGGAAACACAGAAAGGCACCCCTTCCACTCTCCCCTCCAAATCTCCTGTTCTATGGGCATCTCTGCTGGTTCTTCCTGCCTTCTCTCCACTACTAGGGATGAAGTTTCCTTGCTTCCATCAAAGGTCAAACCCTACCTTCTCTAGAAGCCACCCCATCCTGTTTTTCAGTAACCTCTCTCTGTTATCTTTGTTTTTCCTCCACCATCTCTTTTATCCCTTTTGACTAGGTCATTCTTATCAGCACACAAACAAGCTCTAAAATCGTTCCCTAAAACAGCCTGCCCCTGATCCAGCTCTGCCTCTTTGCTCTACGCCCCTCCCCAGGGAACCTCAAGTGTGTCAGTGGTCCCACTGTGACCACCACCTCCCTTTCCGTCCTTCCTGTTCTCACCCCTCCCCTGAGCCTGAGCTTGTAAGGGCCACCATGTCGCCAAAGCAGAGGTGACATCTCTTTACTAATTCTCAAACTTTCAGCAGCATTAGCTATAGTCGATAATCCCTTCTTCCTTCCAACAAGATTCTTCCCTTGGTTCCGGCACACGATGCCCGCCTAGACTTCCTTCTCACTCACTGTCCGCCTCTCTCCTTGCTCCTCCCCGTGAGTCCAGTACCCAGCTGTCAGTCCTGGGCTGTCTTTCCTCTCCATGTGCTCTTTGTACATCACCCCATCCAGGCCCGTTGCTTTCTACACCATCACGTTCAAGTAACTCCCAAATGGCTATCTTCCCCGTGACGCCCCCTGAGCAACTTGACTGTGTCATTGATGTCTTCTTGGGGATATCAAATAGGCATTTCAACTGTAAAATGACAGAAACACAACTCTCGATTTTCCAGCACAAGCCTGTTCCGCCCACTTTCTCAGCTCAGTAAGTGGTCCCGCAGTTGCTGAGGCCAAAAATCTAGGAATCGTGTGAGATTCTTCTCTTTTGACTCAGTATCTCTGTCCGCACCCTCCCTCCCCCTGAATCAGGTTCAGTTCAGTTGATGCCGCTCCCCCTTCAGTGTATTTCCTGAGTCCATCCATCCCTCCCATCTCCACGGTTGCCAGTCCAGCCCACGCCTGCCTCTCGCACCTGGGCCCCTGCAGGAACTTCCACCTGGTTGGAACAGGTGGAACAGGTTCGCTGGTGGGAACCCTTGTCCTTTCAGCATGACCGGGCTCCTGCCAACTCTCCAAACTCACCTTCTACCACCCTCTCCCTTGCTCCGACCTGCTGTGCATTCCTGGGCCGTGACCCTGCCAAGCAGGGTCACTCTTGGGACTTACACTGGGGCTCCTCATTGTTTGGGTTTCCTCTGAGGTCTCCGCCTTCACGACCCACATGAGAGCAGACCTTCCGGTCCCTCTACCCCACAACTCTCTGTACATTTTCTTAGGACATCACTCTATGCATATATCTTGTTTACTGGTTTCTTTACCTGGATTTTGTCTATCTTTCTTCTCCAAAATGTAAGCTCCAAATGTAAGCTCCGTGAAATGTAAGCTCTGTGAAAACAGGAATTTATGTATTCCCAGACTCTAGAATTATCCTTGGGTAGTTCTGTAGATAGTGGTTGATTATAGTTCCGAGACTATCATGTATCCTTTGCCTTTTTCCGTGCAAATTTTCCCCTCATATTTGTTATCATGCAATAGTTTTGCGTACTATTTTCACTCAACATCAATAGGTAGATTTTTTTTTTAACATGTTATTTAACCGTATTCCTAAGCATCCCTTTAACGACTGTATAATACTATATTCTGTGGTTGTTTACTTTGGCTTATTTCACTGTCATTTGACATTTAAGTAATTCCTGATTTTTCACAGTTATAAGCAACACGTTCATTCGTGTGTGTGTGTGTGTGTGTGTGTGTGTGTGTGTGTATGGCCCTGTTTCCTCTGTGCCTCCACGAGTGAATAGATGGAGGCCCGTGATCACTGCAGCATCTTTCAGAGGGCTGTGCACCTGGTCTGGCTTGATGGGGAGAATAAGCCAGTGTCTAGAGTGCAATTAGCATTTGAATTAGTGACATGAGGATAAACAGGTGATTATCCCATTTAACAGCTGTTGAACAGTGTTAAAGAGACACTCTCTGACAGCTTCAGCTTCAAATGTTGGGTTAAATGACAAATCGTTCAGAAAAAAAAGTAAAAAACTATTGGGTTTTAAAAAATATAAATGAAAATAGGCTTTCAAAAGTTAGGACCTTTCATTGTGCTTTAAACAAAAGTAAATCCATCAACTCCTAAATCAAGTGGCTTGTTTAAAAAGTGGACAGCACAAACAACAAAAATAAAAATGTAACTTTAGTTTATATCACTATTACTATCACTAAATTTAATCATACCCTATATATCCCATTTACATTGTAATTCTAAGATGGTTCTCCTAAATACAAAATGAGAAAAGAACTGAGGTAATTTTCTGGAATATATATATGCAAACCCATAATTCTTCTTTCACTTTTCCAGATATTTCAATATAAGAAAAACATATTCAAAATTATTAAAATATTTGTGAATGTTTTAAAAGAAAAGTAAATAGCACAAATAATCACATTTCATACTTCCTGCCTTTTGTCTGAGGAGCTCAGAATGATTTACAGATCGTCTCACAATACCCCTTCAGTTAGACAAGGACCACTTAGTACTGACCCAGGATCTGCATTTTGCCCATGGGGAAGCTCAGTCATAGGCTGTCCACAGACGTTCATGGGGCCACATTTCAGAAGAAGAGACAGAATTGGAACTCACTCGAAGCATCAGCTTTTTTAGTCTTGGTGAAAATCGTATTTACGAGATTCTTTAGAGTCAGTAACAGGTGAGGATGTTTTTATTGTCCGTGATGTCTATCTTGACAGTTTCCCTCTAATCACTCATTTTGGATTTGCGTTGTGAGAACCTTGCTCTCTGACGTGGCAGGGACCTCACGGAAGGTATCATTGCGACTATTTGCATTGTTGTCATGTCCGTTTATGCTCCTTGACTTATTTGCCTTAAGTTTTAGGTTCGTAGGATTTAGGGTCAAAACAGATGCAAAACTTCCACAGGTAAAGAATTACAACCAGTGGTCTAGGTTTTCCACAAGATCTACAAAAGTCAGCACAGCTTTCATCGGGCCACAGCCTCTTCCCTTGGTGACGAAGCAGCAAAACCTTAGCAGAGGGCACGCTGGCCAGAGGGTGCCTTTGATAAAGTCAGTGTCATTTTCTCCCCGTGGACACAGGTACCCAGGCACCAAAACCACAGAGGACCAAACGGACAGAGACAGCATACCGGCTCCCTGGGCATCTTCCCACTCAAACTTTCCCAGCATAACACTTGGAAACCAATGTCATTTATTCCTGAAAAAAGGTGCATTAAAAATATTTTTCCTGGGCTTCCCTGGTGGCGCAGTGGTTGAGAGTCCGCCTGCCGATGCAGGGGACGCGGGTTCGTGCCCCGGTCCGGGAGGATCCCACGTGCCGCGGAGCGGCTGGGCCCGTGAGCCATGGCCGCTGAGCCTGCGTGTCCGGAGCCTGTGCTCCGCAACGGGAGAGGCCACAGCAGTGAGAGGCCCGCGTACCGCAAAAAAAAAAAAAAAAAAAATTCCTGTCACAGAAATAAAAATCATTATTCTTTAGAAAGCTGAGTTTTACTCTTCATGAAAAAGTCCAAGTGATATCCCATAAAGACCAGCGCCGGATTCTTTCCTCTTTAGCCATCCAGCCCCTTCTGCAGGTGTTTGGATCTGAGGGACCATCAGGGGCCTCACCTTCCTGTTGGTGAGTTGACTTGACTCCAGTTTACTATTTGCATACATGTAAATCATCCCCTTTCATTTTTTCACGATCAGCAAGATAGTCCAAGGGTCAGATCATCCTAAACTGTGATCTGGCACATGATTTGTTGTAGAGAGAGAACACTGTTGTGCTTTTTTCTGGAGGTGGCAGTAGAGAAGAGGTGGGTTAGAATAAGGTTGGGTTAAGCTTGACTTACTCTGTGGATGTCCCAAAGATTGCGTGGGATAGGCTTATAAAAATCCATTTATTGTTTATCTGAAAATCAAATTTAATTGGGCATCCTGTAGGTTTTTTTTTTTTTTGCGGTACGCGGGCCTCTCACTGCTGTGGCCTCTCCCGTTGCGGAGCACAGGCTCCGGACGCACAGGCTCAGCGGCCATGGCTCACGGGCCCAGCCGCTCCGCGGCACGTGGGATCCTCCCGGACCGGGGCACGAACCCGCGTCCCCTGCATCGGCAGGCGGGCTCCCAACCACTGCGCCATGAGGGAAGCCCCATCCTGTACTTTTTAATTTGTTAAATCAGGTTAGCTAGTCAGGTTACAGCTGGAAAGTCTTCACTGGACGGCATCCTGGCATGCTGGGAGATTCCCAGCATATTCCGTTGTAGGCGGAGGGGCTCCATTTTGTTCGGCTTGGACCTCCAGATGGGCACACAGTTCCAGTGGCTGCTGCCTCCCTCCCCATGAGAAAGATGGAATAATAACAGTTTGTGAAGATCTTTCTGATCCTCAGTGAATACATTATATTAATGAAGTTATCACTTTAAACGAACCCTGGCACCTGCCCTTGTTCTCTTAACTCAGGCCGTGAAGACAAGGCAGAGGGGTGAACGGAGGGGGAGAGGAAAATCGGGAAGATGCAACGATAAGACCCCTACGCTCCTATCAGCTGTTCTAGGACAGCTCTTTCAGCAAAGAAGGAACATGGCATCCATCACCGAGTGAAGTTTTAGCCTCTAAATGATGCTTCTACTCATAGGAAATTTTTCAGTGTGTTTCCTCCCTTGGTGTCTGGGTCTTTTATTTTCAGCTGTGCTCTGCACAGGAGCTGGAAAGCGAACTCCCCAAAAGTGAACTTCCTCTCCTTCTATAAACTGACCCCTGGTGGTTGCTATAGCAACTGCTAAGCGAGCCTAATGAGCAGTGTAAACAAGGCTGATTCCCAGCGTTGGGGCAGGGCAGCCCAGGAGAGGGATGGGGAGGGATTTGATGTGCCTGAAAAGTGGCTCCTGGGAAGAGTTGGAAATGCTGCAAAAGCTCCAGCCCTTGCTCCCTCCCCCCCTCCTCCCCTCTGCTCTCACCTCCTGCCTTCCCAGCGGGCCAGGAGAGGAGACAGGCTGTAGGCGGGCAGCGTGCAGGGGCCTGCCTCGGACGCCGAGGGGCTGAACACCATGTGACCGGAAGATGGAATCTAAACATTCACCCAGAGCCCTAGGCAAAACATGTGCCAATCTGACCCTGAAAAACAAACCACCTGTGTCGCTGCCACACCTGCTTCAGGCCTGAGCTGCCATGGGTGCTGGGCGAAGGGGTTTTATGCCCTCAGCCGCACTTTGGTGTAATGACTCAGGCGGAACCCGAGACAGAAGCCTGAAAGTTTCTGCGCTGCCTGCGTTGATGCTTTTTCCTTTTTGGAAGGAAGGATGGTGAAGGTGTGTGGTACCTAAGAGCACTATGATTATGAAGCTAAACACACACACACACATACACACAACACACACACACATGTACACACATACACACAACACACTACACATACACACATGTACACACATACGCACACACATACACATATACACACACGCACACATACACATATACACACGCACACGTATACATACAAACATACACACATATATACACACATACATAACATACACATATACACACACACACATACACACACACACTTGTTTTTCCCTTCAGGAACTTGGCTACTACTGGCAGGAAACTTTCTGCACATAATAGCAGAGGTTACAGTATTAATTTCAGTTTTCCTTGGTTAACTCTCTCCCACCCTCATCCAGTTTACTCTAAAGGTTTTGTACATTAAATACGAACTGTATGATGCATATTACACTACAAGTTCCCTACAGGCCTCCTAAAAAGATAATCCACATTGGTGGATTGGGTGGGAAATCCCATGTTTTTATGCCTTTTACACAGCCAGTGTAGGTGTTCATTTCTTTCTATGAAAATCAGTATTTCTCAGCCCCCCTGAGAGGAAGTCTAGTATAATGAACTGCATTTACTTTTATACTAATCATTCTATGTTATCCTCACACGTATATTATTTCATTAGCTCCTACAACAACCCCCAAAATCGTATAGGGAAAACTATACCTCTAATCCATTCTTCAGTTGAGGAAACTGACATAAGAGAGATTAGATGACTGTATCACAGGCATATTAGGGTTTAAAACTTTGGATATAAAAGAAATTATAAAAGATCTGAGTTGCCATTATTACCAAGATACCAAACTTCCCAGTATTTACACGACTCTAGGTAGTAAAGAAAATTTATATTAGCTACATTTTATATAAGCTACAATATAAAGCCTTATATTTATACAGCATTTTCCTCCCATGTGTTCAAATATCTTCTATTTAGTATTATTCTTTACATTATCTTTTCACAGTAGGTGGTCAGGTTCTATTGTTTTCATCTGATTCTTAATTCCTGCCAGCTCTCCATTTTGTTATCTGGCATCAAAATACTGCTTTCATTTTCCTTTAAAACCATATTAACAACTATGGTCCAAGACAAGACATGCTTGAAGCTTATTCCCCTTAGTTAGAAAGAACAAATAAGAGACCTCACCACAGTTCTTGCTTTTTCCACAAAATTTCTTCTTTTTCTTTTTTTCTTCTCTTTAAATTAAGTCACAGGCCATGGCATTTGTGGGCTCAACCCCCTCCTGGTTGGTGGGCCATGGCTTTGTGAGATTTTTAGTAAGATAAAGGGAAGGAAATCTGGACTAGCAATGCTATTTCCTCAGGGAAAATAGGGACATTTATGAAAAGTAGCAGTATTTTGGAACCCATTCTTTTCTTATTAATGTTCAGTGGTGGGAAGAGAGGGCTGTCTTCTTCTAGATACAATTTATGACACCCAGGGATGGGTTGGTAGCAGCCTCTGTGAGTAGGATGGCTTGTACAGTCAAGCAATGCATTCATTTCAGCGCTACAAACTTGCAGTCTCCACCCCTAAGACCAAGGGGCTAGATTCCGATGGCACCCAGTCTCTCCCTTAGGACAGGATTAGTTTCTGTCATCAGAAGTTACCGCTTATTGAAGAGGCTGTCCTTTCTCCTCTGTACATTCCTGCCTGCTTTATCAAAGATAAGGTGACCATATGTGCGTGGGTTTATCTCTGGGCTTTCTATCCTGTTCCATTGATCTATCTTTCTCTTTCTGTGCCGGTACCATACTGTCTTGATTACTGTAGCTTTGTAGTATAGTCTGAATCAGGGAGCCTGATTCCTCCAGCTCTGTTTTTCTTTCTCAAGATTGCTTTGGCTATTCGGGGTGGGAGGGAGGGAGATGCAAGAGGGAAGAGAGATGGGAACATATGTGTATGTATAACTGATTCACTTTGTTATAAAGCAGAAACTAACACACCACTGTAAAGCAATTATACTCCAATAAAGATGTAAAAATAAATAAATTAATTAAAGGATCATAAAGCAAAAAAAAAAAAAAAAAGTTACCGGAAGCGTTGAGGTTTCCATGGAGACCAACTTTTCGATCCCCAGCCCTAGGCATCCTTCCCTCAGATGGTGCAGGATTTTACCAATCGAATTTTCAGACACAGATGACTTCTCCCCTTAGTCTGGGACATCAGCAAGCTCTGGAACCAAGACCCACCCCCCACACCCCCATCACAGAGCCTGCCCACTCTACAGAGGCGAGAGGGCCCCTGGATCTTTGAATCTTCCAGGTTGTATGTAGGGGCCTCCTCATTATAGGGGGAATGACTCCTGACATCTTTGAAATGAAAGCTCTAGTTTAAGTTCTTTGAGCAGAGAGAGAAAGAGAGCATAAAATGTCATTGCTGGAAGGAAACTTAGAAATCATTCATTGGAACTAGATTTCCCACATTTTAAATATCAGGGTTCCTTCCATTGTCAACAAATTCCTGTGTGATAGTGGTTGTGCCTTTATTCCTTCTAGACTAGAGCTATCCAGTAGAAATAAAATGTGAGCCACATGTGTAACTGTAAATTTTATAGTAGCCACATTAAAAAAGTAAAACTAAACGGATGATTCTCCATAGAAGATATAGAAATGGCCAAAAAGCACATGAAAAGATGCTCAACATCAGTAATCACTAGGGAAATGCAAATCAAAACCACAATGAGGTACCACCTCCTAACTCTTAGGATGACAGCGATTAAAAACAAAGAAAATAACAAGTGTCAGTGAGGATGTGGAGAAATTGGAACCCTTATGCGTTGCTGGTGGGGATGTAAAATGGTGCAGCTGCTGTGGAAAAGATTGTGGTGGTTTTTGAAAAATTAAAAATAGTTACCATGTGGCCCAGCAATTCCCCTTCTGGGAATTGAAAGCAGGGTCTTGAAGAATATCTGCACATCCATGTTCATAGCAGTGTTATTCACAGTTACCAAGAGGTAGAGGCAATCTGAGTGTCCAACAACAGATGAATGGACAAACAAAAGCTGGTAGCTACGTACAAGGGAGAATGATTTGGGCTTAAAAACGAAGAAAATTCTGAAAAATGGTACAACGTGGATGAACTTTATGGACACTGTGCCGAGTGAAACAAGCCAGACACAAAGGATAAATCTTGGATGAGTTCACTTATCTGAAGTCCCTAGAATAGTCAAATTCGTAGAGACAGAAAGTAGAATGGGGGTCACCAGGGGCTGGGGGACGGAGGATGGGGAGATACTGTTTAGCAGGTATAGAGTTTCGGTCTGGGTTGATAAAAAAGTGCTGGAGATGGATGTTGGTGATGGTTTCACAACAATGTGAAAGTACTTAACACTACTGAACTGTACACTTAAACATGGTTAAGATGGTACATTTTATGTTGTGTGTGTTTTACCACAATAAATTAAAGAACAGGCAAGAATAATTTTAATAACATATCACGTTTAACCCAATAGAATCAGAATATTATCAGTTCAACATGTAATCAATACTAAAACACTATTAATGAGACAGTTTCCATTCTTTTTTCACACTAAACCTTCAAACTCTGTTGTATATCTTACTATTTCAGCCTATCACAATGGCCACGTGTTCAGGGCTCAAGAGCCACATGTGGCTAGTGGCTACCATATTAGATATATTGCTTTAGACAATATTTGGTGGGAATGTGGCTTCAAGGACCCCTTGCAATTGCTCCTGGGCCCCCAGGGCCCCTTAAGCCCTAGGCTGGGACCTTGATGACTGTCACACACTGGGCGTCTTTACCCTCCACAGAGTAAGAGAAACAGAGGTCTTAACCAGGCATTGGTGACAGTCAGGTGTCCAGCCTGAACAGAGCTGGCCCCTGAGCAGTCGCCCTCAGGTATGGTTTAGGAATTAAGGTAAGTTTCTTAATGAAGGTTTACTGATGGCTAAGCAAAAAAATGAAGTCCTTAAGAATTGGCAATACAGAAGACAAGAAGTTGATTTGGCAGTGGTAGGGCTTGAAGGGAAAAGTCATCCTCCCTCCCTCCCTCCCTCCCTCCCTCCATCCCCTCTTGGAAGTAGAACTGAAAGTATAATAGGATTCATAGGATTCTGGAAATGAGATGGTTTTGACATCCCTCTCTCCTTCCCTCCTTTCCTCCCTCCCTCCCTCCCTCCCTCCCCTCCCTCCTAAGTGTACTTCTCCTGGGCCTCTCTGTAATGTGACGGTCCCTCTTGAGGTCTTATAAGAGCAGTGCCCCTCCAGTCCCCTAGCCCCTTCTCTCTGCTCCATGGGCTGGGTGGGCAGGGACCTGGTGGCCAGTCCTCCAGGCCCAGGGAAGCAGAGGCTGCAGCCGTTCGCCCCGCAATCTCCCGTCGCTGTGGGAAGCTGGCAGGTTTCTGGAAGAGTGCTGACTGGGAATGCTAGGCCTCCTCCCTGACCTTCAGGCTTCTCTGCTGCGGGTGTGGAGGGTCCGCGCCACTCTGCGAATTCCTGGGCTTCCAGAAACGGTTCTCACCTGCCAGGGACTCCATCTGGCCAGCCGCCCAGAGGAGACAACATGACGTGCTGCCCGTGGGGGGTTAGGGGTTGCCGAGGCTCCTGTTACGTGTGGCTGTCAGCTCAGGATGGCAAAGCGCTGGATTTGATGAAAAAGCACCTTTCCTCAAACACAACCTCGCTCACCAGCCAGACAAACGCTGCATGAGCAACACGTATGCAACACAGATGACCTTAGCAGGGCATGGGCAGGCCTGTGTCCGGCCCCGGAGCGTGTGTGTGTGTGTGTGTGTGTGTGTGTGTGTGTGTGTGTGTGCGCATGCTTGTCAATAACAGGGTGTGAGCCAGAGGGAGAGGCGGTGCAGTTTCAGGTCCTACCACTGTTTTATGATCTCAGAGTCAATTTCCTCCTCCGGAAAGTCAAGGGAACAGCTGTCACCGTCAGGCACAGCCCTGTGGTGCTGGTAAGCCTGAGGCAGGGCTGGCACTTCTCAGGCCTGAGACGGAGCAGTTGCTAGGAGGGGAAGGGGCGTGGCTGCCTGCCCCTGGGCCTGCCCCTCCCCTACCGCGGCTTCTGCCCGACCTCCTGGGAATCGCAGGCGGCATCCTGCCCAAGAGGCCATGGGCTCCAGCTCTCAGCCCTGCAGAAGGAGGAGTGCTGACTGGTGTCATTTTTATTTTCAGAAGCATAGGTTTGCTGGGCTGCAAGGGCTCCACTGACAAGCCTGGGGTGTTTTGACACCAAAGCTAGGGCTAATCAGTGACCTGGTGCATCAGGAAAGTGGCCTGAGAAACACGGGGCTCTGCTCCGTGCAGAGCAAGGCCCTCGCTCTGGGGACCTGGTTTTGGGTGACGTCCGGGTGCTCGGCTGAGATTTGGAATCGGTGACATCGCTGCCAGGCCTCCCCCTTCCTTGGATCCCCGTGGATCCCAGGGAAACAAACAGCCCCCTGCGCCCCGCCCCCCTTCTCAACACCCAGGCTGCCTGTGATTGTTTAAGGCAGACCATCCAAAGCAAACAAGGATAACGGCCTTGACGCTGCTTTGATTCCCCTTTGGGATTAATGTCACATGAATAAACAGTCCACAAAGCCTATATTCATAGAAACGCTTAGGATGTGGAATTGGAGCCAAAGGGTGCCTGTGGACAGCCAGGGACAGGGGACGTGGAGGGATGGATGGGTGGGGCTCAAGAGGAGAGGGAAGGCGAGGGGGAAGCGGGCTCGCGGGTGGGGCCGCTGGCTCCAGGATTCGCGAAGGGGCGAGTCGGCGGCCACGGTCAGCGGGACGTGAGAGCTAGCCGGGGACTCCTGCCACGACAGCTGAGCCTGAAGGAGATCCTGAGCCGCTCAGCACAGGGAGTAGGAAGCCCCACAGCCCCGTTCACCGAGCCGCGTATTCTTTTTTTTCCCTTAATTACTTTCTTGTCTTACTGCGCTGACCAGAACCTCCATTATAGTGTTAAAATGAAGTAATGATAGTAGACGAAATGCATTTAATGATTTACCACTAAGGATGGCGGTATTCACATCAGCAGCACACTTATAAAGTTCTTTTTAATACAGTACCTTCCATGTGTTATAGTAATTTTAAATTTACAGAGTATTTCCATATATATTACCTCATTTATTTCTGACAACTCCTCATCAATGGAGCCTATTCTAGAAATATAATATGCTATGCTGTTAAATTGAGACAGAAATTTATTGAGAGAATTTCAGTTAGAATAAGTACAGAAATCAACTCTGGTTTCAAGGATATAAGAGTCTGACTTTGGAGCTGAAAAGTTTTCTGTGACTCTGGTGAAATGAGGAATGATCTGAACTGTCAGGTTAGAGGGAGGACTGTTAAAACTCGCTGTCATGTTTTAATGGCCCTGTCAATTTTAGTTTTTGCCTCTTAATATCTTTTTCAGAGTAGGAGGAAGTCGAAGTGGTTCAAAGGTTCTTCTGGTGTCATAAATTTATGCGTGGAAGTAGAACTGAAAGTATAATAGGATTCATAGGATTCTGGAAATGAGATGGTTTTGACATCCCTCTCTCCTTCCCTCCTTTCCTCCCTCCCTCCCTCCCTCCCTCCCCTCCCTCCTAAGTGTACTTCTCCTGGGCCTCTCTGTAATGTGACGGTCCCTCTTGAGGTCTTATAAGAGCAGTGCCCCTCCAGTCCCCTAGCCCCTTCTCTCTGCTCCATGGGCTGGGTGGGCAGGGACCTGGTGGCCAGTCCTCCAGGCCCAGGGAAGCAGAGGCTGCAGCCGTTCGCCCCGCAATCTCCCGTCGCTGTGGGAAGCTGGCAGGTTTCTGGAAGAGTGCTGACTGGGAATGCTAGGCCTCCTCCCTGACCTTCAGGCTTCTCTGCTGCGGGTGTGGAGGGTCCGCGCCACTCTGCGAATTCCTGGGCTTCCAGAAACGGTTCTCACCTGCCAGGGACTCCATCTGGCCAGCCGCCCAGAGGAGACAACATGACGTGCTGCCCGTGGGGGGTTAGGGGTTGCCGAGGCTCCTGTTACGTGTGGCTGTCAGCTCAGGATGGCAAAGCGCTGGATTTGATGAAAAAGCACCTTTCCTCAAACACAACCTCGCTCACCAGCCAGACAAACGCTGCATGAGCAACACGTATGCAACACAGATGACCTTAGCAGGGCATGGGCAGGCCTGTGTCCGGCCCCGGAGCGTGTGTGTGTGTGTGTGTGTGTGTGTGTGTGTGTGCGCGTGTGCGCATGCTTGTCAATAACAGGGTGTGAGCCAGAGGGAGAGGCGGTGCAGTTTCAGGTCCTACCACTGTTTTATGATCTCAGAGTCAATTTCCTCCTCCGGAAAGTCAAGGGAACAGCTGTCACCGTCAGGCACAGCCCTGTGGTGCTGGTAAGCCTGAGGCAGGGCTGGCACTTCTCAGGCCTGAGACGGAGCAGTTGCTAGGAGGGGAAGGGGCGTGGCTGCCTGCCCCTGGGCCTGCCCCTCCCCTACCGCGGCTTCTGCCCGACCTCCTGGGAATCGCAGGCGGCATCCTGCCCAAGAGGCCATGGGCTCCAGCTCTCAGCCCTGCAGAAGGAGGAGTGCTGACTGGTGTCATTTTTATTTTCAGAAGCATAGGTTTGCTGGGCTGCAAGGGCTCCACTGACAAGCCTGGGGTGTTTTGACACCAAAGCTAGGGCTAATCAGTGACCTGGTGCATCAGGAAAGTGGCCTGAGAAACACGGGGCTCTGCTCCGTGCAGAGCAAGGCCCTCGCTCTGGGGACCTGGTTTTGGGTGACGTCCGGGTGCTCGGCTGAGATTTGGAATCGGTGACATCGCTGCCAGGCCTCCCCCTTCCTTGGATCCCCGTGGATCCCAGGGAAACAAACAGCCCCCTGCGCCCCGCCCCCCTTCTCAACACCCAGGCTGCCTGTGATTGTTTAAGGCAGACCATCCAAAGCAAACAAGGATAACGGCCTTGACGCTGCTTTGATTCCCCTTTGGGATTAATGTCACATGAATAAACAGTCCACAAAGCCTATATTCATAGAAACGCTTAGGATGTGGAATTGGAGCCAAAGGGTGCCTGTGGACAGCCAGGGACAGGGGACGTGGAGGGATGGATGGGTGGGGCTCAAGAGGAGAGGGAAGGCGAGGGGGAAGCGGGCTCGCGGGTGGGGCCGCTGGCTCCAGGATTCGCGAAGGGGCGAGTCGGCGGCCACGGTCAGCGGGACGTGAGAGCTAGCCGGGGACTCCTGCCACGACAGCTGAGCCTGAAGGAGATCCTGAGCCGCTCAGCACAGGGAGTAGGAAGCCCCACAGCCCCGTTCACCGAGCCGCGTCCTCTGGGGCCAGCCCAGCTCGCCTGCTGCTGAGGCTGCATTAATTTCCTCTAGCGCTGGTGGCCCTTAAGCCCCTCCAGGGAGCTGCCCTGTGGTCAGTTGAGTGATCACCTTTTTTTTTTTTTTTTTTTTTTTTTTTTT
>NW_006793488.1:1460111-1476954 GCF_000442215.2 Lipotes vexillifer | reverse complement strand
CCTTTTTTTTTTTTTTTTTTTTTTCTTTTTTAAAGGAACAGATCTGAAGCAAATACGGTAAAATGTTAAAGTAACTGGCGGGTACCTTGTTTCTGTACTTTTCTACATCTTTTAATTATTTCATAATTCAGTAAAGTGTATTTAAACAGAAGGCACTGGATACGCTTTATTTCATCCGGTGGAAGCTGTTTGGGGATGTCGTGGACGCTCCCTCGGCGCCTCCTTTGTTCAGATTCCAGGCGGGGCCCGGAGGGCTGCAGTCACTGACGGCCGTGCTGGGGGCGGGGGCGGGCGCACCTCTGGGCAGGGCAGCCGCACACCGTCCCGGGTTGGCGCAGCAGGAAATCCTGGCCCCCCCCATCCTCACGGCTCCGCTGCTCCCAAGGTGTGCGGGGGAGGGAGGGCCCACGCGGCCTCGGTTTCCCGCCGCTGTCCCTCGGCTGGAAACATCCAGGATGAGTCATCCATCCTCCTCGGGAAGTCAGTGGTAATCGCCCGGTTTCACAGCGAGGGGGGGACAGCAGCACCGCAGGGTGTGACCTGCCTGAAGCCGGAGGGAAGATAAATAACCGGGAGGAAAAACCAGAGCTGAAAAGCTCCAGCTGAGATTTAAGGCCTTCAGCTGGCTGGTGAGCTGTGAGCAATTCCGGGAAGGGCTGGATTCTCGCAGACGCGCGGGCCTGTGTGACCGCAGGGGCCTCAGTAAAGCCGGGACCGGTCAGTGGTTTCTCAGGGCCATGGCGTCTACCTCTGACCACTTCACACACCCTGGCCGGTTTCCCGCGGGCCAGCTCCGAGGAAAGCAGCCCACGGTTCAGACATTCAGAGAAGGTGGCTGGATGCTCAGGAACTGGTAGGACTGGTTTCCAAGGCTGGAACCACCAGGAGATGCCAGGAGGACAGTTAGGTCAGGAGAAGCATTCGGGGTGTACAGAAGGAATCTAGGGAAGCTTCTGGAATCTCTGACTCTTTCTGGCTGTCTGTCTCCCCTGGACATTTTACATCCTGGAGTTGCTCCTGTTATGTGGTGACCTTTCCGCTGACCCGTCTGGGAATTGTGCTGGAAATAAAATCCAAGCGCTCAGGATCCCCTCCGAGAATTCCCATGGCTCTGATGTTACTCTAAACCACTTGCTATATAGTCTTGGAAAAAGTTAAGACCCCCCAATATTTTTCAAGCTGGTGAGTGTGGCTTGGATTTTTTTAAAAAGTGTTCCTTTTATCGAGTACTTTTATTTTTGTGGTTATTTATTTTTTAAGTCAAGACTTGGAGTATGGTTAGTACTGCCTCGCACACAAAGTGTTTCCTTTGAGTGCGGCTGTTTCAGATCCTGGGAGACCAAGGTCATCATTTGAACAGTTGGGTCCTCTGTTCCGTCAGGGCACTTGCGGAGCTGATTCTATTTGTTGCTCCAGAATAACAGCCCTCCCACATTTTTGAGGAGAGACAAGGATTCATTTGCCTGAACTATTTATCAGCGGTTTTTAAAGACAGGGAGATGTTTATTTTATGAGAACATTTGTCCCACCTTAATTTGCAAGGGATAAAAAAACCATAGCCGCCATGAAATATGATAGAAAAGTATTTGCTTCTTGTGAAACACGTGAATGTTTGTGATAGACTCTCTTGCACATAGAAACGCCTTAGAAATAACTCTCCCGATCGTCCCATCTCTCCTGTTGTCTCCGCGTCATGTTTTTTTCATTTGGTGGGATGCACACTCCAAGTCTCCGTCCCACTCAGCGGGACCTCGCTGCCTAGTTTCCTCCTTCCTCACCCAGAGGAAAGTCCCCGTGGCCCATTTTCTGGGCATTGCTTTTCCACTCTTTCATAATCTATTATTTTGACCTTGAGAGGAGAGAGGAGGCTTGGCAGGGCGCGCTCCACGTGGAGCCAGCACTGCTGGCGTCCGTGCCCTGGTAGCGCACGTGTGCCCGTGTCCGCCACAGCCCCGTGTCCCCGAGTGCGCGCTGGTGCCTGCCGTCCCGCATCCTGGCCCCCCAGTCAGGGGCTGCGGGACGCTGGGTGCCGGAAGGACTGTCCTGTCAGGCTCCATGAGGAGTGCGCTGTTCCTGGAGGCCTGGGTCAGCAAAGAACATTCTTGGGGGAGAAGGGGTGTGTGTGTGTGTGTGTGTGTGTGTGTGTGTTACAGAAAGAGAGAGACAGACACACAGACAGAGAGAGGTAAGAGAGAGATAAAAGAGACTGTGCTTTAAAAGTAGATTTCAACTAATTTTTTCTAGGACGGTACCTGATAGTTTTGATTTCTTTTAAAGATCAGTTATAAAAACTGCACACTCGCAGTGGTTGAGAATCCGCCTGTCAATGCAGGGGACATGGGTTCGATCCCTGGTCCGGGAAGATCCCACAGGCTGGGGAGCAACTAAGCCATGACTACTGAGCCTGCGCTCTAGAGCCCGCGAGCCACAACTACTGAGCCTGCGAGCCACAACTACTGAAGCCCACGCGCCTAGAGCCCGTGCTCCGCAACAAGAGAAGCCACTGCAATGAGAAGCCAGCGCACCGCAACGAAGAGTAGCCCCCGCTCGCCACAACTAGAGAAAGCCTGCACACAGCAACGAAGATCCAACACAGCCAGAAACAATAAATAAATAAAATAAAATAACAAAATAAATATATAGAAAAAAACCCCCAAACAACAAAAACCTGCACACTCTATGCAAGACAGTTTATTCTTAAATGAAGACATCGATGCAGTGAGAGGAATACTGGGAAACTGTTGGAGGGGGGCGGGAGGAAGCAGAGCAGTGAGGGTGAGTGGGGGTCCCCGGGTCCCACACTTTGGTCCCTGCTCCCCGCCCACCCCCCAGGCTCGCCCTTCTCTCCCTCCCGGCCCGGCTCCCGCTGGCAGAGAGAGGCCCCCGCCCTGGCTCACTCCATCAGATGAAATGAAGGGAAATCTGGTTTGCTGCTAAATGGACTCACTGTAGGCATTTAGGGGTAAGCTGACATGAGGGGCCTATCAGACACCGGGAATTTCAGTGTTTTTCATCATATTTCTGGGAAGTTCTTCCAGAATCTAAGTAGTTATGTCAGGATACTGATTTGCAGGATTTAAAATCACTTTAAATCAGTATACTTGTCATCTGGAAATAGCCAGTGCATGCACTGCCATTATGTATGTATTACTATATAAACATATAAAGTTTGTATATAGTACATAGTATATGGTATATACACAGCATATGGTATATAGAGTACATAGTGTGTATATATATATTATATGGTATACAGCTGACCCTTGAACAACATGGATTTGAACGGCGTGGGTCCACTTATACGTAGATTTTTTTCAATAGTAAATATGACAATATTATATGATCTGAGGTTATTTGAATCCTCAGAGGCAGAACCATGGAATTGGAGGGATTGCATATACAGAGGGCCGCATGTAAGTTATACAAGGATTTTCATCAGCGCAGAGGGTTGGTGTCCCTAACCCTGTGTTGTCCAAGGGTCAACTGTATGTATGTATGTATGTATATTACAGTATATGATCTATATATAGTTTATGGTATATATAGTTCATGGTATATATGTAGTATATGATATATAGTATATTGTGTGTGTGTGTGTATATATATATATATATACACGTATATTTATATATATACACACACACACATACACGTATCTTCAGGTAAACAAGGATATTTAATAAAAATGCACAGGGTGTTTTCCTTTTTATTTCCTAAATTACCTAATCTTTAATTCCATCTGTAATCAATCATTCACAGCTGAAGAGGGCTGAGGCATTGTTCCTGAGCATTCTACTTCCTTCCTTGAAGGGAATTTTCCATCTGCATCCCAAGAATTTTACGCTCTCAAACACTTGTAGTGAAGCTTCTGCTGCACCACGTTTCAAATCTTAGACCCTGTACTCAAAGGCAGATGCATCTATTTCACTGCCCAATCCATCCAGTCATTTAATCCCTCATTAAGTGAATTAAATCATTATTCAACAAACGTTTGTTGATTGTCTGCTCACCGAACAGCTAATATAGCTAATGCCTTGCTCAGCTACATCCAGGAGCTCATATGAAGTTTTCCCATGAGGATGGGTATGATTTGAGAGAAAAGACACTCCTGGAACAATGGAGCAATACAGACTCGCTGATTGGGACGCCTGATGGACTTATTGTCTTGTCTTTAGAGACTGCTAAGCTGGTGCCACCATACCATTCCCTTCTTTTTGCTGTGCCCTCCTGTCTCCATGGTTACCAGGATTCCCAGTGTTATGAGAGTGCATCCCAAACAGGGAGCCCTTATCCAGTCTATCCTGGGAATTCACTGCTGGTGTCCATTTCCCCCTTGTCTATTTCATCCAGGTATCTGGGTCCAGTTACCATATTTCACTGCTTCTGTGATACACATTGTTTCTTATTTTCACACGTCTGATATTGGAATACATTTAAAATTGGTGGTGAGTCACAATTGGCTACGGTTTATTTCTTTCTTAGTGGCACACCAACTAATGATACTAATGACTGTATTTTAGACTTGCTGGAATATTGCACGTGGGCCCTTGAGCGATCCTGAACCCGTGACAGTGGTCTTAACAGCTCCCTTCCTAGCAACCGAGAGGACGCAGGCATCCTATAAAAAAGGCTCCTCTCCTATTACTTCTGGAATCTTGCAGGTGCTGTCTTTTACTTGACACCAAACCCACCTGACTCTGTCTTGGCAGCTGTGGCTTCAGTTCTTTTGTCCCCTAGCATCCCCCATGGTGTCCGTGTCCTGCCTGGGTTTCCCTTCCACTCCATGGGGCTGTCTGTGCAGCTGAATCCTGCCTTTGCTTCCAGGCTCCATCATCTGCTGTGTCCTGGCTGTGTGCTCTGCAGTCTGGGGACCCTTATGCCCATGGGTACCCAGTGGAGCAGGGACCAGGCCGGCCTGCTAGCCGGGGAGAGGAGTTCTGAAGGAGAACTCAGACTCTGCTCTTGAATTTTGTATCCTCAGCACTTTGCACAGTTACTTGCACATAATAAGGGCTCACGAAATGCTCATGCAATAAATCCATGATCCAACAGATTCATCATTTTCATCTATGTGACATATAGGTGCAGAACATCTATTTTTGCGTATTTTTTCCTTTTTTCCATGACAAGGAGGAGTTAGAGCACAGAGCTGCTCCTTAGCAGGGCTGAGGCATCTGGTCTTGAGCTGTTTGCTCACCTTTTCATTTAGATGAGATGTTTTTGTCTTTTTCTGCCCCTCTGGCTGGGACGGGAGGTGGTTAGCTTTGCTGGCGCCGGGCGAGGTGGGGCATCCACATCTGACCTCTCTTTCTGCACAGCCTCATACCTGGCTTAGCCTTGAAATTTCCAGTTCCCTTGGGGCAGGTCCAAGTTTGTGGCTGAGGCTCGAGCTGGGGCCGGGTAAGTCTCCACAGGCCTTTGCCTTCCGGCTCAGGCTAGATGAAGCTGTTTGCATCTACCAAATGCATGGGATTCAGTCCTGGTGCTTTATCTGGGTCCGGTTCGCCTCTGGCTTTGATCTAACTCTCCTGTAAAAGCGTGGCTTTTAGCCTGGTTAATTCCCTCGCTAAGGGCTTCTCTCCATCTGTTAGGATAATGGAGCTTCCCTGTGAATTGAGTACTTTCTTACTACCTGCAGGTCAAAGGACATTAGGAGGCAAGGTCCCTCCCCTCTGAAAACTTCCCTCCCACTCAGCAACCTGCTAAGAAGCAGGACTCGCCATGCAAAGCACTTTTCATATCATGGACTGGTTTGTTCACGGTGACTATGGGTGATCTTTTCATGACTATTCACTAATCTGGATTTTGATGTACTATTTCAGATTTCTTTTAGAAAACAGCTCTGATCTTTATTTTCTTAGGGGTGGTGGTGGGAGCCCATGCCTAAGATGGGCACAAGGGGAGGCGTTTGGCAGTGGTGTGTTATGTGGATTCCTAGGAGGGAGTTTTAGATATTTAGACATTTTGCTGGCTGCTCGGCCACGGAAGGAGTCTTTTCATCGGAGAAATAGGCAAACGCAACCTCATTCCCTTGCCTTGTAGAGCCGGTCACCCAGCGCACCACTGACGCGACCTCTGGATGGGGCAGCCTGGGAGGTGTCATGGCTAATGATTTCACTTTCTTATTTAGTTGTGAATTTTATCAAGAACAGGTATTCGTAATGGGGCGCACAGAGAGGGTACAATTAGAGCATGAAACAGTCCGCAGGAAGGTGAAGGCTCTTGGTGATAGGAGATCCACATCCAGCAGCTGTAGGAGGTGACCTGGGTGCACCTGGCTGGCTGCAGTTCTCTTTCCAGAAAGTGCCTCCGTCCCCTGATGCCCTGAGTGGGCAGCTAAGAACTCACTCCCACAACCTTCCCCAGAGGTTTGCCCTTGACTGAAGGAGGCCCTTCTGGTCACCCTCTTCCCTTTCTCACCAGGGCACAAAGCCACCCCCTGGCCTCAAGGTGAGGCCGCTGTGGAAGGGTATATAGCTGCTAGTGTTTAAGCCATTAGCTTCTTTCAGGTTTTTTTTCTAATTCAAGGCAACCAGGCCCATACTGGAGGATAAAATAAACCATTAACATTATAGTGAAACCAGACATTTTGGATTGTTTCCCCTTCAGTTTCCTTGGTGGAGCAAACCCTGCAGGCACTCATTGCAGACAAAGAGCTGAAAAGCAAGAAGGAGAATTCTTCACCCCTCCCACCTCCACTGCCACTGCCCAGTGGACGCAGGTTTTGGTATGAAGAAATGGGAGCTCCTTGAGCTTTCTTAGCTGTTATTGTCAGCATTCCTTTACCTAATTCAAATTCCTGGCTGCCACCTGACTGACTTACTCAGAGGGAAGGGCTCCCTGGGAAAGACGGTGCTGGGGGTAAGCTTCTGAGGAGGTGATGCTGACGGAGGACTGAACAGCTGGGAGGACCCGGCCGTGCAAAACTTCAGAGGAGGAGGAGACCTGAGGATGCCCAGCACCTTGGAGGAACGGAAGGAAGGCCCAGGTGACAGCCACAGGTGGTAGGATGGGGCCCCGGGCTGAGTAAGAGGAGGCCAGAGCCGTTGGTCTGGGCTCCAGGCAGCTCTGTGGACCCGCGTCAGCCAGGGTGAGGAATTCAGATTTTTTTCTAAGTATAAAGCCCTCGGGCCCTCCACCTTGGTGAAGCAATCACCAATCTAAATGACCTCCTGGAAGACCTCCAGTCATGCTGGCTCACAGATATTTTTTCCATAAGAGTGACTAAAACAGGTATTTCCTAACATATGTGAAAAATGGATCACTCAGAGGAACAGTACCAAACACCACTCACTTTTCCTCCCCCTCTAACTGCTTACACATCTAAATGATCTCCGGGTCTGTGCACCTCGTAACATCCCAGCAAATCACGGTGGTCCCAGTAAATGCTTCCTTCACACCCGCCCGTCCTTGCCTCTCACAGACATACCCCTGAAACCCACGCTCGACCTGAAATCTCCATGTTCCAGGTTCCCGGACAGTTTCAAATGGCAGTCAGGTGTCCGGGCCACCTGAAGGGAAACCTAGGGTATCAGGGCCATGGCTGGGGACAGGGGGAGCAAGAAGCATCACAGGGGCTCTTCTCCCTGTTGGCCGAAGGGAAACGCAAAACGGTCAGAATTTGTTACCAAAGCTTCCAGCCTCCAGAAATGGACCTAGAGACTCCAGCAAACATCGGTTTATCCAGATGAGTTGACAGAGAAAAAGGTCTAATGGAATTGTGCTCTTTGATTCAGTTGGTGGTTGCTCTTGAAATCAGATAGTTAAGATCATTTTTTTTCTACTCATTTTATTCTATCCCATCAAAATTACTTAGTGGGTGTCTCCAGTGGGCTCAGTACTGCCTCGTGCTGTGGAGGTAGATGTGAAAGACAATCTTCCCTGGGCCCGAATGGGCGACGGACTGGCAGGTGTTAATCAGCGTGTTGATAAAGATATGTGCAACTCTTACGACTGTTGTCTACCACTTCGCGGAGGATTTCTGGCAGAGGGGCATCAGATATGAAATCGCTCTGGGCTGCTGGAGCTCCCGAGTGATGAGGCCAAGAGGCCGGGTCCTGAAGGAGCTTGGAATGCTGTTTTCATCAGTTTCACTGTTCGTTGGGAGGTTTAGAAAGCCATAAAATAATTTTAAGTAAGGGAATGACATAACCTACTTACATTTTGAAAATAGGGCTCTGGCTGTAATCAGGGGATAGGGAAGAAGGGTTTAGTTATCTTCGCTGCACCATGAATCACTTCAAAACACAGTGGCTTAGAATAAGAGCGCACTTTTCTTTGGGTCAGGATTTCTGGAGCTGCTCAGCTGAGGGGTTCCGGCTCGGGGTCTCCCATGAGGTTGCTGTGAAGATGCTGGCTGAGGCTACAATATCGGAAGGCCAAGGTGGCTAAGTTTCACGGCTGCCAAGTTGGTGCTTGTCATCGGCAGACAGACGGTCAGTTCCTCTCCCTGTCAACCTCGCCACAGGCCACGTGACATAGCTGCCGGGTCACCCCAGAATGGGTGATCCAGGAGAGTGAGGCCAAAGTGTCTGTTACGAACTGCATATTTTTGTCCCCTCCTCCCAGATTTGTATGCTGTATTCGTACTCTGGAAGGTAATTAAGGGTAAATGAGGTCATGAGGTGGGGCCCTAACCTGAAAGAGTTGGTGCCTTTCTGAGACGAGGAAGCCACCGGAGCCCTTGCTCTCTCTGCCATGTGAGGACGCAGGGTGAAGGCAGCTTCTACGAGCCAGGAAGCAAGCTCTCACTAAACACCGAATCTGCGGGCACCTTGATCTTGGACGTGCCAGCCTCCAGAACCGTGAGAGATAAATGTCTGCTGTTTGAGCCACCCGGTCCATGGTATTTGGTTATGGCAGCCTGAGCTGATGGGGACAGTGCTAATGCCTTCCGTGACATGACCTTGTACCATCCCTGCAGCCACATTCTGTTTGCTAGAAAGTCGCTAAGTCCACGCTACTTTCAAGGGCAAAGGAATTAGACCCCCACCTTTGGAAGGAAGGCACATCAAAGAACTTGTGAACATAATTTCGATATCCCTTTGTGATGTTCTTAAAATAAGAGGTTATTTTGTGACCCAGGTGAGAAAGGAAAGGGGTCGTCATCTGGCCCTAATGCAGATAGAATAAATAGGGCACAGATTTGGAGACATGAAGCTCATAGAGTCAGTGTGATTTGGAAACTGCAATTAGACTGAGCTGAGACAACCAGAAAGGATGTGATGTGGTGGAGGAAGAGTAGAGTCAGGACGTGTCAGATGTGAGAGGCCTTTGGGACGTGAAATGGATATTTCAAATTGGCAGGTGTGCACCACAGACGTGGTGTTAATCTGGGGGTTGTAAGCATGAAAACTATGGTTGCAGATGAGATCACCCAGCAAAGGGCATAAAATAAGGGGAGCAAAGGGCCCAGGTAGAGCTCAGAGGAACTCCTTTGTTTGGGGGTTGTGTAGAGGAAGACAGTCTAGCAAAGAAGACCAAGAATGGGGCAACCAGAGAGGGGACCGAAAATCCAGAGACTGTGGCCTTCAGGGAGCCAGGAGGAGAGAGCGGGTTCCTGTGCCGCACAGGGCTGGGAACATGGCTGGATCTGGTGATGTGGAGGCCATCTGTGACCTTGAGTGTCAGTGGACTGAGTGGAAGTCAGGTTGGATTGGGTCAAGGAGTAAATATTTGGAAGGAGAGAAAGTGGATAGAAACTGGGTTGACAGCTCTTTCAGGAAGGTTGGCTATAATAGAAGAGGGCAGTAAAGGAAGTTAAAAATGTTTTAATGCTTGAGGGAGGGCTGCAGTGGAGAGGGAGGGGTGGGGAGAGGAGATAGAAGAGAAAGAGCGCTTGGTTAGGGAGTGAAGTCCTGGAGAAGTCGCCTGCCTTTGCTCTTTGCTGGGTGCTTCCTCCTTTCTAACAGAAAGGAAGATGCAGGCTTGGGTGCCTGTGATGGGCATCTGTAGGTTGGGGGTTTCCCTCAGGTGCCTTCTGTTTTCTGATGAAGTTTGAGTCTACGTTAGTGACGTTCAACTTCGATCACATATTAGAATCCCCTGGGGGAGCATTTCAACCTCCCTTACGCTGGGCTCACCTCTCAGACTCATTACATTGCAATCTCTGGGTTGGAATCCAGCCATCAGGAGTTTTTAAAGTTCCCCCCAGGAGACCAGAGTGCAGCCTGGGGGGAGGAGGGTCACTCCTGGAGGTGACCGGGGAGGAGATGGGGTGGTGGTGGGATTAAACTGTGGCAGCAGAGCCCACTCACCAGGGCTGCAGGCAACGTGAGGCCCTACTGAGGTAGGTGACGGTCCCTTTCCCCTGGCGACTGTCTGCTTGGCTACTTGGGTACCTCCAGCAGAAGGACCTGCTCGGTTTCAGCTTTGATGACAGTAGGTGGTAGAGACCTTAACTTCTGTGCCTCCATTTCATCATCTGAACAGTGGACATAATGGTACCTACCTTCTAGAATTGGTGTAGGTTTGAGGGAGATAAAGGGCATTAATGCCTAGCACAGCTCATGGTACAGCATAAAAGGTCACCATTCACATTAGCAAATAACCTTCTCGGCTAGAATTTCGGATGTGAGTGGAAGGGTAGTGAGACAGAAGCTATAGAAGCATGTTTGTAGAGAGGAGCTTTTTTCTGCCCTTTTTAAAATTGAGATATAGTTGATGTACAATATTATATAAGTAACAGGTGTACAACATAGTGATTCACAATTTTAAAGGTTATAGTCCTTTTATAGTGACTATAAAATATTGGTTATGTTCCTTGTGTTGTGCAGTATATCCTGTAGCTTATTTTACACATAATAGTTTGTACCTCTTACTCCCCTCCCCTTATCTTGCCCCTCTCCCCTTCCCTCTTCTTGCTGGTAACCACTGGTTTGTTCTCTATATCTGTGAGTCTCTTTCCTTTTTGTTATACTAGCTTGTTTTATTTTTTAGATTCCACATGTAAGTGACAACATACAGTATTTGTCTTTCTCTGTCTGACTTATTTCACTTAGCATCATGCCCTCCAAGTCCATCCATGTTGTTGCAAATGACAGAATTTCATTCTTTTTTATGGCTGAGTAATATTCCATTGTATATCACCTCTTCTTTATCCATTCATCTGTCGCTGGACACTTACATTGCTTCCATATCTTGGCCATTGTAAACAATGCTGCTATGAACACTTGGGCATATGTATCTTTTCAAATTAGTGTTTTTGTTTTTTTTTCTGATGTACTCCCAGGTGTGGAATTGCTGGGTCATATGGTAGTTCTATTTTTAGTTTTTTGAGAAACTGCCATACTGTTCTCCATAGTGGCTGAACCCATTTACATTCCCACCCACAGTGTATGAGGGTTCCCTTTCTTCCACATGAGAGGAGCTTGTTTAATAGGCTGTGAGGACCGCTGTGGTATTTCAGTCTGGGGTGTGTGCTTTTGGAATCCTGGAGATAGTGGACTGGAGATACGAGGGCAGATCTGGCCACTTGGGCTGTCCTCCCAGGGCCCCAGTACAGTGCTCTGCTTGGACTTTTTTTGCTTTCTATCTTTCCTGGCATATTCTGGCCAGTGCACAGTGTGGGGAGCAAGTGATGAAGGATTACGACTCTGATCACCGGGTTTGACTGAGCTGTACATAGTTAAGTAGGCACAGGGAGAGCCAATGGTCTGGGTCGGGTCCGTTCACTGCAGGGGGTATCCTTCAGGGGAACCTGTTCTGATTGTTCTGATCATGCCTGCTGGCCTATTACCAGGACTGGCTACTGATTGCACGGGTGAGGAGGCACACGTTTTTCTACCTGGCTCCAGCAGGGCTGTCTCCATCAGATGAGAAGTAAGCCTCTGTCATGAGGTGGGGCTCTGGGCGAGCCACGCTGAACACGAGATAAGTCATCTGAACGGCTTCTTAGCTTCGGTGTGCCTTCCTCCAGTGCTACCTTTAGCCACCACGGGAAGCCTTCCGTTGGTAATTCCTGTCCAAGAGCCTCTCACCGACGGCCATCTTGCCCGCAGAGACTACAAGTCCCAGCATCCATCACACGAGTCCCGGCCACGCCCCCTGTTAATAGCGAGGCCACGGCCCTCGCTCCCTCCCCCAGAAATGCCCCTCCGTATCTTTGGCAAACTGGCAGGCTGCCGCCCCGGCCTTGACTCAGCCACATGCTTTGTTTCAATGCAGCAGTGGTGATCCCTTCATTCCTGGCGGTTTCTTTGCCCCACGATGAGACAGGAAAAGCAAGATCTCTAGCCGAGAGCTGCCCCACTGCTCATTCATCCCGCCAGCCACCAGAACCCTGGCAGGATCGAGGGTTTTGTCAGATGGGAGCTGTGGTAGTGAATAAAAAAAGTGAAACCAGATGTTCTTCCCTCCAGTTGCTTCATATCCATGCAGGGGCTTGGAGGAGGAGGCTGTAAAAATGTCACAGCCCTTGATTCCTGAGGCCCAGATTTACGCTTTGTGTAACCTTGCACCATAAATCCACTGCCCTCGCTGGAGCATTGGCTTCTGAAGGGGCAGAGCCCAGCTGCAGCAGTGACCAGAGGCTGCGGACAGTGCAGAAGGGACATGGGTGGGGAGCACGGGGGCGGGGAGCCTGAATGGGGACCAGCGGTTGCTTTTCAAGAATTTGAAAAGATGTTACAAGATTGGCTTGGAGTTTGGCCTTCTCGGGAAATAAGCCAAACTCTATCTTGCATTTTAGCCTGAAAGAAAACTTGCTTTCTCTTTGGAAAGTACTAGCAGATGCAAGAGAACTCGGTGGGAATGGAAATCACAGAAGCAGAGTTTTCACTGCAGGTTGAAGTGCCTGCAGGAGAAAGGAGAGGCGGGCAGGGACCAGATGCCACTGCCTGAGGGGGCCATCCTCCAGAAGCTGGAATGGATCCTCAGTGCGTGGGGTGCCATCGGACTTTGGCTTTAAAGTAGTGGTTCTGTCTGTTGTGTGGAGGCTGAACTATGGGGGTGGGGCAAGAAGGAAGCAAGGAGGCAGCCCAGGAGACTCTCACAGGCGTCCGGTGATGACGCTGGCGTGCACCAGGTGGAAGCCATGGACGCGGAGAACGGCAAATGGGCTCAAGGTCTGGTGGCCAGACCCTGGGAAGAATCAAGGAGGCGTCCCAACTTGTGGTGTGAGCAGCCGAGTGGAAAATGATGAAGCCACTGCAACGGGGCCTGGAGGAGGATCAAGTCTCTGGAGGGGATTCAGACTTCGGTTTTGGACCCATTGGGTTAGAAATGCTTGTAGACACCTACGTGGATGTTTTAAAGATACAGTTGGAGGGCTTCCCTGGTGGCGCAGTGGTTGAGAGTCCGCCTGCCGATGCAGGGGACGCGGGTTCATGCCCCGGTCCGGGAGGATCCCACATGCCGCAGAGCGGCTGGGCCCGTGAGCCATGGCCGCTGAACCTGCGCGTCCGGAGCCTGTGCTCCGCAAGGGGAGAGGCCACAGCAGTGAGAGGCCCGCGTACCGCAAAAAATAAATAAATAAATAAATAAAGAGACAGTTGGAGATGTGGGTCTGGAGATGTGAAGAGAGGTCAGGGCTGGGATCTAAATTTGGGAGTCATATTATGGGTGATAATTAAAAAGATAGGTATGGTCAGGCCCCAGTTGCCCTCTACTGTTGCCACTACAGTTGTGGTCACCTTCTTAATTTCTCTTTCTGATCTTTTGTTGTTAGTGTATAGGAATGCAGGAGATTTCTGTGTGGTCACCTTCTGATCTCTGCACACACGCTGGCCAGTGCCAGGGCGCCCTGGGTCATGGCTGCAAATACACAGGTCACGTTCCTCCTCCTGCCTGTGGCTGACGTTTCTCCTTCATCTTTCCAGCTGAGCCCGCAAGCGGCTCCGCGGTTTCCCCGCGGGGCTCCCAGCTAGCTGCCCGCTCTTGATGGCGGTTCCCACGTGGCAGGAAATCTCCTTGCCATTCTGACCCCAGACCAGCAGCATTCTCCCCGAGTTCTCCATTTCTGTCTTTTTGCATCACCTAGCGCAAATGTTCTACTCTCTTAACATTTTCCCAGCTTGTTGACAATTTTACAGTGGGTATAACCTTATTATTTCATTATTAGTCACTAAACAGGAATGATTTAATTTTTCATTTGATCCATGTTGCTAAAAGTGTTACATTAGTTTCTAGCACATTCTAAGTGACCAACTTCTGATAGCCTACTTGAAACAACACTTCTAGGTCTGTGTCTAAGCAGCTGATGGTCAGGGTGCCATCAGCTGCTTAAACTTGGACAGAGATGCCCACTTACAGGGATGCAGGTGGCAGTCGGCCCTGCCGTTCATGCTTATTGCGTCCTGTGCAATTTCTACTTTGCATGGCAGCTATCTATGGCTTTTATTTGTTCTAATTAAATAGGAACAATGTTCAGTTCAATGGGTTCTTCATATAAAATGACTATAGGGACTTCCCTGGTGGCACAGTGGTTAAGACTCCACCTCCCAATGCAGGGGATGCAGGTTCGATCCCTGGTCAGGGAACTAGATCCCACATACATGCCGCAACTAAGGAACCCATGACCCGCAAATAAGGAGCCCACCGGCTGCAACTAAGGAGCACACGTGCCACAAGTAAAGGAGCCGGTGAGCTGCAACTAAGGAGCCCGCCGGCCACAACTATGACCTGGTGCAACCAAAATAAATAAATAAAATAAATAAAATTTTAAAAATAAAAATAAAATGACTCTAACAACCTCCTGCCTTCCCCTGCCCCCAAGTAAGGCTGGAAACAGATGGCGCTTGTACCATAGAGTTAGAAACTGCACTTGAGTGACTGAAGCTGGGACATATGTGCAGGAACTGCTGAGGGGCTTTCTTGTGGTCTAGTGTGGAGCCTATGGGCCAGGCGAGGAAGGCCCAGGGAGAGCTGATTCACCATCCAGGGGAGGCTGGAACACTAGCACCAGTCTGGGTCTCTCTCTCCCTCTCTCTCCTGCAGCCCTTCTTACTCTCCTGCGTTGCTTGGTTTTTGCTGGTACCTGGATTACTCCCAGGACTGGAGCTGCGGATTTCCTCCCCTTTGGGGATCCTTGCTGCAGATAACTGGGATAAAGTGCAAACTGAGTTTCTGCTTAATAACAAAGTGAATCAGTTATACACATACATATGTTCCCATATCTCTTCCCTCTTCGTCTCCCTCCCTCCCACCCTCCCTATCCCCCCCCTCCAGGCAGCCACAGAGAACCAAGCCGGTATCCCTGTGCCATGCGGCTGCTTCCCACTGACACACCATTGTAAAGCAATTATACCCCAATAAAGATGTTAAAAAAAAAAAAAAAGATCTCTTACATAAATGAACTTTTCTACGAAACAGGTACAGACTCACAGACACAGAGAACAGACTTGTGGTTGCCAAGGGGGAGGGGAGGGGAGGGAGGGATGGATTGGGAGTTTGGGGTTAGTAGATGAAAACTATTATATAGAGAATGGATAAACAACAAGGTCCTACTGTATAGCACAGGGAACTATATTTAATATCTTGTGATAACCATAATGGAAAAGAATATGGAAGAATGTATATGTATATATAACTGATCACTTTGCTGCACAGCAGAAACTAACACAACAGTGTAAAGCAACTAGACTTCAATAAAATAAATTTAAAAAAAAAAAAAAAACATGCAAAGTGAGGGGTCATGACAACATGAGGGGTAGGTGAAGGCCAGATTGCTCGCGGGAGGTGTGTACAGGGAGACGCAGAGGGAACCAGCATGCAGATCGGAGCTCTGGGATGGACCAGACAGCAGGAAGGGAGCTCGTAGGGCAGCCGGGGAGGCAAGGCTGCTGGGGGTGGGTGCGCGGGTGGTGAGAACTGCGGCGGGGAGTCATGGAAGTCTGGAAGAAGCAAATTTCAAGAAGGGACACTTGTTGGTGAGTCAACACACTGCAGGCCGTTATTAAGACGTTGCTACAGTGTCCATTAGATTTAGAAATTCAGCGCTAAGTGGCGCCTTCCGCAGAGCTGGTTAGAGCAAAGGGGTGGGGCCAGAAACCAGCCTACAGGAGGTTGGAAAGTGAGGCAACAGAGGCAGCAAGTGAAGCTACTTGTAGGGAATTTGGAGAAGAGAGACAAGGCAGAAGCAGAAGAGCACACTGGGTGGAGGGAGGGGCTCTGTTGGCCTGGCTTTGCTCGGAGCTTGGGGAGGGCGTCACTGCACTTTCAACTCCAGTTACAAGAAGAAGAAAACAGGTGCTATTGGTTGACAGCCCAGCCTGTCTGCTATTGCGGTGTTTGTTTGTTTGTTTGTTTGTTTGTTTTGGCACTCAGTGTGATGGAGACCTGCTGGTTTGTCCTGTCAGAGTCTTGCTGTCGCTCCATGTGTCTGGAGGAAGGTTAGCAGTGCCGGGAAAAGGCCCAAGTAGTAATGGACCCAGAGAGCGCCCACTTCCCAAATCCAGTCCCCCCCACCCCGCTTTGTGAGATTGGCCCACCCCTGCCTTCACCTCCACACCTGCAGGCTCACCTCTTCCAGCGGCCAGTGAAGGTCAGCTCCACCTCGTTGGTGAAACTGTTTTGTGCGATTCCTACTATTGCTGGGAGACATTTTTGTTCTTTGTTATTGTTTTGGTTTTAACTGGAGAGAATCTTGGTGCTGAGACAAAGGGGATGAGGGGAGAGGGAGAGGATGAGAGTCAGGGAGGGGATTCTGGAGGAGGGAAGGGGTCGGCAGGGAGGGGAAAGGCCAGGGCGGGGGAGCTGGAGGGCCTAGGAGGCAGGGGCAGGTGTGAGCCTGGGCAGGAAGTTCAGGGAACCCATGCCCAACTTTCCCTGCTCAACAGGCAGGCGGCAAGATCACCCATGGAGGGGAAGACAAGGATGTGATGGGGCGTGATGAAAAAATCTGAGG
>NW_006793488.1:1451119-1460084 GCF_000442215.2 Lipotes vexillifer | reverse complement strand
AGCAGTTGTGGGGGCTGAGAGGGGGCGGGCAGGGACCAGGAGGTGGTCTCCACATTGCTGCTTGCCTGGCTGAGGTTGATGGTGTATTCAAGGTGACTCTGGCACCGATGGTCTGGAGTTTCCTCCATCAGTGCTGTGAGGATGTGGGAAGGAAGGGGGTGTGTGGGGATCGGACGAGGAGCTCAAGACGAGAGGGCAGACGACACACAGGGCCAGGGGCCAAGGGAGCAAAGGGCTCTGGCCTGAGCCCCGCCATTCTTGTCCTCCTTTCCCACCTGCCTCGAGCCACTTCATTGAAAACCAGGTTCATTTCACTCCCTGTGTTTTATCCAGAGGGAGGCCTTCGGGGTCATCCACGCACTGGAACGGTGGACCTGGGCAGTGGTGACATGTCAGTGTAGTTTCATCAGTGGTAAAAATGCACCGTCTGGTGCAGGATGTTGATGGCGGGGAGGCTGTGAGTATGGGGTCAGGGGGCACATGGGATCAAGACGCTACCGTGAGGAAGGGCCAGGAAGGGAGGGGGGCAGGCTGGTTGGGGGCTGGGAGTGCGCACAGCAGAGCTTGCTCATAGACCAGAGACCACAATGGGGCTAATTTTCTTAGCTGGCTTTATTTTTAAGGGCAGTTTTATGTTCATGGCATAATTGAATAGAAAATACAGAGATTTCCCAGATCCCAGCACCCCCAGCCCCACACACTTCCCTTACCATCGGCATCCCCTTCCCTGTGGTATATTTGTTATAATTAATGAGCCTACATTAACACATAATAATTACCCAAGGTCCATAGTTTACATTAAGGTTCACTGTTGGTGCTGTACATTCTAGGCATATGGACAAATGTATCCGCCATTACAGTATCATACAGAGTATTTGCACTCTCCTAAAAATCCTGTGTTCCCTCTATTCATCCATCCCTCCCCCAGCCCCTGTCAACCACTGATCTTTTTACTGTCTCCTTAGTTTGCCTTTTCCGGTATTTTATATAGTTGGAATCATATAATAAGTAGTCTTTTCAGATTGGCTTCTTTTACTTAATAATAGACATTTAAGGTTCCTCCATGCCTTTTTGTGGCTTGATTGCTCATTTCTTTTTGGTGCTGAATAATATACTGTTGTCTGCATGTACCATAGTTTATTTATCCATTCGCCTATGGAGGGGTATCTTGGCTGCATCTAAGTTTTGGCAGTTATGAATAAAGCTGCTGTAAATATCTGTGTGCAGGGTTTTGTGTAGACATAAGTTTTTAACTCATTTGAGTAAATACTAAGGAGTGCAATTGCTGGATAATATGGAAGGAGTATATTTAGTCTTGTAAGAAATTGCCAAGCTGTCTTCCAAGGGGGCTGTAACCATTCTGCATTCCCACCAACAGTGAATGGGAGTTCCTGTTGCTCCACACCCTCACCAGCATTTGGTGTTGTCTGTGTTTTGGATTTTAGCCATTCTAATAGGTGTGTAGTGGTGTCTCATGGTTGTTTTAATTTGCATTTCCCTGATGACACAGGATGTTGAGTATCTTTTATAAGCTCAGTTGACATTTGTATATCTTTTTTGGTGAGATGCTTATTCAGATCTTTGGCCCATTTTAAAATTGGGTTGTTTTCCTCTTGTTGGATTTCGAAACTCTTTTGTGTATCTTTGAGAAGAGTCCTTTATCAGACATGTCTTTTGCAAATATTTTCTCCCAACCTTGTTTTCACATTCTCTTGATAGTGTCTTTTGCAGAGCAGAAGTTTTTAATTTTAATGAAGTCCAGCCTACTAAAGCTTTCTTTTAATGGGTGTGCCTTTGGTGTTGTATCTAAAAAGTCATTCCCAAACCTAAGGCCATCTAGATTCTTTTCTATGTTACCTTCTAAGACTTTTATAGTTTTATATTTTACATTTAGATCTATGATCTATTTTGAATTAATTTTTTGTGAAGGATGTAAGAGCTGGGTCTTGATTAATTTCTTTGCACGTGGATGTCCAGTGTTTCCTGCACCATTTCTTTCTCTTGTGTCAAAAATTAGTTGACTTTATTTCTGTGAGTGTATTTTTGGGGTCTCTATTCTGTTCCATTGATCTAGTTGTTTATTCTTTTGCCAATGCCACACTGTCTTGATTTTATTGCTATTTTTGATTTATCAATTATAAATAATAGCTACTGACTTCCTATTAGGATTAATGAGAAGTTAGCTCTCTTATACTCTTGAGTGCGTCTCTCCCCATTCTCCTCATATCTCTGTTTTAAATTAAATCAACATTCTGTTTATGATACCAAAACTATGTTGATATTGTCTATAGCACATCTTAGTATATTATGATTATATTTTTGCAGCCCTTTGTTTTCCCTTAAATTACGTGTTTGCCTAATTTATTACTTATATGCTATTTTCATATACGTAATTGTGGCAGTTTAAAAATTTGTCCACAATTTCTTTGATACCCTTCCCTTCAAAACGTAAAGCCCTGTTTCACTTGCCTTGTAAGTGGGCTGCACTGAGTGAATTGTTTCTAACAGGTAGAAAATGGCAGAAGAAGGCTGTGTGGCTTCTGAGACCAGGACATAAAAGGCAACACAGCTTCCTCTTTGATCTTTCTCATGGGGATGTTGCTCTGGGGACAAGAGTTGCCATGTTGTGAGGCCACTGAATCAGCCCTATTGCTGGACCCCTGTGGAAAGCAGCTGAGGCCTCCAGCCAACAGCTCCACGAGTGAGCCAGGCTGGGAGCTGAGCCGACAGACGCAGTGGAGCTTTCAGCTGATGGGGCTCATCCGACATCTTGACTGCAGCCTCAGGAGAGTCTCTGAGCCAGGATCCCCCAGCCAGGCTGTTCCCAGATTCCTGACCCTCAGACACTGTGAGATAATACGTGTTTATTGTTTTAAGCCTGTGAGTCTTGGGATGATTGGTTATGCAGCAATAGATAATGAATATAATACCTTTGATTGCATTCTGATCATCACTTTGTCGCTAGGCTTGCCACATAATGTACTTTGTCAAGTCTAATGCTGTTTTCCTGGATCTCTCCACCTTCCCACTGCCACTGGGCTGGTTATTCTCGAGACCTGCAGCACAGTGGTCACCTTCCCCACCCTGTTGACTGGGCGCACTGGTTCCGGGATCTCTTAGCTTTTCTTAGGCTTCCTTTTCCTTTTTTTAAAAAAAATTATTTCAAATTTATTTTTAAATTTTTTATTCTTTTATTGAAGTCTCGTTCATTTACAATGCTGTATTAGTTTCAAGTGTACAGCAAAGTGATTCAGTTTATATATATATATATATATATATATATATATATATATATTCTTTTTCAGATTCATTTCCCTTATAGATTATTATAAGATATGGAATAGAGTTTCCTGTGCTATATAGTACACCTCATTGTTCACCTATTTTGTATATGGTAGTGTATATAGGTTAATCCTAAACTCCTAATTTATCTCTCTACCCCCCACCCCCTGCTATACCATTTGATAACCGTAAGTTTGTTTTCTATGTCTGTGGGTCTCCTTTTGTTTTGTAAATAAGTTCATTTGTATCATTTTTTTTAGATTCCACATATAAGCGATATCATATGATATTTATCTTTCTATGTCTGACTTATTTCGCTTAATGTGATAATCTCTAGGTCCATCCATGTTGCTGCAAATGGCATTATTGCATTCCTTTTTATGGAGGAGTAATATTCCATTGTATGTATATACCACATCTTCTTTATCTTATCCATTCATCTGTCGATGGACACTTAGGTTGTTTCCATGTCTTGGCTGTTGTAAATAGCGCTGCTGTGAACATTGGGGTGCGTGTATCTTTTTGAATTAGAGTTTTCTCCGGATATATGCCCAGGAGTGGGATTGCAGAATCATATGGTAACTCTGTTTTTAGTTTTTTGAGGAACCTGCATACCGTTCTCCACAGTGACTGCACCAATTTATATTCCCACTAACATATAGGAGGGTTCCTTTTTCTCCACACCCTCTCCAGCATGTATTATTTGTAGACTTTTAAATGATGGCCATTCTGACTGCTGTGAGGTGATTAGGCTTCCTTTTCTTCCTTTTTATTCTTTTCTTTCCCTGAAACCCATCAACAACTAGCTCTTAGGAAAAAAGTGTATGGGAGATCACTTTTTAATCCTTGTATGTCTAAACATGTTTTTACCAGCTTTCTTTCTTGATCAATAGCTGGGTTGATTACTGAATTTGAAGTAGAATGTCGTTTTCTCTTAGAATTTTGAAGTCATTTATTGTCCTTCTAGCATCCAATGCTGTACTTGTACCATTTTCGTTCTTGTTCCTCTGTGTCTTCCCTTGCTTTTCCCTCCTTGGAAGTTCGAGGGCCCTCAATTTGTCCCTGGTTGTGGTGGAGTTTCATGATGATGCACCTTGTTGTTTCCGTTAGGATGCTGGAAGTGAAGAAAGCCCAACTAAAATGGCTCATAGGACAAGTGGGTTTATTTTCTTGCACAAAATGAAAAAGTCCTGGGATAAGGTGGCTCTGAGGTTGATTGACTTAGTGGCTGAATTACATCCTCGGGAACCCAGGTTTTAAAAAATCTATTTGCGGGCTTCCCTGGTGGCGCAGTGGTTGAGAGTCCGCCTGCCGATGCAGGGGACACGGGTTCGTGCCCCGGTCCGGGAGGATCCCACATGCCGCGGAGCGGCTGGGCCCGTGAGCCATGGCCGCTGGGCCTGCGCGTCCGGAGCCTGTGCTCTGCAACGGGAGAGGCCACAGCGGTGAGAAGCCCGCGTACCGCAAAAAAAAAAAAAAATCTATTTGCTCTGCCAGAATGCTTTGCGTACCTCCCTTTCATGGACAAAATATGGCAGTAGCTTATATTCCAGAGGCAGAAATTGGATCTACCTCTTTGTCTGACTCTTTAAAACTGTAGAGTATTTCCCAGAATTAATCCCATCATTGGCAGACTTTCTATCGAGACCACATGTCCAAAATTAGGTGTTATGGCCCTTCTTAAATGAATCACTAGGCAAAGGAAATAAAACTAATTTGATTATCTTTGACTAATCAAGATTTAATCCCTGGAGCTGAAGGTGGGGTTGGTCTTTCCTGACACCATGACTTTGCAGTGGAACGTGAGGGCTTTAAATAGAATCTGAATCTTATTACAAGGAAAAATAAGGCAAGCATTATTGGTGGGCAACCAGATTGTCTGCTACAGCGGCTGTGGGTTCTTCTGTCATTTACTGTGATGGAGACCTGGTGATCTCTCTTCTATGTGTCTTCTATGTGCTGTTGTCCCCTCCTGTGTCCTTTGTCCTTGTGGGTTTGTGCCATTTTGTTCCTTTTGTTCAGGATCCCTGAAAGGAGGGGTGCAAAATGTGTGTTCAGTCTCTCTCCCTGTTTGGAAGCCTGCAGCAAGTGTTCCTCATACTGTGAGCTGTAGCCTGTGAGTGAGCTGTAGCCTGTGAGTGAGCTGTGTCCAGTATTCTAACAAATGAAACAGAGTAGAAAATAACCAGATTGTATGTATCGCACAGAGTAAGATTAAATGTTGTTTCAGTTGAGTACGCCTATGTCGTGTGTACTGGCTAGAGATGTAAAACGTGTTTCTCGTTAGAAGCTGCACACAAAATTATTTGGGAAGCATTACTTGAAAGAAGTCTCTTCTGAGCAATACTGTCTTTTTCGGTTTGGTTTTACATGTACGTGAGGCTAAGAGAACATAGCAAGCCCACCCAACTCCAATGGGCATGAACTACTGCGTGGTGTACGTATAAGAACAGTTCACTCCCGCAGAGCAACTCAAAACCCCACGAAGTAAATCTGTTACTGTTATCACGTGTTTCCCAAGGAAGAAATGGCGCTTCGGAAATATGCTTAATGCCCAAGCAAGCAAGGCAGCAGGCTGGTGGGCCTGAGAGGCATGATTCTGGACGCTGAACGTGGAGCTTGGCTAAGTTCTGCTCCCCTCACCCCCCCTCCCACCCCCGTGGTCAGGGCTGGGTCACAGCAGGCGCTGAGTGTCCAGGGTAACCTCAGCAAACATCTGTCAAAAGGCCACATTCCCCAAATGTTTGGAGAGCCTCCGACCAGAAGAGATGCTAGGCTTCTGCTGAGTTACATAACGTACTAGGATCATGGTTTGCTTTCAAGGCCTATTTTCACTCAATCTTACCCTTTCTGGGCAGTTATATTCAGCAAAGACTGATGGGTGTATTTCCTATGCCTAAAGATTTTTAGGAAGTGAAAACAACCTTCTGTCCGGGCAAGGTCACCATCAGCATGAAAACCTGGTACCCGGTTCCCGTCCCGGGGCTGTGGGCCTGGCCTGGAGGCCTCCGCAGTCTGGCCCCCTCACGGTGGTGGTCCACCTCTACTGCTGCCCTTCCTGTGTCCCCTTGTCATTCTTGTTACACTATGTTTTCTGCTTCCCATTTTTCAAATTCTTTTTTTTAGAAATATCTTTTTTTTTTTTTTTTTTTTTTTTTTTTGCCGAATGTGGGCCTCTCCCTGTTGTGGCCTCTGCCGTTGCAGAGCACAGGCTCCGGACGCGCAGGCTCAGCGGCCACGGCTCACGGGCCCAGCCGCTCCGCGGCATGTGGGATCTTCCAGGACCGGGGCACGAACCCGTATCCCCTGCATCGGCAGGCGGACTCTCAACCACTGCGCCACCAGGGCATCCCTAGAAATATCTTTGACACAGGAAAATTATATCTATTTAAAGTGTACAATCTGATGTTTTGATATATGTAAACAGTGTGAAAAGATCCCCACAACCAAGCTAATTAACACGTCCCTCACCTTTCTGTAGTTACCACCGAGTGTGTGTGTGTGTGTATGTGTTTGTGGTGAGATGATTTCCTTTTAGCTCTATCCTCTTTGCAACTTCCAAGTACTCAGTACAGTCACCATGCTGTACAACAAATCTCTAGATTTCTCTCTAGAACTTACTCATCTTGCATAACTGAAACCCTTTGACCAACACGGTTCCATTTCTCTTCCCCCTCTTCCCCGGCAGCCACCGTTCTACTCTCTGCTTCTATGCATTTGACTATTGTAGATTCCAGCTACAAGCGAAATCATATAGTATATCTCTGTGTCCAGCTTACTTCACAGAGCACAATGTCCTCCAGCACCATCCGTGTGGTCACAAATGGTGGCATCTCCTTCCTTAAGGCTGAATACTTTACTATGTAACTCTGTTTCTGATGCCTAAGTGATCGGAGAGGAATGAATTCCAGTCCTTCCTTATTCCCCGCATCAAGAGCCAATATTCTTTACTTCTCTGTGTTTAAAAATTAAAACAGAAAGACCTGGAGTTCTTTTACGCATTGTCCAGCTTTTAAATTGCTGTCAGTGGAAAACTTAGTCTGAATACTGTGCCTGGCGCTGTTGGAAGTTGGAAACCCTCCCGACAGCGTGAGGTTCCCATTCAGTTCCAAGCGCGTCCTATTCTAGATGGTGAGTGTCACTTCTATAATTAGCACGGCCCCAGTTCAGAGGCCCAGCAGGTCCCTTTCCCTTGGACCATTGGATTGAAGGAGGAGGGAGGGGGAGGGCCCGGAGGCCGACCCGATGGCCATGTGGGCAGAGCTAGGGATGCTCGGGGGTCCTGGCACCGTCCGTCTTGCTGCGCTGCCTGCCCAGTACCTGCGCTTGGCTTTCAGTGGGCAGGATTTGAAAACAAAACATGTGAATGGTGCTCGAGAAAAAGTAATCGCTCCATAAAGAAACGCAGGCATAGCGACAGGCTGAACCACAGCGCCGTCAGTGGGGGCACTAGCTAAGGACTCGCCTGCTGGTTCGAGGCCAGGCTGGATCTTGGGGAGGTGATGAAATGAAAGCAGGGGTGGAGAAGGGAGTGAGAGCCTGGGCCTGTGCGCCTGCTGAGACCTCAGTGCTGGGACTTTGGTCACCGGTCACCTTCAATTTGACACTCCCAAGCCTGTTAGGGCAGAGCCTGTCATTCGAGTCTCGCAGGCCCGTGGCATCGTGGTTGGCGCTGCCCCCAAGGGCTTGTGGGAAGAAATGAATACCTCGGTTGCACAAACGCCCTTACTCCTTCCCCCGGCGACCTGGACGGAGGTGAGGCCCGGCCACGCTCCAGATTCTGCTTGTCAGTGTGCTGAGCTCTCCCCTCCACAGGGCAGCCCGGGAATCACAACGAGAGGTGCTGTGGAGAGAGGGACAGAGGCCGATCATCGTTGCCGGGAGCCCTTCGCGATGCAGAGCTGCTCTTACAGGGCAGGCCCCAGCGCCAGCTCGCGTCTGTCCCGTGGAAGGATGCCTCTCTGGCAAGGCCCGGGGCTGCGAGCTGGGAGGGTGATACCCACTGCTCAGAGCCAGGCTCTGCCCTCAGAACTAGGCCACCTTATAGACCAGCAGAGATGACGGATCCCGACTAGTGGGGTCGGATTTCGTCCTTCCTCGTCAAACCCAGGCCTTCCTGCCCCGCCCCACCCCCCACCCCGGTCTGCCAGCCTCAGGGCACTCCTTTGTCCTCTCGTTCCAGAAGAGGCTGAAGAGCGAAGGGACACATGGTACCTCGAGTCTCCCCACACCCCTCTCTGTTCGAGGTCTGGACACCGAACTGGCTGATTGGCCCACACCATCAGATGCAGGCTCATGGGGCAGGAGGTGTCGGCTTCTCTCTGGGGCCTGTGTCTTCCCGGGTTTGTAATCCAGGCATGTGCTGGGACATGCAGCCTGGCTCTTCCAAGAGCAGTGTCTCACGGGCACAGCTTTGGCTTGGAGGGATGTTTCTCTGTGTTCCAAGCCAGCCCTCCCTCGTGTCTTTCTAACTTGTTTTTCTGCTGACAGTGGAACCCTAGTGCCTTTGCTCTTTGAGACGCCCTGCCTGTAATTGGAAAAGGAGCCAGCGCTGAGTTATAGGTTAGCACACGCTGCCCTCTAATGGCCGCGTCTTCTAGTTTCCCAGCTCCACTGGCAACAGCTGCCCTAGGCCTTCTTGGAGGTCCAAAGCAAGATTCCTTCCAAGTAAGCTGGCTCTTTC